>NW_022881603.1:28426785-28753418 GCF_003369915.1 Drosophila miranda
CTCGGCTATTGATGCTGATCAAGAATATATATACTTTATGGGGTCGGAAACGATTCCTTCTGGACGTTACACACATCCACTTTTGCCACAAATTTGAGTATCGGGTATAAAAAAAAACGAGGGGGAACGTTGTGAGTTGCTGCGGACACCACAACTCTACGGTTATACCCGATACTAAGTCAGTATGGCTCTCCTCCGGCAGACGCCGCTAATATTAAACGACACGACAAAGAGTGCGTGCGAGAGAGACAGAAAATCAGTCTGAGCGTGACGTCGGGCGCTGCGTAACCACTGCAAAGTGATTTCTTGCTTTTGGCTACAAAAATGATCCGATCTGATCCAGATTCAGCAATCTGATAGATATGGTCATTATCTATGATTCTGCGTTTTTAGTTTTCTCGAATGTGCCATATTATGGATGCAACAGATTTTCGTCCTTTGTGTGGGCGGAAGAGGGTGGGGCGAAATTTTAAGATACACGTTGTATAGTAAGATCTAACAGTAGTGCGGATACCAAATTTGGTTACTCTAGCCTTAATAGTCTCTGAGATTTTTGAATATCCCAGATTTTCGTCCTTTGCGGGGGCGGAAGGGGGTGTGGCGAAATTTTGAAACAAACTCGTCTCGGTCCGATATATTAGGAGTGTGGATACCAAATTTGGTTGCTCTAGCTTTTATAGTCTCTGAGATCTAGGCGCTAATGTTTTACTAGAGGCAAAGCCGCCTATGCTACGTGTGTGTTAGAGAGAGACAGGGCGAGAAAAAATGAAATTGTTTTCTTTATGCAGGCTATAATAATAATACGATCCAATTCAGATTCTGCAGTCGTAAAGATAAGGTCATTCTCTACAATTCTACGTTTTTGGTTTTCTCATATATTTAAAATTGTGGATGCCACAGATTTTCGTCCTTTGTGGGGGCGGAAGTGGGCGGGGCGAAGTTTTGAACTATTTTTGGAGCAGTGATATATCACAGAAGTCTGGATCCAAGACATCGTTGCTCTAGCTCTTATAGTCTTTGAGCACTAGGCGCTGAAGGGGACGGACAGACGGACGGCCGGACAGACGGACGGCCGGACAGACGGACAGACGGACAGACAGACAGACATACAGGAATCAATCGACTCGGCTATTGATGCTGATCCAGAATATATATTCTTTATGGGGTCGGAAACGATTCCTTCTGGACGTTACACACATCCACTTTTACCACAAATCTAATATACCCCAATACTCATTTTGAGTATCGGGTATAAAAAGTGGCAAATAACTGTGACTGTGAAAAATAAATATAACGAGGGGGAACGTGTGAGTTGCTGCGGACACCGCAACTCTACAGTTATACCCGATACTAAGTCAGTATGGATCCCCTCCGGCAGACGCTGCTAATATTAAACGACACGACAAAGAGTGCGTGCGAGAGAGACAGAAAATCAGTCTGAGCGTGACGTCGGGCGCTGCGTAGCCAGTGCAAATTGTTTTGTTCCTTTTGGCTATAAAAATTAACTGATCTGGTCCAGATTCAGCAATCTGATAGATATGGTCGTTATCTATGATTCTGCGTTTTTAGTTTTCTCGAATGTGCAATATTGTGGATGCAACAGATTTTCGTCTTTTGTGGGGGCGGAAGGGGATGGGGCGAAATTCTGAGATATACGTTTTATAGTGAGATCTAACAGAAGTGCGGATACCAAATTTATTTACTCTAGCCTTAATAGTCTCTGAGATTTGTGGACGCCCCAGATTTTCGTCCTTTGCGGGGGCGGAAGGGGGTGTGGCAAAATTTGGACACGAAACGGTCAAGGTCCGATATTACAGGAGTGTGGATACCAAATTTGGTTGCTCTGGCTCTTATAGGTTCTGAGATCCTTGAACTCATATTTTGCAATTGGAAAAACCGACCATGAAACCTGTGTGTTAGAGAGAGACAGCGCGAGAAAGAATGAAATTGTTTTCTTGATTCTGGCTATAATCATTATACGATCTGGTTCAGATTTTGCACTGTAGAAGATATGGTCATCCTCACCGATTCTGCGTTTTTGGTTTTATCGTATCTTTAAAAATGTGGATGCCACAGATTTTCGTCCTTTGTGGGGGCGGAAGTGGGCGGGGCGAAGTTTTGAAATATTTTTGTAGCAGTGACATATCACAGAAGTCTGGATCCAAAACATCGTTGCTCTAGCTCTTATAGTCTTTGAGCACTAGGCGCTGAAGGGGACGGACGGACGGACTGACGGACGGACGGACGGACAGACGGACAGACAGACAGGGCTCAATCGACTCGGCTATTGATGCTGATCAAGAATATATATACTTTATGGGGTCGGAAACGATTCCTTCTGGACGTTACACACATCCACTTTTACCACAAATCTAATATACCCCAATACTCATTTTGAGTATCGGATATAACGAGGGGGAACGTTGTGAGTTGCTGCGGACACCGCAACTCTACGGGTATACCCGATACTAAGTCAGTATGGCTCTCCTCCGGCAGACGCCGCTAATATTAAACGACACGACAAAGAGTGCGTGCGAGAGAGACAGAAAATCAGTCTGAGCGTGACGTCGGGCGCTGCGTAGCCACTGCAAATTGATTTGTTCCTATTGGCTATAAAAATTATCTGATCTGATCCAGATTCGGCAATTTAATAGATATGGTCATTATCTATGATTCTGCGTTTTTAGTTTTCTCGAATGTGCAATATTGTGGATGCAACAGATTTTCGTCCTTTGTGGGGGCGGAAAAGGGCAGGGCGAAATTTTGACACAAAATGGTCAAGGTCCGATATCACAGGAGTGTGGATACCAAATTTGGTTGCTCTGGCTCTTATAGGTTCTGAGATCCTTGAACTCATATTTTGCAATTGACAAAACCGACCATGAAACCTGTGTGTTAGAGAGAGACAGAGCGAGAAAGAATGAAATTGTTTTCTTGATTCTGGCTATAATAATTATACGATCTGGTTGAGATTTTACACTCTAGAACATATAGTCTATCGTGTCTTTAAAAATGTGGATGCCACAGATTTTCGTCCTTTGTGGGGGCGGAAGTGGACGGGGCGAAGTTTTGAAATATTTTTGTAGCAGTGACATATCACAGAAGTCTGGATCCAAAACATCGTTGCTCTAGATCTTATAGTCTTTGAGCACTAGGCGCTGAAGGGGACGGACGGACGGACGGACGGACGGACGGACGGACGGACAGACGGACAGACAGACAGGGCTCAATCGACTCGGCTATTGATGCTGATCAAGAATATATATACTTTATGGGGTCGGAAACGATTCCTTCTGGACGTTACACACATCCACTTTTACCACAAATCTAATATACCCCAATACTCATTTTGAGTATCGGGTATAAAAAGTGGCAAATAACTGTGACTGTGAAAAATAAATATAACGAGGGGGAACGTGTGAGTTGCTGCGGACACCGCAACTCTACAGTTATACCCGATACTAAGTCAGTATGGCTCCCCTCCGGCAGACGCTGCTAATATTAAACGACACGACAAAGAGTGCGTGCGAGAGAGACAGAAAATCAGTCTGAGCGTGACGTCGGGCGCTGCGTAGCCAGTGCAAATTGATTAGTTCCTTTTGGCTATAAAAATTAACTGATCTGGTCCAGATTCAGCAATCTGATAGATATGGTCGTTATCTATGATTCTGCGTTTTTAGTTTTTTCGAATGTGCAATATTGTGGATGCATCTGATTTTCGTCCTTTGTGGGGGCGGAAGGGGGTGGGGCGAAATTCTGAGACATACGTTTTATAGTGAGATCTAACAGAAGTGCGGATACCAAATTTGGTTACTCTAGCCTTAATAGTCTCTGAGATTTGTGGATGCCCCAGATTTTCGTCCATTGCGGGGGCGGAAGGGGATGTGGCGAAATTTTGACACAAAATGGTCAAGGTCCGATATCAAAGGAGTGTGGATACCAAATTTGGTTACTCTGGCTCTTATAGGTTCTGAGATCCTTGAACTCATATTTTGCAATTGGCAAAACCGACCATGAAACCTGTGTGTTAGAGAGAGACAGAGCGAGAAAGAATGAAATTGTTTTCTTGATTCTGGCTATAATAATTATACGATCTGGTTGAGATTTTACACTCTAGAACATATACTCATCCTCTACGATTCTGCGTTTTTAGTTTTATACTATCTTTAAAAATGTAGATGCCACAGGTTTTCGTCCTTTGTGGGGGCGGAAGTGGGCGGGGCGAAGTTTTGAAATATTTTTGTAGCAGTGACATATCACAGAAGTCTGGATCCAAAACATCGTTGCTCTAGCTCTTATAGTCTTTGAGCACTAGGCGCTGAAGGGGACGGACGGACGGACGGACGGACGGACGGACGGACAGACGGACAGACAGACAGGGCTCAATCGACTCGGCTATTGATGCTGATCAAGAATATATATACTTTATGGGGTCGGAAACGATTCCTTCTGGACGTTACACAAATCCACTTTTACCACAAATCTAATATACCCCCTTCAAATTGATTTGTTCCTATTGGCTATAAAAATGTTCTGATCTGATCCAGATTCAGCAATCTGATAGATATGGTCATTATCTATGATTCTGCGTTTTTAGTTTTCTCGAATGTGCAATATTGTGGATGCAACAGATTTTCGTCCTTTGGGTGGGCGAAAGGGGGTGTGGCGAAATTTTGAGATACACGTTTTATAGTAAGCTCTAACAGGAGTGCGGATAATAAATTTGGTTACTCTTGCCTTAATAGTCTCTGAGATTTTTGAATATCCCCAGATTTTCGTCTTTTGCGGGGGCGGAAGGGGGTGTGGCGAAATTTTGAAACAAACTCGTCTCGGTCCGATATATTAGGAGTGTGGATACCAAATTTGGTTGCTCTAGCTTTTGTAGTCTCTGAGATCTAGGCGCTAATGTTTTACTCTAAGCAAAGCCGCCTATGCTACGTGTGTGTTATAGAGAGACAGGGCGAGAAAAAATAAAATTGTTTTCTTGATGCTGGCTATAATAATAATACGATTCAGATTCCGCAGTCTTAAAGATATGGTCATTCTCTACAATTCTACGTGTTTGGTTTTCTCATATCTTTAAAATTGTGGATGCCACAGATTTTCGTCCTTTGTGGGGGCGGAAGTGGGCGGGGCGAAGTTTTAAAATATTTTTGTAGCAGTGACATATCACAGAAGTCTGGATCCAAAACATCGTTGCTCTAGCTCTTATAGTCTTTGAGCACTAGGCGCTGAAGGGGACGGACAGACGGACAGACGGACGGACGGACAGACAGACAGGGCTCAATCGACTCGGCTATTGATGCTGATCAAGAATATATATACTTTATGGGGTCGGAAACGATTCCTTCAGGGCGTTACACACATCCACTTTTACCACAAATCTAATATAGCCCAATACTCATTTTGAGTATCGGGTATAACGAGGGGGAACGTTGTGAGTTGCTGCGGACACCGCAACTCTACGGTTATACCCGATACTAAGTCAGTATGGCTCTCCTCCGGCAGACGCCGCTAATATTAAACGACACGACAAAGAGTGCGTGCGAGAGAGACAGAAAATCAGTCTGAGCGTGACGTCGGGCGCTGCGTAACCACTGCAAATTGATTTCTTGCTTTTGGCTACAAAAATGATCCGATCTGATCCAGATTCAGCAATCTGATAGATATGGTCAATATCTATGATTCTGCGTTTTTAGTTTTCTCGAATGTGCAATATTGTGGATGCAACAGATTTTCGTCCTTTGTGTGGGCGGAAGGGGGTATGGCGAAATTTTGAGATACACGTTTTATAGTAAGCTCTAACAGGAGTGCGGATACCAAATTTGGTTACTCTTGCCTTAATAGTCTCTGAGATTTTTGAATATCCCCAGATTTTCGTCCTTTGCGGGGGCGGAAGGGGGTGTGGCGAAATTTTGAAACAAACTCGTCTCGGTCCGATATATTAGGAGTGTGGATACCAAAGTTGGTTGCTCTAGCTTTTGTAGTCTCTGAGATCTAAGCGCTAATGTTTTACTCTAAGCAAAGCCGCCTATGCTACGTGTGTGTTAGAGAGAGACAGGGCGAGAAAAAATAAAATTGTTTTCTTGATGCTGGCTATAATTATAATACGATTCAGATTCCGCAGTCTTAAAGATATGGTCATTCTCTACAATTCTACGTGTTTGGTTTTCTCATATCTTTAAAATTGTGGATGCCACAGATTTTCGTCCTTTGTGGGGGCGGAAGTGGGCGGGGCGAAGTTTTAAAATATTTTTGTAGCAGTGACACATCACAGAAGTCTGGATCCAAAACATCGTTGCCCTAGCTCTTATAGTCTTTGAGCACTAGGCGCTGAAGGGGACGGACAGACGGACGGACGGACAGACAGACAGGGCTCAATCGACTCGGCTTTGATGCTGATAAAGAATATATATACTTTATGGGGTCGGAAACGATTCCTTCAGGGCGTTACACACATCCACTTTTACCACAAATCTAATATAGCCCAATACTCATTTTGAGTATCGGGTATAACGAGGGGGAACGTTGTGAGTTGCTGCGGACACCGCAACTCTACGGTTATACCCGATACTAAGTCAGTATGGCTCTCCTCCGGCAGACGCCGCTAATATTAAACGACACGACAAAGAGTGCGTGCGAGAGAGACAGAAAATCAGTCTGAGCGTGACGTCGGGCGCTGCGTAACCACTGCAAATTGATTTCTTGCTTTTGGCTACAAAAATGATCCGATCTGATCCAGATTCAGCAATCTGATAGATATGATCATTAGTTTTCTCGAATGTGCAATATTGTGGATGCAACAGATTTTCGTCCTTTGTGGGGGCGGAAGGGGGTTGGGCGAAATTTTGAGATACACGTCTTAAAGTGAGATCTAACAGGAGTGCGGATACCAAATTTGGTTACTCTAGCCTTAATAGTCTTTGAGATTTGTGAATATCCCCAGATTTTCGTCCTTTGCGGGGGCGGAAGGGGGTGTGGCGAAATTTTGAAACAAACTCGTCTCGGTCCGATATATTAGGAGTGTGGATACCAAATTTGGTTGCTCTAGCTTTTATAGTCTCTGAGATCTAGGCGCTAATGTTTTACTCTAAGCAAAGCCGCCTATGCTACGTGTGTGTTAGAGAGAGACAGGGCGAGAAAAAATGAAATTGTTTTCTTGATGCTGGCTATAATAATAATACGATCTGGTTCAGATTTTGCACTCTAGAAGATATAGTCATCTTCTACGATTCTGCGTCTTTAGTTTTATACTATCTTTAAAAATGTAGATGCCACAGATTTTCGTCCTTTGTGGGGGCGGAAGTGGGCGGGGCGAAGTTTTGAAATATTTTTGTAGCAGTGACATCGTTGCTCTAGCTCTTATAGTCTTTGAGCACTAGGCGCTGAAGGGGACGGACGGACGGACGGACGGACAGACGGACAGACAGACAGGGCTCAATCGACTCGGCTATTGATGCTGATCAAGAATATATATACTTTATGGGGTCGGAAACGATTCCTTCTGGACGTTACACACATCCACTTTTACCACAAATCTAATATACCCCAATACTCATTTTGAGTATCGGGTATAAAAACAACTTTGCACAAGCGCGACACAACCGATCTCTATGAAAGTTGATTCGAGACTCTGATATGTCACTGCTACAAAAATATTTCAAAACTTCGCCTTGCCCACTTCCGCCCCCACAAAGGACGAAAATCTGTGGCATCCACATTTTTAAAGATACGATAAAACCAAAAATGCAGAATCGTAGAGGATGACTATATGTTCTAGAGTGTAAAATCTCAACCAGATCGTATAATTATTATAGCCAGAATCAAGAAAACAATTTCATTCTTTCTCGCTCTGTCTCTCTCTAACACACAGGTTTCATGGTCGGCTTTGCCAATTGCAAGATATGAGTTCAAGGATCTCAGAACCTATAAGAGCCAGAGCAAATTTGGTATCCACACTCCTGTGATATCTGACCTTGACCGTTTCGTGTCAAAATTTCGCCACACCCCCTTCCGCCCCCGCAAAGGACGAAAATCTGGGGCATCCACAAATCTCAAAGACTATTAAGGCTAGAGTAACCAAATTTGGTATCCGCACTTCTGTTAGATCTCACTATAAAACGTATATCTCAGAATTTCGCCCCACCCCCTTCCGCCCCCACAAAGAACGAAAATCTGTTGCATCCACAATATTGCACATTCGGGAAAACAAAAAACGCAGAATCATAGATAATGACTATATCTATCAGATTGCTGAATCTGAATCAGATCGGATCATTTTTGTAGCCAAAAGCAAGAAATCAATTTGCAGTGGCCACGCAGCGCCCGACGTCACGCTCAGACTGATTTTCTGTCTCTCTCGCACGCACTCTTTGTCGTGTGGCTCAATATTAGCGGCGTCTGCCGCAGGAGAGCCATACTGACTTAGTATCGGGTATACCTGTAGAGTTGCGGTGTACGCAGCAACTCACAACGTTCCCCCTCGTCTTTATTCTGCTTTAGCGGAGCATTCTCTTGTGTGCTAAAAATAGCATACATCGTAAATTCGGGTGCTGCTTTGTGCGGTGTCGGCAATTGGACAAAAACACAATTGTGAACGTTTTTACAACTGTATTCACTGCCCTTCGGGCAAGACATTCCCCTCAGTCTGCGCACAGCCGCACAAGAGAGGCAATAAAAACTTCGCTTATCAGCTACGGTATAATGAATGCCAATAGTTCATCTGACTCTCGGCTTAGAATAGGCGGACTGATCATGAGAGAATGCTTCTAATATCGGGCAAATTACCTTCTGAGATTCGTTCTGAGTACCGTTCAGAGGCTGAACGCTCTACATGCACAGAAACCACAACAACAGTAACATTCACTAGTGCCACCAACAACACCACCTACACCATGGCAACTGCTACAATAAGCAGTATCTGCCCTGCACTAAGCTTTGATAGCCAAGAAAACTCCATATCCACATGCCCCGACGACACTGATGCAAAAACACTTCGCACTGCTGCCGAACGACTTCTGGATGCTCAAAAACGGAGAACGGGCAAAAGAAAAAACGATCAGACTTTGTCATCTAAATCTAAACGAGGGAGCGGCGGCCGGGACCTGGGCTTGCCCCCACTACAAGCCAACAGGCAAACACCAACAACAGATTTTCCATTCTTGACACGAACATCCCAAGTGATAGTAATAATGAGGAAGTTCGGATGAATGTAGATGCAGACGCTGGAAATGACCAACTGGATGAACACCTTTATGAAGCAGTTAATACAGACCAGTGTCTTCAAGGAGAATCAACGAGCTCTGGTAATCAGCTTAAAGGCCCTCCAAAACCACCGCAAATAGTTGTCAATATTAGCAACTTAAATGACTTATTTGATGTCATAAAGGACGTTGCAAATTTGAATAACATTGTCGTCAAAGCTAACCAGGGGGAAACGGTCAGAATCCTCCCCAAAGACAGTGATACCTATAGAGAAATTGTGGATTGTTTCGATGCCATTGGAATAGAATTCCACACATACCAATTGCAGACTGAAAAGCCTCATAGAATTGTTGTAAGAGACCTACATCATAGCACCCTAAACAATGATATTACCGCCGATTTTAAAATGTTGGGCTTCGAGGTCCTTCACATCCATAATCCAAGCTCAAGGACTAACAAGGACGAAAAACTTAATATTTTTTTCATTAATATTAAGCCTTGTGCAAAAATTAACGAAATTTACCAAGTCAAGACCCTTTGCCGCCAAAAAATAAGGATTGAAAGGATGCGAAAATCCACAGAGATTGATCAATGTCGTCGATGCCAGGATTTCGGCCACACAGCCAAATACTGCCGCCGACATCACAACTGTGCCAGATGCGGTGAAAATCACCAAACCTCACAATGCACACGCCCCCTAGATGCACAGCCAACCTGCATTCACTGCTCTGGAAGCCATATGGCCAGTTACAAAGGATGCCAATGGTATCAGGAGTTTCTACGCCGATCAATGGGCTCCGCAAAGAAGGTAATTAATACGAACAGGACGGGTCATGTCCCCTTAAATAATCAAGTGGCATATGCTTACTCTACCACACTTCCTGGAGACCAGCAACAGTTTCCCACCTTGCAGTCTAGTCACAAAACGGGGGCTAATAGACCAACAATACAGCAGCACCAGCGAAATATTGTTCAGCACCAACCTTTGGTAGGCACTAAAAGTAATACAGGAGCCTCCTATGCTGCCGTAGCAAATGGTAATTCAAATGCAATACCTGCTACACCTGCTCAGCGTCGTTTTCATAGTCTACAAGCGCATCAGCCACAAGGATTGAATAACCAGCAACAGAATTCATATGAAGTTCATGCACTGCTACAACAACAGCAGACAAAATTTCAACAATGGTAACAACAGCTCCAACAGCAGCAGCAGCAGCAGTTTCTTATGTGGCTATAGCAACAGCAGCAAGAACAGCAGCAGCATAATAGTCAAGCCAATCAACGCCTTGAAAAACTTGAAAAAATGGTTTTTGAATTGGCCAACACGATTAAGCAATGGGCTGGATCTAATCTTCAGCTCCAGAACAACGTTTCAGCATCTCAATGAACCCACTAAAGGTTCTCATCTGGAATGCTAACGGCATTTCAGGGAAAGCAAAAGAAGTTGAGCTCTTCGCGCACAAGAATAGCGTTGACATTCTTCTTTTGACGGAGATCAGAATTAAAAGAGGGGCAGCTGTAAAAATACATGGATATGCCTTCTATCCAGCCTTCAAGCCATCGCGGAATAATAATAGCGTTGGTGGAGTTGCGGTTTTGGTTAAGACTTCGCTTCGTCAATTTCCACAAAGGGTCATTGAGACACATAGCATGCAAATGTCAGCAGTAAAAGTAGCCACAGGACTGGGCGATGTGGAGTTCAGCGCCATTTACTGCCCTCCCAGAGTCAGGATTGAGGAAAGACATTACATCGATGCACTCCGTGCTTGCGGGCAAAGGTATTTGGTTGGTGGTGACTCGAATGCCCGACACTGGCTGTGGGGAGAGACTTACAATTCCCCTAGGGAGCGAGAGCTAGCGGAAGCCATCTCTGCTACTGGCGCTAAGATCCTTGCAACTGGATCACCAACCAGGTACCCATATGTACTCAATCACACGCCGTCCTGCATAGACTTCGCAGTACATCATGGTATTCCGGATTCTCGAGCAACAATAAGTCAGAGCTGGGATCTGGACTCCGACCATCTGGCCTTAGTCATCAGCATTAAAACAGATGGCATTATAGAAAATCCAAGCCCTCATCTAGTCACCAAGCACACTGATCTGCTCGCATTTAGGCAACATTTGGAGAGGTCCATTCAACTGAACGTCACGCTAAACTCTGAGGAAGATATCGAGATGGCTCTAGATAACATCACAGAGAGTATACACATGGCTGCTGCTGCCTCAACGCCCTCGCATCCTCCGACAAGCGCCGCCTATGGAATAGTTCTTACAAGAGAGGCCAGAGAGCTTTTGTCACAAAAAAGGAGACTTCGCAGACGCGCAATCCGATCTCAAGACCCATGGGACCGAATTCTATGGAACCGGGCTGCCAAGCAACTTCGAAGCACCCTGAGAGAACTTCGAAGCAACTTCTTTGAACAAAAGCTTGCTTCCATGGATTACACCGTGGATGCTGGGTATTCGCTTTGGAAGACCACTAAGTCTCTTAAGAGACAACCGTTCAGACAGATTCCCATCCGGTGTCCCAACGGTGAACTTGCTAGAAACGAAGAAGAGCAGGCCAATTCGTTTGCACATCATTTAGGGGACAGGTTCACCCATTACCAATTCGCCACGGAGGCGCAGTACAAAGAGACAAAAGATAGTCTGCAAACACCTCTACAAATGGCCTTACCCATTAAACCAGCCAGGGCTGAGGAGATTGTTGAAGTCATCAAGTCCCTACCGAGGAAGAAGGCTCCTGGCATTGACAGAGTGTGCAATTCCACACTGAAAGCATTGCCTACTCGGGCGATACTCTACATAGTGCTCATTTTTAACGCCATGTTAAGGATGCAGTTTTTCCCTAAGCAGTGGAAGATAGCAACAATCCTGATGATCCATAAGCCTGGAAAACCGGAGGACGACCCTGAGTCGTATCGGCCAATAAGTCTTTTGTCTTCCTTATCTAAGGTATGGGAGAGGCTTCTTGCCAATCGTCTTGGTAGTATAATCAAGGAATGCCGTATCTTGCCGGATCACCAGTTTGGCTTTCGGGAGGGACACGGCACAGTGGAGCAAGTCCACAGATTGGCAGGACACATCCTACAGGCCTATGATGATCTAGAATACTGCAATGCAGTCTTAATTGATATGCAGCAAGCCTTCGATAGAGTTTGGCATATCGGCCTACTGAGCAAAATTAAAAAACTGTTCCCAGCGCCATACTACGGTGTCCTACGATCATACTTGGAAGGACGTCAGTTTATGGTCAGGTTCAGGAACACACATTCAACACCTTGCCAAATGAGAGCTGGAGTTCCACAGGGCAGCGTCCTTGGCCCGCTGCTTTACTCTATCTATACTGCAGATCTACCCTCCCCAAGCGAGCAACATATGGAGGCCCCCCGTAAGGCTCTGCTTGCTACCTACGCGGACGATATAGCACTGCTCTACAGCTCCAAGTGCCGCCTTGAGGCAGCAGAAGGTCTCCAAGAGTACCTCTACTCTTTGGCAGCTTGGTGCAAAAGATGGAATTTAAAGGTCAACCCACTGAAGACCACCAATCCATGCTTCACCCTGAAAGCGCTCATAGACCACACCCCACCCATAAAGTTTGAAGGCGTAACTTTGGATCAACCAGAGCAAGCAAAGTATCTCGGTATCACCCTTGATAAGCGTCTTACTTTTGGTCCACACTTGAAAGCTACGGCTCGTAAATGTGGGCAAAGAATGCAGCAAGTGCGGTGGCTGATTAACAGAAGAAGCACCATGTCACTGAGAGCCAAAAGAGCAGTTTATGTACACTGTGTAGCCCCGATCTGGCTCTACGGTGTGCAGATTTGGGGTATAGCTGCCAAATCGAACTATAAACGGATACAGGTCTTGCAGAATCGCGCCATGAGGCAAATAACGAACTGCCCTTGGTACGTGCGCGGCTCCACCCTACATCGGGATTTGAATCTGCATACAGTAGAGGAGCAGATTGGAAGGCACACCAGCAGATACAGTGACAGGCTAATTAGACACCATAGTATGCTCGCCAGACGATTACTACCTGCCAGGCCTTTGAGGCGGTTGAAGAGATTGGGTTTTGCCAAAACTATTGGCCAACTCTAAGTTTCCCTCCCAATATTATAATATTATATTTTTTGTAAGTCCTCTCGCATTTAGCATTAGGTTTGGCTACCCCAATATTATTAACCAGTGATGTTAAGATACGTTATATGCAATCTACGGATTCAACGCTTAATAAAAAAAAAAAAAAAAAAAAAAAAAAGTGACATATCACAGAAGTCTGGATACAAAACATCGTTGCTCTAGCTCTTATAGTCTTTGAGCACTAGGCGCTGAAGGGTACGGACAGACGGACAGACAGACATGGCTCAATCGACTCGGCTATTGATGCTGATCAAGAATATATATACTTTATGGGGTCGGAAACGATTCCTTCTGGACGTTACACACATCCACTTTCACCACAAATCTAATATACCCCAATACTCATTTTGAGTATCGGGTATAATAAAAAGTTTTCGCGACGGTGGCGTTTTCGAGGCTGGAACATCGAAAGAGAAAAAACGAGGGGGAACGTTGTGAGTTGCTGCGGACACCGCAACTCTACAGTTATACCCGATACTAAGTCAGTATGGCTCTCCTCCGGCAGACGCTGCTAATATTAAACGACACGACAAAGAGTGCGTGCGAGAGAGACAGAAAATCAGTCTGAGCGTGACGTCGGGCGCTGCGTAGCCAGTGCAAATTGATTTGTTCCTTTTGGCTATAAAAATTATCTGATCTGGTCCAGATTCAGCATTCTGATAGATATGGTCGTTATCTATGATTCTGCGTTTTTAGTTTTCTCGTATCCTCAATATTGTGGATGCAACAGATTTTCGTCCTTTGTGGGGGCGGAAGGGGGTGGGGCGAAATTTTGAGATATACGTTTTAAAGTGAGATCTAACAGGAGTGCGGATACCAAATTTGGTTACTCTAGCCTTAATAGTCTCTGAGATTTGTGGATGCCCCAGATTTTCGTCCTTTGCGGGGGCGGAAGGGGGTGTGGCGAAATTTGGACACGAAACGGTCAAGGTCCGATATCACAGGAGTGTGGATACCAAATTTAGTTGCTCTGGCTCTTATAGGTTCTGAGATCCTTGAACTCATATTTTGCAATTGGCAAAACCGACCATGAAACCTGTGGGTTAGAGAGAGACAGAGCGAGAAAGAATGAAATTGTTTTCTTGATTCTGGCTATAATAATTATACGATCTGGTTGGGATCTTACATTCTAAAACATATAGTCATCTTCTACGATTCTGCGTTTTTGGTTTTATCGTATCTTTAAAAATGTGGATGCCACAGATTTTCGTCCTTTGTGGGGGCGGAAGTGGGCGGGCCGAAGTTTTGAAATATTTTTGTAGCAGTGACATATCACAGAAGTCTGGATACAAAACATCGTTGCTCTAGCTCTTATAGTCTTTGAGCACTAGGCGCTGAAGGGGACGGACAGACGGACAGACGGACGGACGGACAGACGGACAGACAGACATGGCTCAATCGACTCGGCTATTGATGCTGATCAAGAATATTTATACTTTATGGGGTCGGAAACGATTCCTTCTGGACGTTACACACATCCACTTTTACCACAAATCTAATATACCCCAATACTCATTTTGAGTATCGGGTATAAAAATGGGTTTGTGTGTGCCCACTGTGCCAGCAACAATAACTGCAGCGACAGGAAGATCAGCGACAGCGACTTAAGCAGAGGCAACATCAGCAGCAGAGACGTAAGCAGAGGCAACACCAGCAGCAGCGACAGCGATATCAGCAGCAGCGACGTAAGCAGAGGCAACACCAGCAGCAGCAACAGCGGTATCAGCAACAGCGACGTAAGCAGAGGCAACACCAGCAGCAGCAACAGCGGTATCAGCAGCAGCGACTTCAGCGGCAGCAGTAACAACAACAGCAGAAGCAGAATTCATCAGCTAAGTGTCATATTTCAAATTGTTTTTAAGCCTAATTAAGTAAAAAAAGAGGGGGAACGTTGTGAGTTGCTGCGGACACCGCAACTCTACAGTTATACCCGATACTTAGTCAGTATGGCTCTCCTCCGGCAAACGCCGCTAATATTGAACGACACGACAAAGAGTGCGTGCGAGAGAGACAGAAAATCAGTCTGAGCGTGACGTCGGGCGCTGCGTAGCCAGTGCAAATTGATTTGTTCCTTTTGGCTATAAAAATGATCTGATCTGATCCAGATTCAGCAATCTGATAGATATGATCATTATCTATGTTTGAGATGCCAAGCTTTTTTGGCACCTATGTGTTTCAAAAATGAAAAGAGATTTCGGGTTAAACTTTATAATTCGTATTTAATCTTGGTGGCTTAGCGGAAGCCGATTGCTTGCTATTGCCAGATAAACCTTATGCGAGATCGATATGCAACCAATGCGCAGAGGGGTTAGCATAGAACTAAACTATAGACGACGGCGTTAGATCAAAGTGATTGCCGAAGTGGCGGCAGCAGATCAAAGTAGTTGCCGAAGTGGCGGCTTCAGAGAGCCCCTTTAGCGGGAGAGCGCAGCAGCTCTGCAGGACGTCAACGTCTTACAGCATAGGCGGCTCTCTCTGCTCATACAATAATAATGTTAAAGTTACGGTTATTCTTCAGCAGCTGGCCCGAACATACTCCCCCCGTTGGGAGCTAGTCTCTCAACAGATTCCTTAAGGGGCAGCAAACATAGCCGAGTGACGGCCCTCCTGATGTTTCCTGAGGATGTCTTCAGGTCAGCGACGCGACACACTCCGTCCTTGCCCAAAACGACATCGACCACTCTAGCCAGTGGCCAACGCATTGGAGGAAGATTTTCGTCCTTCACCAGAACGAGGTCGTTCTTGCAGATGTTTTGCGCGGGGGTACGCCACTTCGCGCGCTCTTGCAAAAGAGTGAGATACTCTTCGCGCCAACGGCTCCAAAATATTTGCTGTAGTTGGGTGACCCGCTGCCAAGCAGGATTCGTCGACCTCCTTCATATGCGGTTCGCTCAGACAAAGCTTCTTTAGCTCCAGAAGCTCGTTCTTGGCCCCAACGAAGTTTGTCGCATTGTCCGACCAAATTTGACTTGGCCTTCCTCGAGTGGAAGTAAAACGCTTTAGTGCGCCTAGAAACGATGCGGTGGTCAAATCCTTTACGAGCTCCATGTGTATAGCCTTAGAAATAAAACAGGCCTCGTGCGGATTTATGATCGGGAGAAAAAAGGTCCACAGTAATCTACTCCAGTGACTTCAAAAGCTCGAGATCCTTCCAAACGTTCCTTAGGTAGGTCTATGATGTCTATGATCCATGGTCCATGATGTGTTAGACCATGCGCGGCCTAGTCCTGAAGCATCTCACACATCTGCTGACGAACCTTGACACTGCCTTAACCCCTCCAATGGGCCAATATTCCAGCCGAATTTTGGATAGCAAGGCGCGAGGTCCGGCATGGAGGTTTCTTTCATGATAATATCTTATCAGCGCAAAGGTAATAGAATGTCCCTTTGGCAGAATGAGCGGGTGCTGAGCGTCAAATCCTAGCGATGAGTTGCCAAGACGACCTCCAACTCTAAGTAGTCCAGAATGATCGATGAACGGGTTGAGCGAACTAATAGAACTGGATTTCATGACTTGACCATTGCGCCGAATCTCCTTTATGTCCATCCACAAATTTGCCAGCTGAATGTGTCGAATTAGAAGATGCGTTCCTTGCCGAATATCAGAAACGGTGAGTCCTGGATGCCTAAGACGATGTATACATTTATGCATGTAGGCGAATGTGCGCTGCATGCGAAAGAATGAATTCGCAAATTTGCATCCGGACGTGAGATCGGCATGTGGAGACGTGATTAGCAATCCTCTCTTGCGAAGCTCCAAAGTTGCTATGTTGTTAGATGGAGATACAGGCCACTTATCCTTGGAGCCTAGCAAAAAGGATGGGCCGTGAAACCATAGCTCTGACTGGATAAGATGGTTGGGAAGCGAGCCTCTCGAGAGAATATCAGCAGGATTTAAAAATGTGGGAACATAGCGCCATTCCATGGCTGCCGTCAACTCCTGAATTGATGCCACTCGATTTGCCACGAAAAGTTGAAATTTAGCTGGCTCGTCCCTAATCCAAGATAATGCTGTTGACGAATCCGACCAGCAATAGAACCGACCTGTAAAGATTCCCATGTCCTTTACATTCTGAATGATTTTTGCAAGCAAATGGGCTCCACTTAATTCCAGCTTAGGAATCGATATAGTCTTTAGCGGCGCCACTCGCGACTTTGAGCACAAAACGTGGCTCAAAGACTGGGCTTCCCTGGACACGACATACACGCAAGCGCCATATGCTTCTAAGCTGGCATCACAGAATCCGTGAACTTCTGTAGCCACACTAGAACGAAGAACCAAGCGAGGAAATGAGATCCGAGAAATGCTTGCCAAACTATTTCTCAAGTCCATCCAAGTTGAATGCAACGCTGAGGGTAGGCTTTCATCCCAATCCAAATTTTCTCTCCAAAGCTGCTGAAGGAAGATTTTGCACCTGACAATGACTGGATTTATCAATCCAAGAGGGTCGTAGAACCGCGCAATCGTAGATAAAACCGACCGCTTTGATGGCTTTGAGTTTGTGTCCAGTGCGGACAAGGCAAAAAGCAGCTGATCCGAAGCAGGGTCCCACGCTAAGCCGAGAGTTTTGGCAATGTCGCTTCCATCATTAAACTTTAGGAACTTCTCTATGTCATCTTCAGGGGTTCCCTCAAGTACTTCCTGGTGACTGGAGCACCATTTCCTAAGTCTAAAATTACCACGGGACAGTAAAGCTGATGTTTGATGCATCTTGTCCATGACCTGTGCGACCGAATTACCGCCCGAAATAAGGTCATCCACGTAAAACTCCTGCCGCAGAGCAGCTGAGCCAAGAGGGTAGGACTCACCCTCGTCGATGGCCAGCTGGTGCATTGCGCGGACCGCTAAAAATGATGCAGCCCTCGTCCCGTATGTGACGGTGTCTAATGTGTAGACTTGAACCTCGGACTCGATGGAATCTCGCCATAGGATGCACTGATACAAATTGTCGGGTGGAGACACTCGTACGCAGCGGTACATTTTACAAATGTCCCCAGTGAGAGCGACTGGATATGTTCGAACGCGAATCAATATGTTAAACAATGCAGGCTGAATAACAGGGCCTGTCATCATCACATCATTTAGAGAATATCCAGTTGATGTAGCTGCGGATCCGTCGAAAACGACACGGAGTTTTGTCGTCGTACTGTCCTCCTTTAGGACACAGTGATGAGGCAAGAAATATTTGCAGAGACTACGGGAATCAGGGTTGACTTGGTGCATATGATGCAAATCAATGTACTCCCTCATAAAGGCGGAATACCGCTCCTTGAGTGTAGGATTACGCTCCAGTTTTCGCTCCAGACTGATGAACCGTCGATAAGCCTGAGCATAAGATTCTCCTAAACGATCAGTATTGTTATTTAGCGGCAGACGAACTGCATACTCCCCGGATGGCAACCGTGAAAGGTGGCTTACGAAATGTGCTTCACAATCGTCTTCTTCTTTGGTATTCAAACCAGCCTCCACACAATTCTCGACTTCCCAAAACATACGAAGAGTTTTATCCAACCTTGCTTCCATCTCAGCTATCGAATCTGGACAATTGTGCGTAGCCAAAAGCGCCGAGCTTGATACCTTCTGTCCACCGCCAGATACGATCCACCCAAGCCGGGTCTTCTGCAGAAGAGGCAGTCCATCGGTGAGTTTGATTTGCCCTACGCAGAGGAGATCATAAAAAACGCTCGCACCAATGAGAAGATCAACCCGTTGAGGATTGAAAAATGCAGGATCAGCGAGCTGAATGTTAGATGGAATACGCCAATCGGATACATTTACTGTCATACTTGGTTGAGAATCGGTAATCGTGGGGGCGATGAGAGCAGTAAGTGTAGTTGTGTAAGCAGAGGTGCGAGAATGCATACAAATGCTTATGGTGGATCCCTCAGTAGAAACGCTGGTATCGCCCAGCCCAGACACAAGTGCAGACGATTGAGTTCTCCTAAGCTGAAGCTGCTGGGCGAACCTGGATGTGACGAGATGCAGCTGCGATCCTGAATCTAAGATGGCACGACAAGGAACTAAAACGCCAGACCGATTCTTTACGAGAACCACGGCTGTAGCCAGAAGCACGACATCAGAGTGAAGACCTTGGGCAGCAAGAGAGGTAGACGAAGGTAGAGACGAGCTGCTAGCAGAATTTTGAGCAACGGAAAGAGTGTCCGGTTGAACGGCCAGATCGGGAGGAGTAATACCTGGGCAGCCTTGTGTTGTGGGCTGTATACTATCGAAGTGCAACAAACTTTGATGCCTACCGCCGCACACTCGTCATTTTCCACTATTGCATGCGCGAGTCCGGTGCCCCGGCTTTAGGCAATTGAAGCATAGGGAAAGCTTCTTCACTTCTTTGTGGCGCAGCAACGGTGAGAGATTTCCGAATATCTTGCACGAGTATATTCCATGGCCCGCTGAGTGGCAAAAGACACATACAGACGGGTCAGCGGAAGAGTTGGAAGCTACAAACGTTTTCTTAACCTACGTATAGGAATGGTTTTTTCCCACCTGATCGCTACTAGCGTGTGTCGCTGTAGCATATTCCAACCGCTCCATTTTCTGGCAGCGTTGCTGCACGAATTCGAAGAATTCCTCTGCGGTAGGTATAGCATCCGACGATGTGTGCTCCTCCCATTTGGTTTGCGTCTTCGAATCCAACTTCTGCAGCAGCATGTTGATGACCATGAATCCTGAAATCTCCTCAGCAGTTCCCAATGTCTGCAACGCATGTGTAAATTGACTGCATCCGAAAACTCCCGAAGCCTTTTAGAAGAAGGCGAGTCTACCCTCTTTAGCCCAAGAATCTTCTTGATGAGTGCCTGGAAAAC
Organism: Drosophila miranda; assembly: GCF_003369915.1. Taxonomy (NCBI): domain Eukaryota; kingdom Metazoa; phylum Arthropoda; class Insecta; order Diptera; family Drosophilidae; genus Drosophila; species Drosophila miranda. Next base: position 28,446,958 of record NW_022881603.1, read on the forward strand.
AAGTCTTTTGTTATTAAAGCGTTTATTAAGTATATCCAGAGCCGCACGATAATTGGCACTGGAGAGCTCTAACGATCGAACCGAATCCAAAGCCGCATCAGCGAGGCAAGAGCGAAGGTGCTGGAATTTCTCGATGTCACTGAGATCCGCATCCGCTTCAATCACCGATTTCAACATTGCCATAAAATTCTAGAACTGGACGTATCCACCAGAAAATTTAGGCACCTTCAGCTCAGGAAGTCGCTGCTTGTGAGCCATGATGATGGTACTATGTCCGGAATGGCTTGGCAGAGTCGTAGAATGGGCAGCGGCGTGTGACTGGCATACTTCAACAGCAGCCAGCAACTCAGCTTTCAACGATATGAAAAGAGTATCGAAGATTTCGCGCAGCTCACTCCCAATCTCGTTTTGATCGAGAGCCTCCAACTCATTATGGGCCTTATTAAACTCCTCTCGAATTTCTGCCAACATATCAAGGCGCACCTCGACTTCCGCGGCGGTCAGCTTATCGATTTTATTCCCCGCGAAGGATTCGCCAAGCCTGTGCAATCGATCATATAATGACTAACTTTTACGCTTATACAGATTCAGTCTGAAATCAGCCACCACAATATTTCCGCCCGCGCCTGTATTCGGATCGTTGTCCATGTTAACCGTTGTGCAATTCGACACAACAACGGAAAATGAAATACCGCTTAAGCGACGATGTATAGACGCGAGAGCGAGAATGCAAGACACGAAAAGTCAAGAACCGCGGCTGCAGCTGCGCAGAGAATGAGAGATTCGACGCTTAAAGTACCGGAATTTGTCTATAAATATTCCAGCCGCACTCTCACTGAATTTGCACTTTAAACTGTTTTTCAACGTGCACCCAAATGTATTTGTTGGTAGTTAAACTACCCAACAGCAAAATATTGTATAAATAATAAGTGTTTTAACGGAACGCGATTAAGCAATGGTATTATATCACGTCGGGGTCACCAATGTTTGAGATGCCAAGCTTTTTTGGCACCTATGTGTTTCAAAAATGAAAAGAGATTTCGGGCTAAACTTTATAATTCGTATTTAATCTTGGTGGCTTAGCGGAAGCCGATTGCTTGCTATTGCCAGATTAACCTTATGCGAGATCGATATGCAACCAATGCGCAGAGGAGTTAGCATAGAACTAAACTATAGACGACGGCGTTAGATCAAAGTGATTGCCGAAGTGGCGGCAGCAGATCAAAGTAGTTGCCGAAGTGGCGGCTTCAGAGAGCCCCTTTAGCGGGAGAGCGTAGCAGCTCTGCAGAACGTCAACGTTTTACAACATAGGCGGCTCTCTCTGCTCATACAATAATAATGTTAAAGTTACGGTTATTCTTCAGCGGCTGGCCCGAACAATCTATGATTCTGCGTTTTTAGTTTTCTCGTATCCTCAATATTGTGGATGCAACAGATTTTCGTCCTTTGTGGGGGCGGAAGAGGGTGGGGCAAAATTTTGAGATATACGTTTTATAGTGACATCTTAAAGGAGTGTGTGTACCAAATTTGGTTACTCTAGCCTTAATAGTCTCTGAGATTTGTGGATGCCTCAGATTTTCGTCCTTTGCGGGGGCGGAAGGGGGTGTGGCGAAATTTTGACACAAAATGGTCAAGGTCCGATATCACAGGAGTGTGGATACCAAATTTGGTTGCTCTGGCTTTTATAGGTCTGAGATCCTTGAACTCATATTTTGCATTTGGCAAAACCGACCATGAAACCTGTGTGTTAGAGAGAGACAGAGCGAGAAAGAATGAAATTGTTTTCTTGATTCTGGCTATAATAATTATACGATCTGGTTCAGATTCTCTGCAGTCTTAAAGATATAGTCATCTCTCTACGATTCTGACGTTTTTGGTTTTCTCATATCTTTAAAATATGTGGATGCCACAGATTTTCGTCCTTTTGTGGGGGCGGAAGTGGGCGGGGCGAAGTTTTGAACTATTTTTGGAGCAGTGACATATCACAGAAGTCTGGATACAAAACATCGTTGCTCTAGCTCTTATAGTCTTTGAGCACTAGGCGCTGAAGGGGACGGACAGACGGACGGACGGACAGACGGACAGACAGACATGGCTCAATCGACTCGGCTTTGATGCTGATCAAGAATATATATACTTTATGGGTCGGAAACGATTCCTTCTGGACGTTACACACATCCACTTTTACCACAAATCTAATATACCCCAATACTCATTTTGAGTATCGGGTATAAAAAAAATTTGCAAATAACTGTGACTGTGAAAAATAAATATAACGAGGGGGAACGTTGTGATACTAAGTCAGTATGGCTCTCCTCCGGCAGACGCTGCTAATATTAAACGACACGACAAAGAGTGCGTGCTAGAGAGACAGAAAATCAGTCTGAGCGTGACGTCGGGCGCTGCGTAGCCAGTGCAAATTGATTTGTTCCTTTTGGCTATAAAAATTATCTGATCTGGTCTAGATTCAGCAATCTGATAGATATGGTCGTTATCTATGATTCTGCGTTTTTAGTTTTCTCGAATGTGCAATATTGTGGATGCAACAGATTTTCGTCCTTTGTGGGGCGGAAGGGGATGGGGCGAAATTCTGAGATATACGTTTTATAGTGAGATCTAACAGAAGTGCGGATACCAAATTTGGTTACTCTAGCCTTAATAGTCTCTGAGATTTGTGGATGCCCAGATTTTCGTCCTTTGCGGGGCGGAAGGGGGTGTGGCGAAATTTGGACACGAAACGGTCAAGGTCCGATATCACAGGAGTGTGGATACCAAATTTGGTTGCTCTGGCTCTTATAGGTTCTGAGATCCTTGAACTCATATTTTGCAATTGGCAAAACCGACCATGAAACCTGTGTGTTAGAGAGAGACAGAGCGAGAAAGAATGAAATTGTTTTCTTGATTCTGGCTATAATAATTATACGATCTGGTTGAGATCTTACATTCTAAAACATATAGTCATCCTCTACGATTCTGCGTTTTTGGTATTATCGTACCTTTAAAAATGTGGATGACACAGATTTTCGTCCTTTGTGGGGGCGGAAGTGGGCGGGGCGAAGTTTTGAACTATTTTTGGAGCAGTGACATATCACAGAAGTCTGGATACAAAACATCGTTGCTCTAGCTCTTATAGTCTTTGAGCACTAGGCGCTGAAGGGGACGGACAGACGGACAGACGGACGGACGGACAGACGGACAGACAGACATGGCTCAATCGACTCGGCTATTGATGCTGATCAAGAATATATATACTTTATGGGGTCGGAAACGATTCCTTCTGGACGTTACACACATCCACTTTTACCACAAATCTAATATACCCCAATACTCATTTTGAGTATCGGGTATAAAAAAAATTTGCAATATAACTGTGACTGTGAAAAATAAATATAACGAGGGGGAACGTTGTGATACTAAGTCAGTATGGCTCTCCTCCGGCAGACGCTGCTAATATTAAACGACACGACAAAGAGTGCGTGCTAGAGAGACAGAAAATCAGTCTGAGCGTGACGTCGGGCGCTGCGTAGCCAGTGCAAATTGATTTGTTCCTTTTGGCTATAAAAATTATCTGATCTGGTCTAGATTCAGCAATCTGATAGATATGGTCGTTATCTATGATTCTGCGTTTTTAGTTTTCTTGAATGTGCAATATTGTGGATGCAACAGATTTTCGTCCTTTGTGGGGCGGAAGAGGGTGGGCGAAATTTGAGATAAACGTTTTATAGTGACATCTAAAGAGTGTGTTCCAAATTTGGTTACTCTAGCCATAATAGTCTCTGAGATTGTGATGCCCAGATTTTCGTCCTTTGCGGGGGCGGAAGGGGTGTGGCGAAATTTTGACACAAAATGGTCAAGGTCCGATATCACAGGAGTGTGGATACCAAATTTGGTTGCTCTGGCTCTTATAGGTTCTGAGATCCTTGAACTCATATTTTGCAATTGGCAAAACCGACCATGAAACCTGTGTGTTAGAGAGAGACAGAGCGAGAAAGAATGAAATTGTTTTATTGATTTTGGCTATAACCATTTTACGATCTGGTTCAGATTTTGCACTCTAGAAGATATAGTCATCTTCTACGATTCTGCGTTTTTAGTTTTATACTATCTTTAAAAATGTAGATGCCACAGATTTTCGTCCTTTGTGGGGCGGAAGTGGGCGGGGCGAAGTTTTGAAATATTTTTGTAGCAGTGACATATCACAGAAGTCTGGATACAAAACATCGTTACTCTAGCTCTTATAGTCTTTGAGCACTAGGCGCTGAAGGGGACGGACAGACGGACAGACGGACGGACAGACGGACAGACAGACATGGCTCAATCGACTCGGCTATTGATGCTGATCAAGAATATATATACTTTATGGGGTCGGAAACGATTCCTTCTGGACGTTACACACATCCACTTTTACCACAAATCTAATATACCCCAATACTCATTTTGAGTATCGGGTATAAATAAAAAGTTTTCGCAGACGGTGGGCGATATTCGAGGCACGGAACATCGAAAGAGAAAAAAAAAAATCACGAAACATGTAAAAGACGCATATAAATGTACTAAAATAAAAAACGAGGGGAACGTTGTGAGTTGCTGCGGACACCGCAACTCTACGTTATACCGATACTAAGTCAGTATGGCTCTCCTCCGGCAGACGCTGCTAATATTAAACGACACGACAAAGAGTGCGTGCTAGAGAGACAGAAAATCAGTCTGAGCGTGACGTCGGGCGCTGCGTAGCCAGTGCAAATTGATTTGTTCCTTTTGGCTATAAAAATTATCTGATCTGTTCTAGATTCAGCAATCTGATAGATATGGTCGTTATCTATGATTCTGCGTTTTTAGTTTTCTCGAATGTGCAATATTATGGATGCAACAGATTTTCGTCCTTTGTGTGGGCGGAAGGGGTGGGGCGAAATTTTAAGATACACGTTTTATAGTAAGATCTAACAGGAGTGCGGATACCAAATTTGGTTACTCTAGCCTTAATAGTCTCTGAGATTTTTGAATATCCCCAGATTTTCGTCCTTTGCGGGGCGGAAGGGGTGTGGCGAAATTTTGAAACAAACTCGTCTCGGTCCGATATATTAGGAGTGTGGATACCAAATTTGGTTGCTCTAGCTTTTATAGTCTCTGAGATCTAGGCGCTAATGTTTTACTCTAAGCAAAGCCGCCTATGCTACGTGTGTGTTATAGAGAGACAGGGCGAGGAAAAATAAAATTGTTTTCTTGATTCTGGCTATAATAATAATACGATCTTCAGATTCCGCAGTCTTAAAGATATGGTCATTCTCTACAATTCTACGTTTTTGGTTTTCTCATATCTTTAAAAATGTGGATGCCACAGATTTTCGTCCTTTGTGGGGGCGGAAGTGGGCGGGGCGAAGTTTTGAAATATTTTTGTAGCAGTGACATATCACAGAAGTCTGGATCCAAAACATCGTTACTCTTATAGCTCTTATAGTCTTTGAGCACTAGGCGCTGAAGGGGACGGACAGACGGACGGACAGACGGACGGACGGACGGACGGACGGACGGACAGACAGACGGACAGACGGACGGACGGACAGACGGACAGACAGACATGGCTCAATCGACTCGGCTATTGATGCTGATCAAGAATATATATACTTTATGGGTCGGAAACGATTCCTTCTGGACGTTACACACATCCACTTTACCACAAATCTAATATACCCCAATACTCATTTTGAGTATCGGGTATAAAAAAAATTTGCAAATAACTGTGACTGTGAAAAATAAATATAACGAGGGGGAACGTTGTGATACTAAGTCAGTATGGCTCTCCTCCGGCAGACGCTGCTAATATTAAACGACACGACAAAGAGTGCGTGCTAGAGAGACAGAAAATCAGTCTGAGCGTGACGTCGGGCGCTGCGTAGCCAGTGCAAATTGATTTGTTCCTTTTGGCTATAAAAATTATCTGATCTGGTCCAGATTCAGCAATCTGATAGATATGGTCGTTATCTATGATTCTGCGTTTTTAGTTTTCTCGAATGTGCAATATTGTGGATGCAACAGATTTTCGTCCTTTGTGGGGCGGAAGGGATGGGGCGAAATTCTGAGATATACGTTTTATAGTGAGATCTAACAGAAGTGCAGATACCAAATTTGGTTACTCTAGCCTTAATAGTCTCTGAGATTTGTGGATGCCCCAGATTTTCGTCCGGATTTCGGCGGACGGGGGTGTGGCGAAATTTGGACACGAAACGGTCAAGGTCCGATATCACAGGAGTGTGGATACCAAATTTAGTTGCTCTGGCTCTTATAGGTTCTGAGATCCTTGAACTCATATTTTGCAATTGGCAAAGCCGACCATGAAACCTGTGTGTTAGAGAGAGACAGAGCGAGAAAGAATGAAATTGTTTTCTTGATTCTGGCTATAATAATTATACGATCTGGTTGAGATTTTACACTCTAGAAAATATAGTCATCCTCTACGATTTAGCTTTATCGTATCTTTAAAAATGTGGATGCCACAGATTTTCGTCCTTTGTGGGGCGGAAGTGGGCGGGGCGAAGTTTTGAAATATTTTTGTAACAGTGACATATCTCAGAAGTCTGGATACAAAACATCGTTGCTCTAGCTCTTATAGTCTTTGAGCACTAGGCGCTGAAGGGGACGGACAGACGGACAGACAGACGGACGGACAGACGGACAGACAGACATGGCTCAATCGACTCGGCTATTGATGCTGATCAAGAATATATATACTTTATGGGGTCGGAAACGATTCCTTCTGGACGTTACACACATCCACTTTTACCACAAATCTAATATACCCCAATACTCATTTTGAGTATCGGGTATAAAAATGGGTTTTTGTGTGCCCACTGTGCCAGCAACAATAACTGCAGCGACAGGAAGATCAGCGACAGCGACTTAAGCAGAGCAACATCAGCAGCAGCGACGTAAGCAGAGGCAACACCAGCAGCAGCGACAGCGATATCAGCAGCAGCGACGTAAGCAGAGGCAACACCAGCAGCAGCAACAGCGGTATCAGCAGCAGCGACGTAAGCAGAGGCAACACCAGCAGCAGCAACAGCGGTATCAGCAGCAGCGACTTCAGCGGCAGCAGTAACAACAACAGCAGAAGCAGAATTCATCAGCTAAGTCTCATATTTCAAATTGTTTTTAAGCCTAATTAAGTAAAAAACGAGGGGGAACGTTGTGAGTTGCTGCGGACACCGCAACTCTACGGTTATACCCGATACTAAGTCAGTATGGCTCTCCTCCGGCAGACGCCGCTAATATTAAACGACACGACAAAGAGTGCGTGCGAGAGAGACAGAAAATCAGTCTGAGCGTGACGTCGGGCGCTGCGTAACCACTGCAAAGTGATTTCTTGCTTTTGGCTACAAAAATGATCCGATCTGATCCAGATTCAGCAATCTGATAGATACGGTCATTATCTATGATTCTGCGTTTTTAGTTTTCTCGAATGTGCAATATTATGGATGCAACAGATTTTCGTCTTTTGTGTGGCGGAAGGGGGTGGGGCGAAATTTTAAGATACACGTTTTATAGTAAGATCTAACAGGAGTGCGAATACCAAATTTGGTTACTCTAGCCTTAATAGTCTCTGAGATTTTTGAATATCCCCAGATTTTCGTCCTTTGCGGGGCGGAAGGGGGTGTGGCGAAATTTTGAAACAAACTCGTCTCGGTCCGATATATTAGGAGTGTGGATACCAAATTTGGTTGCTCTAGCTTTTGTAGTCTCTGAGATCTAGGCGCTAATGTTTTACTCTAAGCAAAGCCGCCTATGCTACGTGTGTGTTAGAGAGAGACAGGGCGAGAAAAAATGAAATTGTTTTCTTGATGTAGGCTATAATAATAATACGATCCAATTCAGATTCTGCAGTCGTAAAGATAAGGTCATTCTCTACAATTCTACGTTTTTGGTTTTCTCATATATTTAAAATTGTGGATGCCACAGATTTTCGTCCTTTGTGGGGGCGGAAGTGGGCGGGGCGAAGTTTTGAAATATTTTTGTAGCAGTGATATATCACAGAAGTCTGGATCCAAAACATCGTTGCTCTAGCTCTTATAGTCTTTGAGCACTAGGCGCTGAAGGGGACGGACAGACGGACGGACGGACAGACGGACAGACGGACAGACAGACAGACAGAAAGGGCTGAATCGACTAGGCTATTGATGCTGATCCAGAATATATATTCTTTATGGGGTCGGAAACGATTCCTTCTGGACGTTACACACATCCACTTTTACCACAAATCTAATATACCCCAATACTCATTTTGAGTATCGGGTATAACGAGGGGAACGTTGTGAGTTGCTGCGGACACCGCAACTCTACGGTTATACCCATACGAAGTCAGTATGGCTCTCCTCCGGCAGACGCCGCTAATATTAAACGACACGACAAAGAGTGCGTGCGAGAGAGACAGAAAATCAGTCTGAGCGTGACGTCGGGCGCTGCGTAACCACTGCAAATTGATTTCTTGCTTTTGGCTACAAAAATGATCCGATCTGATCCAGATTCGGCAATCTGATAGATATGGTCATTATCTATGATTCTGCGTTTTTAGTTTTCTTGAATGTGCAATATTCTAAATGCAACAGATTTTCGTCCTTTGTGGGGACGGAAGGGGATGGGGCGAAATTCTGAGATATACGTTTTATAGTGAGATCTAACAGAAGTGCGGATAATAAATCTGGCTACTCTAGCCTTAATAGTCTCTGAGATTTGTGGATGCCCCAGATTTTCGTCCGGATTTCGGCGGACGGGGGTGTGGCGAAATTTGGACACGAAACGGTCAAGGTCCGATATCACAGGAGTGTGGATACCAAATTTAGTTGCTCTGGCTCTTATAGGTTCTGAGATCCTTGAACTCATATTTTGCAATTGGCAAAGCCGACCATGAAACCTGTGTGTTAGAGAGAGACAGAGCGAGAAAGAATGAAATTGTTTTCTTGATTCTGGCTATAATAATTATACGATCTGGTTGAGATTTTACACTCTAGAAAATATAGTCATCCTCTACGATTCGGCGTTTTTAGCTTTATCGTATCTTTAAAAATGTGGATGCCACAGATTTTCGTCCTTTGTGGGGGCGGAAAAGGGCGCGGCGAAGTTTTGAAATATTTTTGTAACAGTGACATATCTCAGAAGTCTGGATACAAAACATCGTTGCTCTAGCTCTTATAGTCTTTGAGCACTAGGCGCTGAAGGGGACGGACAGACGGACGGACGGACAGACGGACAGACAGACATGGCTCAATCGACTCGGCTATTGATGCTGATCAAGAATATATATACTTTTTGGGGTCGGAAACGATTCCTTCTGGACGTTACACACATCCACTTTTACCACAAATCTAATATACCCCAATACTCATTTTGAGTATCGGGTATAAAAATGGGTTTGTGTGTGCCCACTGTGCCAGCAACAATAACTGCAGCGACAGGAAGATCAGCGACAGCGACTTAAGCAGAGGCAACATCAGCAGCAGCGACGTAAGCAGAGGCAACACCAGCAGCAGCGACAGCGATATCAGCAGCAGCGACGTAAGCAGAGGCAACACCAGCAGCAGCAACAGCGGTATCAGCAGCAGCGACGTAAGCAGAGGCAACACCAGCAGCAGCAACAGCGGTATCAGCAGCAGCGACTTCAGCGGCAGCAGTAACAACAACAGCAGAAGCAGAATTCATCAGCTAAGTCTCATATTTCAAATTGTTTTTAAGCCTAATTAAGTAAAAAACGAGGGGGAACGTTGTGAGCTGCTGCGGACACCGCAACTCTACAGTTATACCCGATACTAAGTCAGTATGGCTCTCCTCCGGCAGACGCCGCTAATATTAAACGACACGACAAAGAGTGCGTGCGAGAGAGACAGAAAATCAGTCTGAGCGTGACGTCGGGCGCTGCGTAGCCAGTGCAAATTGATTTGTTCCTGTTGGCTATAAAAATGATCTGATCTGATCCAGATTCAGCAATCTGATAGATATGGTCATTATCTATGATTCTGCGTTTTTAGTTTTCTTGAATGTGCAATATTGTGGATGCAACAGATTTTCGTCTTTTGTGGGGGCGGAAGAGGTGGGGCGAAATTCTGAGATATACGTTTTATAGTGAGATCTAACAGAAGTGGGGATACCAAACTTGGTTACTCTAGCCTTAATAGTCTCTGAGACTTGTGGATGCCCCAGATTTTCGTCCGGATTTCGGCGGAAGGGGGTGTGGCGAAATTTGGACACGAAACGGTCAAGGTCCGATATCACAGGAGTGTGGATACCAAATTTGGTTGCTCTGGCTCTTATAGGTTCTGAGATCCTTGAACTCAATATTTGCAATTGACAAAACCGACCATGAAACCTGTGTGTTAGAGAGAGACAGAGCGAGAAAGAATGAAATTGTTTTCTTGATTCTGGCTATAATCATTATACGATCTGGCTCAGATTGTGCACTGTAGAAGATATGGTCATCCTCACCAATTCTGCGTTTTTGGTTTTATCGTTTCTTTAAAAATGTGGATGCCACAGATTTTCGTCCTTTGTGGGGGCGGAAGTGGGCGGGGCGAAGTTTTGAAATATTTTTGTAGCAGTGACATATCACAGAAGTCTGGATACAAAACATCGTTACTCTAGCTCTTATAGTCTTTGAGCACTAGGCGCTGAAGGGGACGGACAGACGGACGGACGTACGGACGGACGGACAGACGGACAGACAGACAGGGCTCAATCGACTCGGCTATTGATGCTGATCAAGAATATATATACTTTATGGGGTCGGAAACGATTCCTTCTGGACGTTACACACATCCACTTTTACCACAAATCTAATATACCCCAATACTCATTTTGAGTATCGGGTATAATAAAAAGTTTTCGCGACGGTGGCGTTTTCGAGGCCGGAACATCGAAAGAGAAAAAATAATAATCCGAAACATGTAAAGTGCTTATGGGCTAGAATTAAAACGAGGGGAACGTTGTGAGTTGCTGCGGACACCGCAACTCTACGGTTATACCCGATACTAAGTCAGTATGGCTCTCCTCCGGCAGACGCCGCTAATATTAAACGACACGACAAAGAGTGCGTGCGAGAGAGACAGAAAATCAGTCTGAGCGTGACGTCGGGCGCTGCGTAACCACTGCAAAGTGATTTCTTGCTTTTGGCTACAAAAATGATCCGATCTGATCCAGATTCAGCAATCTGATAGATACGGTCAATATCTATGATTCTGCGTTTTTAGTTTTCTCGAATGTGCAATATTATGGATGCAACAGATTTTCGTCTTTTGTGTGGGCGGAAGGGGGTGAGGCGAAATTTTAAGATACACGTTTTATAGTAAGATCTAACAGGAGTGCGAATACCAAATTTGGTTACTCTAGCCTTAATAGTCTCTGAGATTTTTGAATATCCTCAGATTTTCGTCCTTTGCGGGGGCGGAAGGGGGTGTGGCGAAATTTTGAAACAAACTCTTCTCGGTCCGATATATTAGGAGTGTGGATACCAAATTTGGTTGCTCTAGCTTTTGTAGTCTCTGAGATCTAGGCGCTAATGTTTTACACTAAGCAAAGCCGCCTATGCTACGTGTGTGTTAGAGAGAGACAGGGCGAGAAAAAATTAAATTGTTTTCTTGATGCAGGCTATAATAATAATACGATCCAATTCAGATTCTGCAGTCGTAAAGATAAGATCATTCTCTACAATTCTACGTTTTTGGTTTTCTCATATATTTAAAATTGTGGATGCCACAGATTTTCGTCCTTTGTGGGGGCGGAAGTGGGCGGGGCGAAGTTTTGAAATATTTTTGTAGCAGTGATATATCACAGAAGTCTGGATCCAAAACATCGTTGCTCTAGCTTTTATAGTCTTTGAGCACTAGGCGCTGAAGGGGACGGACAGACGGACGGACGGACAGACGGACAGACGGACAGACGGACAGACAGACAGACAGAAAGGGCTGAATCGACTCGGCTATTGATGCTGATCCAGAATATATATTCTTTATGGGGTCGGAAACGATTCCTTCTGGACGTTACACACATCCACTTTTACCACAAATCTAATATACCCCACTACTCATTTTGAGTATCGGGTATAACGAGGGGGAACGTTGTGAGTTGCTGCGGACACCGCAACTCTACGGTTATACCCCATACTAAGTCAGTATGGCTCTCCTCCGGCAGACGCCGCTAATATTAAACGACACGACAAAGAGTGCGTGCGAGAGAGACAGAAAATCAGTCTGAGCGTGACGTCGGGCGCTGCGTAACCACTGCAAATTGATTTCTTGCTTTTGGCTACAAAAATGATCCGATCTGATCCAGATTCGGCAATCTGATAGATACGGTCATTATCTATGATTCTGCGTTTTTAGTTTTCTCGAATGTGCAATATTGTGGATGCAACAGATTTTCGTCCTTTGTGTGGGCGGAAGGGAGTGGGGCGAAATTTTAAGATACACGTTTTATAGTAAGATCTAACAGGAGTGCGGATACCAAATTTGGTTAGCCTAGCCTTAATAGTCTCTGAGATTTTTGAATATCCCCAGATTTTCGTCCTTTGCGGGGGCGGAAGGGGGTGTGGCGAAATTTTGAAACAAACTCGTCTCGGTCCGATATATTAGGAGTGTGGATACCAAATTTGGTTGCTCTAGCTTTTGTCGTCTCTGAGATCTAGGCGCTAATGTTTTACTCTAAGCCGCCTATGCTACGTGTGTGTTAGAGAGAGACAGGGCGAGAAAAAATGAAATTGTTTTCTTGATGCTGGCTATAATAATAATACGATCCAATTCAGATTCCGCAGTCTTAAAGATATGGTCGTTCTCTACAATTCTACGTTTTTGGTTTTCTCATATCTGTAAAATTGTGGATGCCACAGACTTTCGTCCTTTGTGGGGGCGGAAGTGGGCGGGGCGAAGTTTTGAAATATTTTTGTAGCAGTGACATATCACAGAAGTCTGGATCCAAAACATCGTTACTCTTATAGCTCTTATAGTCTTTGAGCACTAGGCGCTGAAGGGGACGGACAGACGGACGGACAGACGGACGGACGGACGGACGGACAGACGGACAGACGGACAGACGGAAATACGGACGGACGGACAGACGGACAGACAGACATGGCTCAATCGACTCGGCTATTGATGCTGATCAAGAATATATGTACTTTATAGGGTCGGAAACGATTCCTTCTGGACGTTACACACATCCACTTTACCACAAATCTAATATACCCCAATACTCATTTTGAGTATCGGGTATAAAAAAAATTTGCAAATAACTGTGACTGTGAAAAATAAATATAACGAGGGGGAACGTTGTGATACTAAGTCAGTATGGCTCTCCTCCGGCAGACGCTGCTAATATTAAACGACACGACAAAGAGTGCGTGCTAGAGAGAAAGAAAATCAGTCTGAGCGTGACGTCAGGCGCTGCGTAGCCAGTGCAAATTGATTTGTTCCTTTTGGCTATAAAAATTATCTGATCTGGTCCAGATTCAGCAATCTGATAGATATGGTCGTTATCTATGATTCTGCGTTTTTAGTTTTCTCGAATGTGCAATATTGTGGATGCAACAGATTTTCGTCCTTTGTGGGGGCGGAAGGGGATGGGGCGAAATTCTGAGATATACGTTTTATAGTGAGATCTAACAGAAGTGCGGATACCAAATTTGGTTACTCTAGCCTTAATAGTCTCTGAGATTTGTGGATGCCCCAGATTTTCGTCCGGATTTCGGCGGAAGGGGGTGTGGCGAAATTTGGACACGAAACGGTCAAGGTCCGATATCACAGGAGTGTGGATCCCAAATTTAGTTGCTCTGGCTCTTATAGGTTCTGAGATCCTTGAACTCATATTTTGCAATTGGCAAAGCCGACCATGAAACCTGTGTGTTAGAGAGAGACAGGGCGAGAAAGAATGAAATTGTTTTCTTGATTCTGGCTATAATAATTATACGATCTGGTTGAGATTTTACACTCTAGAAAATATAGTCATCCTCTACGATTCTGCGTTTTTAGCTTTATCGTATCTTTAAAAATGTGGATGCCACAGATTTTCGTCCTTTGTGGGGGCGGAAGTGGGCGGGGCGAAGTTTTGAAATATTTTTGTAACAGTGACATATCTCAGAAGTCTGGATACAAAACATCGTTGCTCTAGCTCTTATAGTCTTTGAGCACTAGGCGCTGAAGGGGACGGACAGACGGACGGACGGACAGACAGACAGGGCTCAATCGAGCCCTGATGCTGATGCTGATCAAGAATATATATACTTTATGGGGTCGGAAACGACCCCAAATCTACATTACCACAAATCTAATATACCCCAATACTCATTTTGAGTATCGGGTATAAAAAAACGAGGGGGAACGTAGTGAGTTGCTGCGGACACCGCAACTCTACAGTTATACCCGATACTTAGTCAGTATGGCTCTCCTCCGGCAGACGCCGCTAATATTAAACGACACGACAAAGAGTGCGTGCGAGAGAGACAGAAAATCAGTCTGAGCGTGACGTCGGGCGCTGCGTAGCCAGTGCAAATTGATTTGTTCCTTTTGGGTATAAAAACGATGCGATCTGATCCAGATTCAGCGGTCTGATAGATATGGTCATTATCTATGATTCTGCGTTTTTAGTTTTCTCGAATCGGCAATATTGTGGATGCAACAGATTTTCGTCCTTTGTGGGGGCGGAAGGGGTGGGGCGAAATTCTGAGATATACGTTTTATAGTGAGATCTACCAGAAGTGCGGATACCAAATTTGGTTACTCTAGCCTTAATAGTCTCTGAGATTTGTAAATGCCCCAGATTTTCGTCCTTTGCGGGGGCGGAAGGGGGTGTGGCGAAATTTGGACACGAAACGGTCAAGGTCCGATATCACAGGAGTGTGGATACCAAATTTAGTTGCTCTGGCTCTTATAGGTTCTGAGATCCTTGAACTCATATTTTGCAATTGGCAAATCCGACCATGAAACCTGTGTGTTAGAGAGAGACAGAGCGAGAAAGAATGAAATTGTTTTCTTGATTCTGGCTATAATAATTATACGACCTGGTTGAGATTTTACACTCTAGAAAATATAGTCATCCTCTACGATTCTGCGTTTTTAGCTTTATCGTATCTTTAAAAATGTGGATGCCACAGATTTTCGTCCTTTGTGGGGGCGGAAGTGGGCGGGGCGAAGTTTTGAAATATTTTTGTAACAGTGACATATCTCAGAAGTCTGGATACAAAACATCGTTGCTCTAGCTCTTATAGTCTTTGAGCACTAGGCGCTGAAGGGGACGGACAGACGGACGGACGGACAGACGGACAGACAGACATGGCTCAATCGACTCGGCTATTGATGCTGATCAAGAATATATATACTTTATGGGGTCGGAAACGATTCCTTCTGGACGTTACACACATCCACTTTTACCACAAATCTAATATACCCCAATACTCATTTTGAGTATCGGGTATAAAAAAAATTGGCAAATATCTGTGACTGTGAAAAATAAATATAACGAGGGGGAACGTTTTGGGTTGCTGCGGACACCGCAACTCTACAGTTATACCCGATACTAAGTCAGTATGGCTCTCCTCCGGCAGACGCTGCTAATATTAAACGACACGACAAAGAGTGCGTGCGAGAGAGACAGAAAATCAGTCTGAACGTGACGTCGGGCGCTGCGTAGCCAGTGCAAATTGATTTGTTCCTTTTGGCTATAAAAATTAACTGATCTGATCCAGATTCAGCAATCTGATAGATATGGTCGTTATCTATGATTCTGCGTTTTTAGTTTTCTCGAATGTGCAATATTGTGGATGCAACAGATTTTCGTCCTTTGTGGGGGCGGAAGGGGATGGGGCGAAATTCTGAGATATACGTTTTATAGTGAGATCTAACAGAAGTGCGGATACCAAATTTGGTTGCTCTAGCCTTAATAGTCTCTGAGATTTGTGGATGCCCCAGATTTTCGTCCTTTGCGGGGGCGGAAGGGGGTGTGGCGAAATTTGGACACGAAACGGTCAAGGTCCGATATCACAGGAGTGTGGATACCAAATTTGGTTGCTCTGGCTCTTATAGGTTCTGAGATCCTTGAACTCATATTTTACAATTGGCAAAGCCGACCATGAAACCTGTGTGTTAGAGAGAGACAGAGCGAGAAAGAATGAAATTGTTTTCTTGATTCTGGCTATAATAATTATACGATCTGGTTGAGATCTTACACTCTAGAAAATATAGTCATCATACAGACGGACAGACAGACATGGCTCAATCGACTCGGCTATTGATGCTGATCAAGAATATATATACTTTATGGGGTCGGAAACGATTCCTTCTGGACGTTACACACATCCACTTTTACCACAAATCTAATATACCCCAATACTCATTTTGAGTATCAGGTATAAAAAAAATTGGCAAATATCTGTGACTGTGAAAAATAAATATAACGAGGGGGAACGTTGTGGGTTGCTGCGGACACCGCAACTCTACAGTTATACCCGATACTAAGTCAGTATGGCTCTCCTCCGGCAGACGCTGCTAATATTAAACGACACGACAAAGAGTGCGTGCGAGAGAGACAGAAAATCAGTCTGAGCGTGACGTCGGGCGCTGCGTAGCCAGTGCAAATTGATTTGTTCCTTTTGGCTATAAAAATTAATTGATCTGATCCAGATTCAGCAATCTGATAGATATGGTCGTTATCTATGATTCTGCGTTTTTAGTTTTCTCGAATGTGCAATATTGTGGATGCAACAGATTTTCGTCCTTTGTGGGGGCGGAAGGGGATGGGGCGAAATTCTGAGATATACGTTTTATAGTGAGATCTAACAGAAGTGCGGATACCAAATTTGGTTACTCTAGCCTTAATAGTCTCTGAGATTTGTGGATGCCCTAGATTTTCGTCCTTTGCGGGGGCGGAAGGGGGTGTGGCGAAATTTGGACACGAAACGGTCAAGGTCCGATATCACAGGAGTGTGGATACCAAATTTGGTTTCTCTGGCTCTTATAGGTTCTGAGATCCTTGAACTCATATTTTGCAATTGGCAAAACCGACCATGGTTTCATGGTCTGTGTGTTAGAGAGAGACAGAGCGAGAAATAATGAAATTGTTTTCTTGATTCTGGCTATAATAATTATACGATCTGGTTGGGATCTTACATTCTAAAACATATAGTCATCCTCTACGATTCTGCGTTTTTGGTTTTATCGTATCTTTAAAAATGTGGATGCCACAGATTTTCGTCCTTTGTGGGGGCGGAAGTGGGCGGGGCGAAGTTTTGAAATATTTTTGTAGTAGTGACATATCACAGAAGTCTGGATACAAAACATCGTTACTCTAGCTCTTATAGTCTTTGAGCACTAGGCGCTGAAGGGGACGGACAGACGGACGGACGGACATACGGACAGACAGACATGGCTCAATCGACTCGGCTATTGATGCTGATCAAGAATATATATACTTTATGGGGTCGGAAACGATTCCTTCTGGACGTTACACACATCCACTTTGACCACAAATCTAATATACCCCAATACTCATTTTGAGTATCGGGTATAAAAATGGGTTTGTGTGTGCCCACTGTGCCAGCAACAATAGCTGCAGCGACAGGAAGATCAGCGACAGCGACTTAAGCAGAGGCAACATCAGCAGCAGCGACGTAAGCAGAGGCAACACCAGCAGCAGCGACGTAAGCAGAGGCAACACCAGCAGCAGCAACAGCGGTATCAGCAGCAGCGACGTAAGCAGAGGCAACACCAGCAGCAGCAACAGCGGTATCAGCAGCAGCGACTTCAGCGGCAGCAGGAACAACAACAGCAGAAGCAGAATTCATCAGCTAAGTCTCATATTTCAAATTG
Source organism: Drosophila miranda (assembly GCF_003369915.1). Taxonomy (NCBI): domain Eukaryota; kingdom Metazoa; phylum Arthropoda; class Insecta; order Diptera; family Drosophilidae; genus Drosophila; species Drosophila miranda. Next base: position 28,464,792 of record NW_022881603.1, read on the forward strand.
TTTTTAAGCCTAATTAAGGAAAAAACGAGGGGGAACGTTGTGAGTTGCTGCGGACACCGCAACTCTACAGTTATACCCGATACTAAGTCAGTATGGCTCTCCTCCGGCAGACGCCGCTAATATTAAACGACACGACAAAGAGAGCGTGCGAGAAAGACAGAAAATCAGTCTGAGCGTGACGTCGGGCGCTGCGTAGCCAGTGCAAATTGATTTGTTCCTTTTGGCTATAAAAATGATCTGATCTGATCCAGATTCAGCAATCTGATAGATATGGTCATTATCTATGATTCTGCGTTTTTAGTTTTCTCGAATCTGCAATATTGTGGATGCAACAGATTTTCGTCCTTTGTGGGGGCGGAAGGGGGTGGGGCGAAATTTTGAGATAATCGTTTTACAGTGACATCTTAAAGGAGTGTGTGTACCAAATTTGGTTACTCTAGCCTTAATAGTCTCTGAGATTTTTGAATATCCCCAGATTTTCGTCCTTTGCGGGGGCGGAAGGGGGTGTGGCGAAATTTTGAAACAAACTCGTCTCGGTCCGATATATTAGGAGGGTGGATACCAAATTTGGTTGCTCTAGCTTTTGTAGTCTCTGAGATCTAGGCGCTAATGTTTTACTCTAAGCAAAGCCGCCTATGCTACGTGTGTGTTAGAGAGAGACAGGGCGAGAAAAAATGAAATTGTTTTCTTGATGCTGGCTATAATAATAATACGATCCAATTCAGATTCCGCAGTCTTAAAGATATGGTCATTCTCTACAATTCTACGTTTTTGGTTTTCTCATATCTTTAAAATGGTGGATGCCACAGATTTTCGTTCTTTGTGGGGGCGGAAGTGGGCGGGGCGAAGTTTTGAAATATTTTTGTAGCAGTGACATATCACAGAAGTCTGGATCCAAAACATCGTTGCTCTAGCTCTTATAGTCTTTGAGCACTAGGCGCTGAAGGGGACGGACAGACGGACAGACGGACGGACGGAAGGACGGACAGACAGATAGGGCTCAATCGACTCGGCTATTGATGCTGATCAAGAAAATATATACTTTATGGGGTCGGAAACGATTCCTTCTGGACGTTACACACATCCACTTTTACCACAAATCTAATATACCCCAATACTCATTTTGAGTATCGGGTATAAAAAAAATTGGCAAATAACTGTGACTGTGAAAAATAAATATAACGAGGGGGAACGTTGTGGGTTGCTGCGGACACCGCAACTCTACAGTTATACCCGATACTAAGTCAGTATGGCTCTCCTCCGGCAGACGCCGCTAATATTAAACGACACGACAAAGAGTGCGTGCAAGAGAGACAGAAAATCAGTCTGAGCGTGACGTCGGGCGCTGCGTAGCCAGTGCAAATTGATTTGTTCCTTTTGGCTATAAAAATTATCTGATCTGGTCCAGATTCAGCAATCTGATAGATATGGTCGTTATATATATATATATATTTTTGTAGTAGTGACATATCACAGAAGTCTGGATACAAAACATCGTTACTCTAGCTCTTATAGTCTTTGAGCACTAGGCGCTGAAGGGGACGGACAGACGGACGGACGGACAGACGGACAGACGGACATGGCTCAATTGACTCGGCTATTGATGCTGATCAAGAATATATATACTTTATGGGGTCGGAAACGATTCCTTCTGGACGTTACACACATCCACTTTTACCACAAATCTAATATACCCCAATACTCATTTTGAGTATCGGGTATAAAAATGGGTTTGTGTGTGCCCACTGTGCCAGCAACAATAACTGCAGCGACAGGAAGATCAGCGACAGCGACTTAAGCAGAGGCAACATCAGCAGCAGCGACGTAAGCAGAGGCAACACCAGCAGCAGCGACAGCGATATCAGCAGCAGCGACGTAAGCAGAGGCAACACCAGCAGCAGCAACAGCGGTATCAGCAGCAGCGACTTCCGCGGCAGCAGTAACAACAACAGCAGAAGCAGAATTCCTCAGCTAAGTCTCATATTTCAAATTGTTTTTAAGCCTAATTAAGGAAAAAACGAGGGGGAACGTTGTGAGTTGCTGCGGACACCGCAACTCTACGGTTATACCCGATACTAAGTCAGTATGGCTCTCCTCCGGCAGACGCCGCTAATATTAAACGACACGACAAAGAGAGCGTGCGAGAAAGACAGAAAATCAGTCTGAGCGTGACGTCGGGCGCTGCGTAGCCAGTGCAAATTGATTTGTTCCTTTTGGCTATAAAAATGATCTGTTTTGATCCAGATTCAGCAATCTGATAGATATGGTCATTATCTATGATTCTGCGTTTTTAGTTTTCTGGAATCTGCAATATTGTGGATGCAACAGATTTTCGTCCTTTGTGGGGGCGGAAGGGGATGGGGCGAAATTCTGAGATATATGTTTTATAGTGAGATCTAACAGAAGTGCGGATACCAAATTTGGTTACTCTAGCCTTGATAGTCTCTGAGATTTGTGGATGGCCCAGATTTTCGTCCGGATTTCGGCGGAAGGGGGTTTGGCGAAATTTGGACACGAAACGGTCAAGGTCCGATATCACAGGAGTGTGGATACCAAATTTGGTTGCTCCGGCTCTTATAGGTTCTGAGATCCTTGAACTCATATTTTGCAATTGGCAAAACCGACCATGAAACCTGTGTGTTAGAGAGAGACAGAGCGAGAAGGAATGAAATTGTTTTCTTGATTCTGGCTATAATAAGTATACGATCTGGTTGGGATCATACATTCTAAAACATATAGTCATCCTCTACGATTCTGCGTTTTTGGTTCTATCGTATCTTTAAAAATGCGGATGCCACAGATTTTCGTCCTTTGTGGGGGCGGAAGTGGGCGGGGCGAAGTTTTGAAATATTTTTGTAGTAGTGACATATCACAGAAGTCTGGATACAAAACATCGTTACTCTAGGTCTTATAGTCTTTGAGCACTAGGCGCTGAAGGGGACGGACAGACGGACAGACGGACGGACGGACGGACGGACAGACAGACAGGGCTCAATCGACTCGGCTATTGATGCTGATCAAGAATATATATACTTTATGGGGTCGGAAACGATTCCTTCTGGACGTTACACACATCCACTTTTACCACAAATCTAATATACCCCAATACTCATTTTGAGTATCGGGTATAAAAAAAATTGGCAAATAACTGTGACTGTGAAAAATAAATATAACGAGGGGGAACGTTGTGGGTTGCTGCGGACACCGCAACTCTACAGTTATACCCGATACTTAGGCAGTATGGCTCTCCTCCGGCAGACGCTGCTAATATTAAACGACACGACAAAGAGTGCGTGCGAGAGAGACAGAAAATCAGTCTGAGCGTGACGTCGGGCGCTGCGTAGCCAGTGCAAATTGATTTGTTCCTTTTGGCTATGAAAATTATCTGATCTGGTCCAGATTCAGCAATCTGATTGATATGGTCGTTATCTATGATTCTGCGTTTTTAGTTTTCTCGAATCTGCAATATTGTGGATGCAACAGATTTTCGTCCTTTGTGGGGGCGGAAAGGGATGGGGCGAAATTCTGAGATATACGTTTTATAGTGAGATCTAACAGAAGTGCGGATACCAAATTTGGTTACTCTAGCCTTAATAGTCTCTGAGATTTGTGGATGCCCCAGATTTTCGTCCTTTGCGGGGGCGGAAGGGGGTGTGGCGAAATTTGGACACGAAACGGTCAAGGTCCGATATCACAGGAGTGTGGATACCAAATTTGGTTGCTCTGGCTCTTATAGGTTCTGAGATCCTTGAACTCATATTTTGCAATTGGCAAAGCCGACCATGAAACCTGTGTATTAGAGAGAGACAGAGCGAGAAAGAATGAAATTGTTTTCTTGATTCTGGCTATAATAATTATACGATCTGGTTGAGATTTTACACTCTAGAAAATATAGTCATCCTCTACGATTCTGCGTTTTTGGCTTTATCGTTTCTTTAAAAATGTGGATGCCACAGATTTTCGTCCTTTGTGGGGGCGGAAGTGGGCGGGGCGAAGTTTTGAAATATTTTTGTAGCAGTGACATATCTCAGAAGTCTGGATACAAAACATCGTTGCTCTAGCTCAGACATGGCTCAATCGACTCGGCTATTGATGCTGATCAAGAATATATATACTTTATGGGGTCGGAAACGATTCCTTCTGGACGTTACACACATCCACTTTTACCACAAATCTAATATACCCCAATACTCATTTTGAGTATCGGGTATAAAAATGGGTTTGTGTGTGCCCACTGTGCCAGCAACAATAACTGCAGCGACAGGAAGATCAGCGACAGCGACTTAAGCAGAGGCAACATCAGCAGCAGCGACGTAAGCAGAGGCAACACCAGCAGCAGCGACAGCGATATCAGCAGCAGCGACGTAAGCAGAGGCAACACCAGCAGCAGCAACAGCGGTATCAGCAGCAGCGACGTAAGCAGAGGCAACACCAGCAGCAGCAACAGCGGTATCAGCAGCAGCGACTTCCGCGGCAGCAGTAACAACAACAGCAGAAGCAGAATTCATCAGCTAAGTCTCATATTTCAAATTGTTTTTAAGCCTAATTAAGGAAAAAACGAGGGGGAACGTTGTGAGTTGCTGCGGACACCGCAACTCTACAGTTATACCCGATACTAAGTCAGTATGGCTCTCCTCCGGCAGACGCCGCTAATATTAAACGACACGACAAAGAGAGCGTGCGAGAAAGACAGAAAATCAGTCTGAGCGTGACGTCGGGCGCTGCGTAGCCAGTGCAAATTGATTTGTTCCTTTTGGCTATAAAAATGATCTGTTTTGATCCAGATTCAGCAATCTGATAGATATGGTCATTATCTATGATTCTGCGTTTTTAGTTTTCTGGAATCTGCAATATTGTGGATGCAACAGATTTTCGTCCTTTGTGGGGGCGGAAGTTGATGGGGCGAAATTCTGAGATATATGTTTTATAGTGAGATCTAACAGAAGTGCGGATACCAAATTTGGTTACTCTAGCCTTGATAGTCTCTGAGATTTGTGGATGCCCCAGATTTTCGTCCGGATTTCGGCGGAAGGGGGTTTGGCGAAATTTGGACACGAAACGGTCAAGGTCCGATATCACAGGAGTGTGGATACCAAATTTGGTTGCTCCGGCTCTTATAGGTTCTGAGATCCTTGAACTCATATTTTGCAATTGGCAAAACCGACCATGAAACCTGTGTGTTAGAGAGAGACAGAGCGAGAAGGAATGAAATTGTTTTCTTGATTCTGGCTATAATAAGTATACGATCTGGTTGGGATCATACATTCTAAAACATATAGTCATCCTCTACGATTCTGCGTTTTTGGTTCTATCGTATCTTTAAAAATGTGGATGCCACAGATTTTCGTCCTTTGTGGGGGCGGAAGGGGGCGGGGCGAAGTTTTGAAATATTTTTGTAGTAGTGACATATCACAGAAGTCTGGATCCAAAACATCGTTGCCCTAGCTCTTATAGTCTTTGAGCACTAGGCGCTGAAGGGGACGGACAGACGGACAGACGGACGGACAGACAGACAGGGCTCAATCGACTCGGCTATTGATGCTGATCAAGAATATATATACTTTATGGGGTCGGAAACGATTCCTTCTGGACATTACACACATCCACTTTTACCACAAATCTAATATACCCCAATACTCATTTTGAGTATCGGGTATAAAAAAAATTGGCAAATAACTGTGACTGTGAAAAATAAATATAACGAGGGGGAACGTTGTGGGTTGCTGCGGACACCGCAACTCTACAGTTATACCCGATACTTAGGCAGTATGGCTCTCCTCCGGCAGACGCTGCTAATATTAAACGACACGACAAAGAGTGCGTGCGAGAGAGACAGAAAATCAGTCTGAGCGTGACGTCGGGCGCTGCGTAGCCAGTGCAAATTGATTTGTTCCTTTTGGCTATGAAAATTATCTGATCTGGTCCAGATTCAGCAATCTGATTGATATGGTCGTTATCTATGATTCTGCGTTTTTAGTTTTCTCGAATCTGCAATATTGTGGATGCAACAGATTTTCGTTCTTTGTGTGGGCGGAAGGGAGTGGGGCGAAATTTTAAGATACACGTTTTATAGTAAGATCTAACAGGAGTGCGGATACCAAATTTGGTTAGCCTAGCCTTAATAGTCTCTGAGATTTTTGAATATCCCCAGATTTTCGTCCTTTGCGGGGGCGGAAGGGGGTGTGGCGAAATTTTGAAACAAACTCGTCTCGGTCCGATATATTAGGAGTGTGGATACCAAATTTGGTTGCTCTAGCTTTTGTAGTCTCTGAGATCTAGGCGCTAATGTTTTACTCTAAGCCGCCTATGCTACGTGTGTGTTAGAGAGAGACAGGGCGAGAAAAAATGAAATTGTTTTCTTGATGCTGGCTATAATAATAATACGATCCAATTCAGATTCCGCAGTCTTAAAGATATGGTCATTCTCTACAATTCTACGTTTTTGGTTTTCTCATATCTGTAAAATTGTGGATGCCACAGACTTTCGTCCTTTGTGGGGCGGAAGTGGGCGGGGCGAAGTTTTGAAATATTTTTGTAGCAGTGACATATCACAGAAGTCTGGATCCAAAACATCGTTACTCTTATAGCTCTTATAGTCTTTGAGCACTAGGCGCTGAAGGGGACGGACAGACGGACGGACGGACAGACAGACAGGGCTCAATCGACTCGGCTATTGATGCTGATCAAGAATATATATACTTTATGGGGTCGGAAACGATTCCTTCTGGACGTTACACACATCCACTTTTACCACAAATCTAATATACCCCAATACTCATTTTGAGTATCGGGTATAAAAACGAGGGGGAACGTTGTGAGTTGCTGCGGACACCGCAACTCTACAGTTATACCCGATACTTAGTCAGTATGGCTCTCCTCCGGCAGGCGCCGCTAATATTAAACGACACGACAAAGAGTGCGTGCGAGAGAGACAGAAAATCAGTCTGAGCGTGACGTCGGGCGCTGCGTAGCCACTGAAAAGTGATTTCTTGCTTTTGGCTACAAAAATGATCCGATCTGATCCAGATTCAGCAATCTGATAGATATGGTCATTATCTATGATTCTGCGTTTTTAGTTTTCTCGAATGTGCAATATTGTGGATGCAACAGATTTTCGTCCTTTGTGGGGGCGGAAGGGGGTGGGGCGAAATTCTGAGATATACGTTTTATAGTGAGATCTAACAGAAGTGCGGATACCAAATTTGGTTACTCTAGCCTTAATAGTCTCTGAGATTTGTGGATGCCCCAGATTTTCGTCCTTTGCGGGGGCGGAAGGGGGTGTGGCGAAATTTTGACACAAAATGGTCAAGGTCCGATATCACAGGAGTGTGGATACCAAATTTGGTTGCTCTGGCTCTTATAGGTTCTGAGATCCTTTAACTCATATTTTGCAATTGGCAAAACCGACCATGAAGCCTGTGTGTTAGAGAGAGACAGAGCGAGAAAGAATGAAATTGTTTTCTTGATTCTGGCTATAATAATTATACGATCTGGTTCAGATTTTACACTCTAGAAGATATAGTCGTCTTCTACGATTATGCGTTTTTAGTTTTCTCGTATCGTCGAAATTGTGGATGCCACAGATTTTCGCCCTTTGTGGGGGCGGAAGTGGGCGGGGCAAAGTTTTTAAATCTTCTTGTAGCAGTGACATATCACAGAAGTCTGGATACAAGACATCGTTACTCTAGCTCTTATAGTCTTTGAGCACTAGGCGCTGAAGGGGACGGACAGACGGACGGACGGACAGACGGACAGACAGACATGGCTCAATCGACTCGGCTATTGATGCTGATCAAGAATATATATACTTTATGGGGTCGGAAACGATTCCTGTACGTTACACACATCCACTTTTACCACAAATCTAATATACCCCAATACTCATTTTGAGTATCGGGTATAAAAAAAACGAGGGGGAACGTTGTGAGTTGCTGCGGACACCGCAACTCTACAGTTATACCCGATACTAAGTCAGTATGGCTCTCCTCCGGCAGACGCTGCTAATATTAAACGACACGACAAAGAGTGCGTGCGAGAGAGACAGAAAATCAGTCTGAGCGTGACGTTGGGCGCTGCGTAGCCACTGCAAATTTATTTGTTCCTTTTGGGTATAAAAATGATCCGATCTAATCCAGATTCAGCAGTCTGATAGATATGGTCATTATCTATGATTCTGCGTTTTTAGTTTTCTCGAATGTGCAATATTGTGGATGCAACAGATTTTCGTCCTTTGTGGGGGTGGAAGGGGATGGGGCGAATTTCTGAGATATGCGTTTTATAGTGAGATCTAACAGAAGTGCGGATACCAAATTTGGTTACTCTAGCCTTAATAGTCTCTGAAATTTGTGGATGCCCCAGATTTTCGTCCTTTGCGGGGGCGAAAGGGGGTGTGGCGAAATTTGGACACGAAACGGTCAAGCTCCGATATCACAGGAGTGTGGATACCAAATTTGGTTGCTCTGGCTCTTATAGGTTCTGAGATCCTTGAACTCATATTTTGCAATTCGCAAACCCGACCATGAAACCTGTGTGTTAGAGAGAGACAGAGCGAGAAAGAATGAAATTGTTTTCTTGATTCTGGCTATAATAAATATACGATTTGGTTGAGATTTTACACTCTAGAAAATATAGTCATCCTCTACGATTCTGCGTTTTTGGCTTTATCGTATCTTTAAAAATGTGGATGCCACAGATTTTCGTCCTTTGTGGGGGCGGAAGTGGGCGGGCGAAGTTTTGAAATATTTTTGTAGCAGTGACATATCTCAGAAGTCTGGATACAAAACATCGTTGCTCTAGCTCTTATAGTCTTTGAGCACTAGGCGCTGAAGCGGACGGACAGACGGACGGACGGACAGACGGACAGACAGACATGGCTCAATCGACTCGGCTATTGATGCTGATCAAGAATATATATACTTTATGGGGTCGGAAACGATTCCTTCTGGACGTTACACACATCCACTCCTGAAACAAATCTAATATACCCCAATACTCATTTTGAGTATCGGGTATAAAAAAAACGAGGGGAACGTTGTGGGTTGCTGCGGACACCGCAACTCTACAGTTATACCCGATACTAAGTCAGTATGGCTCTCCTCCGGCAGACGCTGCTAATATTAAACGACACGACAAAGAGTGCGTGCGAGAGAGACAGAAAATCAGTCTGAGCGTGACGTCGGGCGCTGCGTAGCCAGTGCAAATTGATTTGTTCCTTTTGGGTATAAAAATGATCCAATCTAATCCAGATTCAGCAGTCTGATAGATATGGTCATTATCTATGATTCTGCGTTTTTAGTTTTCTCGAATCTGCAATATTGTGGATGCAAGAGATTTTCGCCCTTTGTGAGGGCGAAAGGGGGTGGGGCGAAATTCTGAGATATACGTTTTATAGTGAGATCTAACAGAAGTGCGGATACCAAATTTGGTTACTCTAGCCTTAATAGTCTCTGAGATTTGTGGATGCCCCAGATTTTCGTCCTTTGCGGGGGCGGAAGGGGGTGTTGTGAGGGGGAACGTTGTGAGTTGCTGCGGACACCGCAACTCTACAGTTATACCCGATACTTAGTCAGTATGGCTCTCCTCTGGCAGACGCCGCTAATATTAAACGACACGACAAAGAGTGCGTGCGAGAGAGACAGAAAATCAGTCTGAGCGTGACGTCGGGCGCTGCGTAGCCAGTGCAAATTGATTTGTTCCTTTTGGGTATAAAAATGATCCGATCTAATCCAGATTCAGCAGTCTGATAGATATGGTCGATATCTATGATTCTGCGTTTTTAGTTTTCTCGAATGTACAATATTGTGGATGCAACAGATTTTCGTCCTTTGTGGGGGCTGAAGGGGGTGGGGCGAAATTCTGAGATATAAGTTTTATAGTGAGATCTAACAGAAGTGCGGATACCAAATTTGGTTACTCTAGCCTTAATAGTCTCTGAGATTTGTGGATGCCCCAGATTTTCGTCCGGATTTCGGCGGAAGGGGGTGTGGCGAAATTTGGACACAAAATGGTCAAGGTCCGATATCACAGGAGTGTGGATACCAAATTTGGTTGCTCTGGCTCTTATAGGTTCTGGGATCCTTGAACCCATATTTTGCAATTGGCAAAACCGACCATGAAGCCTGTGTGTTAGAGAGAGACAGAGCGAGAAAGAATGAAATTGTTTTCTTGATTCTGGCTATAATAATTATACGATCTGGTTCAGATTTTGCACCCTAGAAGATATAATCGTCTTCTACGATTATGCGTTTTTAGTTTTCTCGTATCGTCGAAATTGTGGATGCCACAGATTTTCGCCCTTTGTGGGGGCGGAAGTGGGCGGGGCAAAGTTTTTAAATATTCTTGTAGCAGTAACATATCACAGAAGTCTGGATACAAGACATCGTTACTCTAGCTCTTATAGTCTTTGAGCACTAGGCGCTGAAGCGGACGGACAGACGGACGGACGGACAGACGGACAGACAGACATGGCTCAATCGACTCGGCTATTGATGCTGATCAAGAATATATATTCTTTATGGGGTCGGAAACGATTCCTTCTGGACGTTACACACATCCACTTTTACCACAAATCTAATATACCCCAATACTCATTTTGAGTATCGGGTATAAAAAAAACGAGGGGGAACGTTGTGAGTTGCTGCGGACACCGCAACTCTACAGTTATACCCGATACTAAGTCAGTATGGCTCTCCTCCGGCAGACGCCGCTAATATTAAACGACACGACAAAGAGTGCGTGCGAGAGAGACAGAAAATCAGTCTGAGCGTGACGTTGGGCGCTGCGTAGCCACTGCAAATTTATTTGTTCCTTTTGGCTATGAAAATTATCTGATCTGGTCCAGATTCAGCAATCTGATAGATATGGTCGTTATCTATGATTCTGCGTTTTTAGTTTTCTCGAATGTACAATATTGTGGATGCAACAGATTTTCGTCCTTTGTGGGGGCTGAAGGGGGTGGGGCGAAACTCTGAGATATACGTTTTATAGTGAGATCTAACAGAAGTGCGGATACCAAATTTGGTTACTCTAACCTTAATAGGCTCTGAGATTTGTGGATGCCCCAGATTTTCGTCCTTTGCGGGGGCGGAAGGGGGTGTGGCGAAATTTGGACACAAAATGGTCAAGGTCCGATATCACAGGAGTGTGGATACCAAATTTGGTTGCTCTGGCTATTATAGGTTCTGAGATCCTTGAACTCATATTTTGCAATTGGCAAAACCGACCATGAAACATGTGTGTTAGAGAGAGACAGAGCGAGAAAGAATGAAATTGTTTTCTTGATTCTGGCTATATAAATTATACGATCTGGTTGAGATTTTACACTCTAGAAAATATAGTCATCCTCTACGATTCTGCGTTTTTGGTTTTATCGTATCTTTAAAAATGTGGATGCCACAGATTTTCGTCCTTTGTGGGAGCGGAAGTGGGCGGGGAGAAGTTTTGAAATATTTTTGTAACAGTGACATATCTCAGAAGTCTGGATACAAAACATCGTTGCTCTAGCTCTTATAGTCTTTGAGCACTAGGCGCTGAAGGGGACGGACAGACGGACGGACGGACAGACGGACAGACGGACAGACAGACATGGCTCAATCGACTCGGCTATTGATGCTGATCAAGAATATATATACTTTATGGGGTCGGAAACGATTCCTTCTGGACGTTACACACATCCACTTTTACCACAAATCTAATATACCCCAATACTCATTTTGAGTATCGGGTATAAAAAAAACGAGGGGGAACGTTGTGAGTTGCTGCGGACACCGCAACTCTACAGTTATACCCGATACTAAGTCAGTATGGCTCTCCTCCGGCAGACGCTGCTAATATTAAACGACATGACAAAGAGTGCGTGCGAGAGAGACAGAAAATCAGTCTGAGCGTGCCGTTGGGCGCTGCGTAGCCACTGCAAATTTATTTGTTCCTTTTGGCTATGAAAATTATCTGATCTGGTCCAGATTCAGCAATCTGATAGATATGGTCGTTATCTATGATTCTGCGTTTTTAGTTTTCTCGAATCGGCAATATTGTGGATGTAACAGATTTTCGTCCTTTGTGGGGGCGGAAGGGGGTGGGGAGAAATTCTGAGATATAAGTTTTATAGTGAGATCTAACAGAAGTGCGGATACCAAATTTGGTTACTCTAGCCTTAATAGTCTCTGAGATTTGTAAATGCCCCAGATTTTCGTCCTTTGCGGGGGCGGAAGGGGGTGTGGCGAAATTTGGACACGAAACGGTCAAGGTCCGATATCACAGGAGTGTGGATACCAAATTTAGTTGCTCTGGCTCTTATAGGTTCTGAGATCCTTGAACTCATATTTTGCAATTGGCAAAGCCGACCATGAAACCTGTGTGTTAGAGAGAGACAGAGCGAGAAAGAATGAAATTGTTTTCTTGATTCTGGCTATAATCATTATACGATCTGGTTGAGATTTTACACTCTAGAAAATATAGTCATCCTCTACGATTCTGCGTTTTTAGCTTTATCGTATCTTTAAAAATGTGGATGCCACAGATTTTCGTCCTTTGTGGGGTCGGAAGTGGGCGGAGCGAAGTTTTGAAATATTTTTGTAACAGTGACATATCTCAGAAGTCTGGATACAAAACATCGTTGCTCTAGCTCTTATAGTCTTTGAGAACTAGGCGCTGAAGGGGACGGACAGACGGACGGACGGACAGACGGACAGACGGACAGACAGACATGGCTCAATCGACTCGGCTATTGATGCTGATCAAGAATATATATACTTTATGGGGTCTGAAACGATTCCTTCTGGACGTTACACACATCCACTTTTACCACAAATCTAATATACCCCAATACTCATTTTGAGTATCGGGTATAAAAAAACGAGGGGGAACGTTGTGAGTTGCTGCGGACACCGCAACTCTACAGTTATACCCGATACTAAGTCAGTATGGCTCTCCTCCGGCAGCCGCCGCTAATATTGAACGACACGACAAAGAATGCGTGCGAGAGAGACAGAAAATCAGTCTGAGCGTGACGTCGGGCGCTGCGTAGCCAGTGCAAATTGATTTGTTCCTTTTGGCTATAAAAATGATCTGTTTTGATCCAGATTCAGCAATCTGATAGATATGATCATTATCTATGATTCTGCGTTTTTAGTTTTCTCGAATGTGCAATATTGCGGATGCAACAGATTTTCGTCCTTTGTGGGGGCGGAAGGGGGTGGGGCGAAGTTTTGAAATATTTTTGTAGCAGTGACATATCACAGAAGTCTGGATCCAAAACATCGTTGCTCTAGCTCTTATAGTCTTTGAGCACTAGGCGCTAAAGGGGACGTACAGACGGACGGACGGACGGACGGACAGACAGACAGGGCTCAATCGACTCGGCTATTGATGCTGATCAAGAATATATATACTTTATGGGGTCGGAAACGATTCCGTCTGGACGTTACACACGTCCAATTTTACCACAAATCTAATATACCCCAATACTCATTTTGAGTATCGGGTATAACAATTTGAAAAAAAAATGGAAATTTTTCGAGAGCGTTTTCGTTGGATTATTTTCACAACTTTCGACGTGGATTATCCCAACAAGAATGTGTTGATGAACTTAGTTCTTTATATGGCGAGAAAGCACCATCAAAAACGACAGTTTATCGCTGGTTTGCAAAGTTTAATTGTGGTCGTAGTTCAGTCGCTGACGAATTCCGTGAAGGTCGCCCAAAATCGGTTGTTGTGCCACAAAACATCGATGGTGTGCGTGAACTGATAGTGCAAGATCGACATGTGACATATCGTGAGGTAGAGGCATCCTTGCACATTAGTTCCACTTCAATTCATTCCATTTTACAAGAACACTTAGTTGTAAAAAAGGTTTGCTCTCGTTGGATACCCCATAACTTATCACTCGTTCAAAAAAAGGCTCGTGTCGATTGGAGTAAGGAAATGCTTAAAAAGTTCGACCGAGGTGCTTCAAAAGATGTTTATAAAATCGTGACAGATGATGAATCATGGATGTATGCGTATGAGCCGGAAACTAAACAGCAATCGACCGTGTGGGTGTTTCAAGATGAGCAAAGTCCAACAAAAGTTGTTCGAGCACGAAGCACTTCGAAGCAAATGGTCGCCTGTTTCTTCGGGAGAATGGGTCATGTGGCCACTGTTCCGCTAGAGAAACGTAGGACTGTCAATTATGAGTGGTACACGACAATTTGTTTGCCGGAGGTCTTCGGAGACATTCGCAAAACCAACTGCCGAGCACGAATCATTCTCCATCATGACAATGCGAGCTCGCACACTTCTCGACAAACAGGTGAATTTTTAAGCAGTCAAAACGTCGAATTTATGACTCATCCTCCCTACAGTCCTGACTTGGCAACCAATGACTTCTTTTTATTCCCTAACATCAAAAAAAAACTGCGTGGTCAACGTTTTACGAGCGCCGAAGAAGCAGTTGAAGAGTTTAAAAACCATGTTTTGGAGGTGTCTCAAGAGGAGTGGAAAAACTGCTATGACCAATGGTTCAAGCGAATGCAAAAGTGTATTGATCATCAGGGGGAATATTTTGAAAAACAATAAAACCATTTTCATTTAAAAATTGTTGTACTTATTTCCTATTCCCGAAATATAAATAGCAACCCTCGTAGAGGCTCAAGCAGTAATAGCAAGGGAGATTAAAAAGATTGAAGCTGGTCATTTGACCAGCGATGTAATCCGAAGGTTAGGAGACCTTAAAAACAAAGTTACAGGCAATAATTCAGCACTGTTAACATATGGAGTAGTCGATCATGACTACTATAAGAGACAGCAGTACGAAAAAATGATTAAAAATATAGAGGACATACATAACGAGGGGGAACGTTGTGAGTTGCTGCGGAGACCGCAACTCTACAGTTATACCCGATACTAAGTCAGTATGACTCTCCTCCGGCAGACGCCGCTAATATTAAACGACACGACAAGGAGTGCGTGCGAGGGAGACAGAAAATCAGTCTGAGCGTGACGTCGGGCGCTGCGTAGCCAGTGCAAATTGATTTGTTCCTTTTGGCTATAAAAAATTATCTGTTCTGATCCAGATTCAGCAATCTGATATATATGATCATTATCTATGATTCTGCGTTTTTAGTTTTCTCGTATCCTCAATATTGTGGATGCAACAGATTTTCGTCCTTTGTGGGGGCGGAAGGGGGTGGGGCGAAATTTTGAGATATACGTTTTATAGTGAGATCTAACAGGAGTGCGGATACCAAATTTGGTTACTCTAGCCTTAATAGTCTCTGAGATTTGTGTATCCCCAGATTTTCATCCTTTGCGGGGGCGGAAGGGGGTGTGGCGAAATTTTGTAACAAACTCGACTCGGTCCGATATATTAGGAGTGTGGATACCAAATTTGGTTGCTCTAGCTTTTATAGTCTCTGAGATCTAGGCGCTAATGTTTTACTCTAAGCAAAGCCGGCTATGCTACGTGTGTGTTAGAGAGAGACAGGGCGAGAAAAAATGAAATTGTTTTCTTGATTCTGGCTATAATAATTATACGATCTGGTTCAGATTTCGCACTCTAGAAGATATAGTCATCTTCTACGATTCTGCGTTTTTAGTTTTCTCGTATCGTCGAAATTGTGGATGCCACATATTTTCGCCCTTTGTGGGGGCGGAAGTGGGCGGGGCAAAGTTTTGAAATATTCTTGTAGCAGTGACATATCACAGAAGTCTGGATCCAAAACATCGTTGCTCTCGCTCTTATAGTCTTTGAGCACTAGGCGCTGAAGGGGACGGACAGACGGACAGACGGACGGACGGACAGACGGACAGACAGACATGGCTCAATCGACTCGGCTATTGATGCTGATCAAGAATATATATACTTTATGGATGGGGTCGGAAACGATTCCTTTTGGACGTTACACACATCCACTTTTACCACAAATCTAATATACCCCAATACTCATTTTGAATATCGGGTATAAAAAGTATGTAGAGTCAAAAAATAATGAAACATTAACGAAAGGGAAGGTAGAAAAAACAAACTTACAACCAGTGGAGACTGGAACTTTGAAGGAAAACATAGAGCCCAAAATTGACAATAGCATAGAAAAAGTATCTGAGGAAATCGACAGAATAGTGGAAAACCTAAGGACATATTTAGAGCAAACCATGAAGAGGTTTCATCAGGCTAAAATGGGAGAGTGTAGAATGAGAAAGGAAAAAATTGAGTTCCTCAGTAAAAAAACTGAGCTCAAAAATTGAGGAGTTTAATCATAGCTATGAAACAAACGACAGCTTCAACGAGCAGATCTTCGAGTTGGACTTTGATATTCAAAGCATGTTGAGCAACCTAGAAGTTAGGATGCAAACCATAGCTGAAGAAAACAGCATGGATACTAAAGGGGCAATGGTAAAAAAAGAAGATATCGATTTGCCTGATCTTCCGAAAGTGGAAGTACCCACATTCTCGGGCGAAGAAAAAGAGTGGGACGGCTTTTCACAAATATTTTGTGAATTAATTCATAACAGAGATAGTCTGAGTACATCTCTAAAATTCAATTATTTGAAAATCGCGATAAAGGGTGAGGCACGGAGTATGGTAGCTCACCTTTTAACTGGGCCGCTGGAGAATTATAATGCCGCTTGGGAATTGCTGACAAAGCGGTATGAAAATAAGCGAAACATTTTTTCGGATCAGCTGAATCGTTTACTAGACTTACCAATGCTAGATCACGATTCAACGAAACATATTAAATGGTTTTCTGATTCTATAAATGAGTCAATACATTTAATTAAGTTAAAGTCACATTTAACAGAAGAAGTTGATGTGATTTTTGCGCACATTGTGTTGAAAAAATTCAACAAAGATACCTTACAATTATATGAAAGACATATAAAAAGGACAAAAGAGATCCAAGCATTGCCAGATGTAATGGAATTTTTAGAACAACGGTACACTTCTCTTTACACGTCGCAGGATAAAGAGGGGAAATCGTTGAAAAAAGTAGTGCAATATGGTGAAATAAAAAAAAATTGTCCGTTATGTAAAATGGCAGGACATACCAAAATTCACTGCTATAAGTTTAAGGGAATGAGTCCGATAGATAGAGGCCAGTTTATTAAAAAACAGCGCCTTTGCACAAAATGCTGTAGGCATGATATGTATAAGAAATGCTTCTCTGAAATTTTATGTGGGATTTGTAAAAAACCTCATCATACGATGCTCGACATCCCCTACGAAAAGAGGGAAAATGTTAACACTTGCTTGACAAAAGAACAAGCGTTCTTAGCCACAGCACTTATAAAAGTAAGGGCAAGGAATGGTGGCTATCAAAACCTTAAAACTCTCATTGATTGTGGGTCGCAATGTACCATAATTTCAGAAGAAGCTACGCAAATATTAAACTTAGTACGAACGAGGGGAACGTTGTGAGTTGCTGCGGAGACCGCAACTCTACAGTTATAACCGATACTAAGTCAGTATGACTCTCCTCCGGCAGACGCCGCTAATATTAAACGACACGACAAGGAGTGCGTGCGAGAGAGACAGAAAATCAGTCTGAGCGTGACGTCGGGCGCTGCGTAGCCAGTGCAAATTGATTTGTTCCTTTTGGCTATAAAAAATTATCTGTTCTGATCCAGATTCAGCAATCTGATATATATGATCATTATCTATGATTCTGCGTTTTTAGTTTTCTCGTATCCTCAATATTGTGGATGCAACAGATTTTCGTCCTTTGTGGGGGCGGAAGGGGGTGGGGCGAAATTTTGAGATATACGTTTTATAGTGAGATCTAACAGGAGTGCGGATACCAAATTTGGTTACTCTAGCCTTAATAGTCTCTGAGATTTGTGTATCCCCAGATTTTCATCCTTTGCGGGGGCGGAAGGGGGTGTGGCGAAATTTTGTAACAAACTCGTCTCGGTCCGATATATTAGGAGTGTGGATACCAAATTTGGTTGCTCTAGCTTTTATAGTCTCTGAAATCTAGGCTCTAATGTTTTACTCTAAGCAAAGCCGGCTATGCTACGTGTGTGTTAGAGAGAGACAGGGCGAGAAAAAATGAAATTGTTTTCTTGATTCTGGCTATAATAATTATACGATATGGTTCAGATTTTGCACTCTAGAAGATATAGTCATCTTCTACGATTCTGCGTTTTTAGTTTTCTCGTATCGTCGAAATTCTGGATGCCACAGATTTTCGCCTTTTGTGGGGGCGGAAATGGGCGGGGCAAAGATTTGAAATATTCTTGTAGCAGTGACATATCACAGAAGTCTGGATCCAAAACATCGTTGCTCTCGCTCTTATAGTCTTTGAGCACTAGGCGCTGAAGGGGACGGACAGACGGACAGACGGACGGACGGACAGACGGACAGACAGACATGGCTCAATCGACTCGGCTATTGATGCTGATCAAGAATATATATACTTTATGGATGGGGTCGGAAACGATTCCTTTTGGACGTTACACACATCCACTTTTACCACAAATCTAATATACCCCAATACTCATTTTGAATATCGGGTATAAAAAGTATGTAGAGTCAAAAAATAATGAAACATTAACGAAAGGGAAGGTAGAAAAAACAAACTTACAACCAGTGGAGACTGGAACTTTGAAGGAAAACATAGAGGCCAAAATTGACAATAGCATAGAAAAAGTATCTGAGGAAATCGACAGAATAGTGGAAAACCTAAGGACATATTTAGAGCAAACCATGCAGAGGTTTCATCAGGCTAAAATGGGAGAGTGTAGAATGAGAAAGGAAAAAATTGAGTACCTCAGTAAAAAAACTGAGCTCAAAAATTGAGGAGTTTAATCATAGCTATGAAACAAACGACAGCTTCAACGAGCAGATCTTCGAGTTGGACTTTGATATTCAAAGCATGTTGAGCAACCTAGAAGTTAGGATGCAAACCATAGCTGAAGAAAACAGCATGGATACTAAAGGGGCAATGGTAAAAAAAGAAGATATCGATTTGCCTGATCTTCCGAAAGTGGAAGTACCCACATTCTCGGGCGAAGAAAAAGAGTGGGACGGCTTTTCACAAATATTTTGAGAATTAATTCATAACAGAGATAGTCTGAGTACATCTCTAAAATTCAATTATTTGAAAATCGCGATAAAGGGTGAGGCACGGAGTATGTTAGCTCACCTTTTAACTGGGCCGCTGGAGAATTATAATGCCGCTTGGGAATTGCTGACCAAGCGGTATGAAAATAAGCGAAACATTTTTTCGGATCAGCTGAATCGTTTACTAGACTTACCAATGCTAGATCACGATTCAACGAAACATATTAAATGGTTTTCTGATTCTATAAATGAGTCAATACATTTAATTAAGTTAAAGTCACATTTAACAGAAGAAGTTGATGTGATTTTCGCGCACATTGTGTTGAAAAAATTCAACAAAGATACCTTACAATTATATGAAAGACATATAAAAAGGACAAAAGAGATCCAAGCATTGCCAGATGTAATGGAATTTTTAGAACAACGGTACACTTCTCTTTACACGTCGCAGGATAAAGAGTGGAAATCGTTGAAAAAAGTAGTGCAATATGGTGAAATAAAAAAAAATTGTCCGTTATGTAAAATGGCAGGACATACCAAAATTCACTGCTATAAGTTTAAGGGAATGAGTCCGATAGATAGAGGCCAGTTTATTAAAAAACAGCGCCTTTGCACAAAATGCTGTAGGCATGATATGTATAAGAAATGCTTCTCTGAAATTTTATGTGGGATTTGTAAAAAACCTCATCATACGATGCTCGACATTCCCTACGAAAAGAGGGAAAATGTTAACACTTGCTTGACAAAAGAACAAGCGTTCTTAGCCACAGCACTTATAAAAGTAAGGGCAAGGAATGGTGGCTATCAAAACCTTAAAACTCTCATTGATTGTGGGGCGCAATGTACCATAATTTCAGAAGAAGCTACGCAAATATTAAACTTAGTACGAACGAGGTGGAACGTTGTGAGTTGCTGCGGACACCGCAACTCTACAGTTATACCCGATACTAAGTCAGTATGGCTCTCTCCGGCAGACGCCGCTATTATTAAACGACACGACAAGGAGTGCGTGCGAGAGAGACAGAAAATCAGTCTGAGCGTGACGTCGGGGGCTGCGTAGCCAGTGCAAATTGATTTGTTCCTTTTGGCTATAAAAATGATCTGATCTGATCCAGATTCAGCAATCTGATAGATATGGTCATTATCTATGATTCTGCGTTTTTAGTTTTCTCGAATGTGCAATATTGTGAATGCAACAGATTTTCGTCCTTTGTGGGGGCGGAAAAGGGTGGGGCGAAATTCTGAGATATACGTTTTATAGTGAGATCTAACAGAAGTGCGGATACCAAATTTGGTTACTCTAGCCTTAATAGTCTCTGAGATTTGTGGATGCCCCAGATTTTCGTCCTTTGCGGGGCGGAAGGGGGTGTGGCGAAATTTGGACACGAAACGGTCAAGGTCCGATATCACAGGAGTGTGTATACCAAATTTGGTTGCTCTGGCTCTTATAGGTTCTGAGATCCTTGAACTCATATTTTGCAATTGGCAAAGCCGACCATGAAACCTGTGTGTTAGAGAGAGACAGAGCGAGAAAGAATGAAATTGTTTTCTAGATTCTGGCTATAATAATTATACGATCTGGTTGAGATTTTACACTCTAGAACATATAGTCATCCTCTACGATTCTGCGTTTTTGGTTTTATCGTATCTTTAAAAATGTGGATGCCACAGATTTTCGTCCTTTGTGGGGGCGGAAGTGGGCGGGGCAAAGTTTTGAAATATTTTTGTAGCAGTGACATATCACAGATGTCTGGATCCAAAACACCGTTGGACGTTACACACATCCACTTTTACCACAAATCTAATATACCCCAATACTCATTTTGAGTATCGGGTATAAAAATAGACGGACTACTTGGACAAAATATAGAATTCGGATGGATTATATCCGGTTGCACCAAATCAAAAGGTGATAAATTTATTGTGGCGACAACAATTGAAGTTGGGGACTTAGAGCGGTTCTGGGAATTGGAAAGTGAAAAGAATGACGTAGAAGAAGATGTGTGCGAGGAGCATTTCTTGGAAACAACAAGAAGAGATGAGAATGGTAGGTATGTGGTTAAAATACCATTTAAAAAAGAAAAGGATCTAGGAGATTCAAAACCCCAAGCAAAAGCGCGATTTTATAGTTTAGAAAGAAACCTCAGCAATAATAAAACATTAAAAGAAAATTATGTAAAGTTCATGCATGAATATAAAAGCTTAGGACATATGGTAGAGTCCAAAGAAGATGGGAAATATTATTTACCCCATCAAGGAGTCATAAGAGATTCCAGTATAACGACAAAGCTGGGGGTGGTTTTCGATGCTTCAGCAGAAACCACAAACAATAAAAGTTTAAATGATATCATGTGGGTTGGACCAAGGGTCCAAAAAAATATCTTCGATATTATGGTGAAATGGCGTAAATGGCCATTTTGTAATATCTGCGGGCAATGAAAAAAAGTACCGGCAAATTAATGTTGATAAAGACGATCAACAATATTTGCATATAATTTGGAGAGATAATCCAAACGAAAAGTTAAGAGATTATAAACTTACAACCGTTACGTACGGTACAGCTTCAGCACCCTACTTAGCAACCAGGGTGCTTGTTGCAATAGCACATAATTGCAAAAATCAAGCAATTAGGGAAATCATAAAGAATGATTTTTATATGGACGACCTGATGACAGGTGCCGACACGATACTGGATGCTAAAAAGCATGTAAAGGAAGTTACCCGGGAGTTTAATAAGGTTGGGTTTAACTTAAGAAAGTGGATAACAAATATCCCAGAAATTATAGAAGGCATTAGAGATGACCAAGAAAATAAAGTATTAACCATTGAGGAGAATGAATCCGTCAAAACATTAGGACTACAATGGGAACCGGTTAAAGACGAGTTTAGGTTCAATTTCCACTATGAACCAATTAAGAACGAGGGGGAACGTTGTGAGTTGCAGCGGACACCGCAACTCTACAGTTATACCCGATACTAAGTCAGTATGGCTCTCCTCCGGCAGACGCCGCTAATATTGAACGACACGACAAAGAGTGCGTGCGAGAGAGACAGAAAATCAGTCTGAGCGTGACGTCGGCTGCGTAGCCAATGCAAATTGATTTGTTCCTTTTGGCTATAAAAATGATCTGATCTGATCCAGATTCAGCAATCTGATAGATATGATCATTATCTATGATTCTAAGCAAAGCCGGCTATGCTACGTGTGTGTTAGAGAGAGACAGGGCGAGAAAAAATGAAATTGTTTTCTTGATGCTGGCTATAATAATAATACGATCTTATTCAAATTCTGCAGTCTAAGAGATATGGTTCTTCTCTACGATTCTGCGTTTTTGGTTTTCTCGTATCTTTAAAATTGTGGATGGCACAGATTTTCGTCCTTTGTGGGGGTGGAAGTGGGCGGGGCGAAGTTTTGAAATATTTTTGTAGCAGTGACATATCACAGAAGTCTGGATCCATCCGATCATCCGAAACTGATGAAAGCTTTACCATTAAATTCTTTCAATATTGATAAAACTAAGTGGCAAGATTATGTGTTGGCAGACCCTAAATTTAACAAACCAGGTAGGGTAGATGTAATAATTGGGATAGATTTGTACACCCATATTTTAAAAGACGGAGTAGTAAAAATAGACGGACTACTTGGACAAAATACAGAATTCGGATGGATTACATCCGGTTGCACCAAATCAAAAGGTGATAAATTTATTGTGGCGACAACAATTGAAGTTGGGGACTTAGAGCGGTTCTGGGAATTGGAAAGTGAAAAGAATGACGTAGAAGAAGATGTGTGCGAGGAGCATTTCTTGGAAACAACAAGAAGAGATGAGAATGGTAGGTATGTGGTTAAAATACCATTTAAAAAAGAAAAGGATCTAGGAGATTCAAAACCCCAAGCAATAGCGCGATTTTATAGTTTAGAAAGAAAGCTCAGCAATAATAAAACATTAAAAGAAAATTATGTAAAGTTCATGCATGAATATAAAAACTTAGGACATATGGTAGATGTTGTCGAGAAAACTTAGCTTATATATACTTAGTTTTAAGCAAGGGCACAGATACCCTACATAAAGAAAAAAGAGAGAAGAAAAATGGCCACACTATGAAAAGACAAGAAGGTCACATTAGTTTGAGCAGTCGAAGAAAGAGCGGGGAGAAAAGACGAAGCGTGCGTAGATATATTACCTACATATAAGAATAAAATGTATTAACCTCCTTTTGCAAATAGGAAATAAAACGCAACCAACGCCTAAGTACCTATGAAGATAAGCGGTTGTGTTTTATCCGCAATTTTCACTTTCCTGGACTCAACATCTTTTATTTCGCTTCTTGGAAGCCAATGACGCTAGAGTTCTTGGAGTTTGTATGAAGACGGGCAGAGACTCGTGGTGCAAGCACTGAAGTATACTGGACATTGGAGAAGCGACGGAACCCACAAGGAGACGGTCATCTCGCTCGTGGGTGGATAATAAACATTGCAGAACACGGAGGCCAACGTGGGTGCGCACGTCAGGCAGCTGAAAAAAGCGCACATTTATATGTACAAGTTAACACAATCGATCGAAAAAATATATAAAAACAAGATCAGCCGTTATACAGGGGATGTTGCCCAGCGACACCGGAGTTTTGGGTACGCAACAATGTTCCAGAACGAGCAGTGAGCGTCGGGAGTGCTGGGAACTTACTTGTAAGAGTAGAGTAGTTCGGGGGAGAAATTAACCGCGTCGGCCGTCGCCACGCCTATCTCAAACCGAATAAAATAAAATAAAAATTGAAAGAAATAAAATTAAAATTGGCGCCCAACTAATTCGAACCCACGGCAAAACCTGAACCAGCGGCAAAAATTAAAAACCAATACACGCAATTGAACATAAAAAAAAAAAACAGATCCAGCAGCATCTGGAAGACAAAGAAGACACCATACTACCATACACCATCAATTGTACACCATACACCATAAACCGTACACCATACACCACCATACACCTACCAACAAGAAGACATCAAGAAGCAGCTATACTAACATAGTATAAATCCAGCAGCATCTGGAAGACAAAGAAGACACCATACTACCATACACCATAAATTGTACACTATACACCATAACCCGTACACCATACACCACCATCCCCCTACCAACAAGAAGACATCAAGAAGCAGCTATACTAACATAGTTTATGACAAAGAACATGTGAGTGGAGTGTTCATTAAAAAAAAAAAAAAACTCAAAACCCCACATAAAACACAATTTAGTCTTGCAAGTTGATTGATAGTGAAATAAATAAAAACAGGTGCATTTTTTGTTTAGGTTATGAGTGATAAGGAAGTACAAGATTTGGTAAAAGAATTTCAGAAACTAAAAGGAACAAATTATCAGGAAGACGTAATAGAGAACATAAATTTAGAAATGAATATATCAAACGAGCAGCTCAGACTCATGATAGAGGCCGCGGTTTCAAGCGCACTAGCCGTACAGGAACAGAGCTTCACTTCAAAACTACAGGGTATTCAGGAGAGCTTAAATAGTGTACAAATTAACGCTCCTCAAGTGGTGGCGTACAAGGATGCAGAGATAAGAACAGACGTTGTCTGTAATGAGACTCTTGATATTATGAAATCCCTGCTCGACTTTGAGGGAAAGAATGAAACCTATGTCTCATGGAGGAAGGCTGCGCATACCGCATACAAAGTTTATGAGAAATTTGACGGTAGCTCAAAACATTATCAAGCTTTAGGAATACTGAGAAACAAAGTTAAGAACTCAGCTGATATGGTACTCTCTTCTTTCGACACTCCCCTTAATTTTAAAGCCATTATAGATCGACTAGACTTTACGTACGCAGACAAACGACCAATATACTTAATTGAACAAGAGATGTCAACGCTCCGGCAGGGAAATTTGACATTATTACAGTACTATGACGAAGTAGAAAAGAAACTGACCCTCCTTATAAACAAAACAATTATGACTAACGAAACCACTGTAGCTTCTTCATTGAATGAGAAATACAGAGCGGACGCTCTACGAGTGTTCATCTCAGGAACCAAGAAGACTTTAAGTGATGTTCTATTCTCGGCAAGACCAAAAGATCTACCCTCTGCTTTGGCATTGGCTCAAGAAGTTGAGGCTAATCATGATCGATATATGTTCGCTTCAAACTACGCCCGTAGCATAGAAGAAAAAGCTCAGAGAACTGAACAAAGACAGCATGGCAGAGAGAATTTAATGACGGACACAAGGCAAAGACAACTAGGGCAACTCCCACAGTATAGGAAACAAGAATTTTTACCAAAATCAGAACAGGTCCAACCAATGGACGTGGACACATCCTCACGTTTTAGGCAGACTACTCAGTATCAACAAAATAGCGCGCCTCAGAGACAAAACCAGTGGCAAAGGCAGCAACAAAACAACCAATCGGACTACAACAACCAGGGACAAACAAACAAGCGACCGAACAATAGTAGCGCACGTTTTACGGGACCGAAACAACAAAGAATTAACCACGTAGAAGCAGAAGATACCCTACTCGATCAGGAAGAACAGGATTACCAAACTATAGCAAACGCCGAAGTTGATGGCATAGAAAACGACCTTTCAGATTATGACCAGATTAATTTTTTAGACATAACTCCTTGCTTCCGTTCATAGAAAGGACAGTAGCAGGGAGAACAATCAAATTACTCATAGATACAGGAGCTTCCAAAAACTACATAAAACCATTAAAAGAACTAAAACATATTACCCTAGTAAATAAACCCTTCCGAGTGAAGTCAATCCATGGCTATAGTGGCATAGACAAAAAATGTATAATGCACCTTTTCAATACCAACTCAACATTTTTTTTACTACCAAACCTCACGACATTTGACGGTATAATTGGACTTGACCTATTAAAACAGAGTGACGTTCTACTGGACTTAAAGAATAAGAAATTAATAACAAACTTCGGTTCCGAAACAATCCAATTTTTAAAATGTGCAAACATAAATTTCACAAACGTCGAGGAAATACAGGTCCCTGAGACTATATCCCAAAAGTTTCAGCTGATGTTAGGAAACCGAACAGGGGTTTTCGCAGACCGAAATGAAGCACTCCCATATAATACAAATATCATTGGCACTATCCGAACAGAAAATGAAGATCCCATATATTCAAAATTGTACCCATATCCAATGGGCGTTTCAGAATTCGTAAATGCAGAAACTCAAGACTTGTTGAAAGGTGGTATAATACGACCGTCTCGGTCACCATACAACAACCCCGTTTGGGTTGTAGACAAAAAAGCTACCGATGAACAGGGAAATAAAAAAAAACGTTTGGTCATAGATTTCAGGAAACTAAATTTAAAAACAACAGATGACAAATATCCCATTCCCAACATAGTTTCTATATTATCCAACTTGGGTACAGCTAAATACTTTACAACCCTAGATCTTAAATCTGGATTCCATCAGATTTTACTTGCAGAAAAATATAGAGAAAAAACAGCTTTCTCCGTAGCAAATGGGAAGTATGAGTTCTGTAGACTCCCCTTTGGCTTGAAAAATGCACCTAGTATTTTTCAGAGGGCCATTGAGGACGTGCTCAGAGAGCAAATTGGGAAAACTTGCTATGTTTATGTCGATGATGTAATCATTTTTTCCGAAAACATGGAAAGCCATGTCAAGCATATCGCATGGGTCTTAGACAAACTGTACGATGCCAATATGAGAGTTTCGCGCGAAAAATCGCACTTTTTCAAGAAGAATGTCGAATACTTAGGATTTGTCGTCTCAAGTAATGGTATAAAAACATGCCCCAATAAAGTGGAAGCGATTCGTAACTACGAACAACCAACCACTTTGTTCAACGTCAGATCATTCCTTGGACTTGCAAGTTACTATAGATGTTTTATTAAAGACTTTGCATCCATAGCTAAACCCATAAGTGACATCCTTAAGGGCGAAAATGGCAAGGTAAGCGCCGGACAGTCAAAGAAAATACCAGTCAAATTAGACGAAAGTCAGTGCGCGGCATTCAATAAACTAAAAGAGATTCTGGCATCCGAAAGCGTAATGTTCCTCTATCCTGACTATAAGAAAGCATTTGACCTAACAACAGATGCTTCGTCCTTCGGTCTGGAAGCCGTCTTATCACAAGACGGGAAGCCAATTACCATGATATCAAGGACACTAAATGATAGGGAACTTAACTTTGCAACAAACGAAAGAGAGCTGCTCGCTATAGCTTGGGCTTTGAAAAACCTCAGAAACTATCTATACGGAGTAAAAAATTTAAATATTTTTACAGACCATCAGCCTCTAACGTTTGCAGTTTCTGATCGCAACCCAAACGCAAAAATAAGACGTTGGAAAGCTCTCATAGACGAGTACAATGCAAATATCTTCTACAAGCCAGGAAAAGAAAACTTCGTCGCTGACGCACTATCACGACACAACATCCATACCTTAGAAGATGATGCACAGTCAGACAGGGCCACAATACACAGCGAAATATCACTTACATACACTATAGAATCAACAGACAAACCAATCAACTGTTTTCGAAACCAAATTATAATAGAGGAACATGAAGTAGCTTCAAATCGCACAACCATTTTGTTCGGTGAAAAGATCCGACATACAATATATTTCTCAAGTAGGGACTCGTTAATTAAAAAAATAAGTGACGCTGTCAAAAAAGATGTCGTAAATGCAATCCACTGCGAATTACCCATATTAGCATTCATTCAACATAAATTAATAGAAACATTTCCAACAACAATATTCCGATACACAAAACATATAGTAAATGACATTTTGGACAAGAACGAACAAAAAGAAATAGTTATTACAGAACACAATAGAGCCCATAGGGCGGCACAGGAGAATGTAAAACAAATTTTACAAGACTATTTTTTCCCGAAAATGACCAAATTAGCAGTCGAGGTTGTTGCAAATTGCAAAATTTGTCAAACGGCCAAGTACAACCGACACCCACAAAAACAAATACTTGGGGAAACACCCATACCCTCGTATGTGGGCGAAATGCTACATATCGACGTATATTCAACCGATAAAAAATATTTCCTCACATGCATAGACAAGCTTTCAAAATTTGCAGTTGTCCAACCCATCGCTTCAAGAACAATAGTTGACATACAATCAGCAATTTTACAACTTATCAATTTTTACCGGAACACCAAGACGATCTATTGCGATAACGAACCTTCCATAAAGTCCGAGACAATAAAATCATTATTAAGTAACCAATATAACATTCAAATTATAAATGCTCCACCACTTCATAGTACT
Source organism: Drosophila miranda (assembly GCF_003369915.1). Taxonomy (NCBI): domain Eukaryota; kingdom Metazoa; phylum Arthropoda; class Insecta; order Diptera; family Drosophilidae; genus Drosophila; species Drosophila miranda. Next base: position 28,493,125 of record NW_022881603.1, read on the forward strand.
TCCAATGGACAAGTCGAAAGATTCCATAGCACCCTTAATGACATTGCGAGATGTTTAACAGCCCAAAGGAAGCTTACAAATACTGTGGAAACGATACTTCAAGCAACTATTGAATACAATAACACAGTTCACTCCGTAACGAAGAAACGTCCGGTCGATGTAATTCACTCGTCCTCCCCTGAACTTGAGGTGGAAATCAGGAATAGAGTTCATAAAGCACAACAACTCCAAATGAAAAAACTGAATGAAGTAAGACATGATAGACAGTTTCAAGTAGGTGACACAGTCCTTGTAAAAGCAAACAAACGATTAGGAAACAAACTGACACCTTTGTACACCGAAAATAAAATCGAGGCAGACTTGGGGACAACGGTCCTAATAAAAGGAAGGGTGGTCCACAAGGACAGTTTAAGATAGACATCAGTTCATAATGAGTTCATATTCCTCTTCACTATTCAATATACAACAATAATAGAGGATACAGAAGAGTTAAGAAACCAATTCCTACAATCGCAAATGAGACATTACTTTCAAGAAACAGAATAATTATTTCAGAATTAAAAGCATTAATGTTATCAGTTACACTTGCAAAGATAGGAATTGTTAACCCTTCCGTATTAGACTCTCACGATTTGAGAAGAATAATTAATGAACACTCTACGAATTTAACTATTACTGATTTAATAGAGGAAGCTAAAATCAGTTTTATTTAATAATGAATTCTTTCCTAAGCCTTACCTAGTTTGCAAAAAAAAAAAAAAAAATATTCTGTAAGATTAATCTGTAATCACCCTGTTGAGCACAACGGCATCACAATTAACTTCGCCGAAGACGAAAAATTGCCGACGGTGGTAGCCATGTTACAGCTATCGGAAACTGCGCTACCACTCTGTAAAAAACTTCCCTACACAACTTGTGCGCAGCAACTACACTCCGGTGTCATCGCGCACTGTCCAACTCGGCCCAGCCATCTCGAACCTGTAACACGCATCGATGATGGCATAATCATCATAAACGACATAGTGGATACAATCGATAAACAGAACTACGCGAGGAAGTCTCCAGGATCAACAGTATCCACATTCCTCGACATAACAAACCATGAAGACGTACCGAGCTTGCCGTACTTATAAATGTTAAGTATGGAAACTTACGACACATCGACCAACTGGAATCAGGACTCGTAAGAAGACCGATAATATCTGGATTGGCTCCGAGAAACAGACGCCAACGTGACCTCCAAGTGCTAAAAGGAATCCGAGGACGTCTTCCACTTAAGTGAAGGAGGAGTTAACACAATCGATCGAAAAAATATATAAAAACAAGATCAGCCGTTATACAGGGGATGTTGCCCAGCGACACCGGAGTTTTGGGTACGCAACAATGTTGCAGAACGAGCAGTGAGCGTCGGGAGTGCTGGGAACTTACTTGTAAGCAGTAGAGTAGTTCGGGGGAGAAATCAACCGCGTCGGCCGTCGCCACGCCTATCTCAAACCGAATAAAATAAAATAAAAATTGAAAGAAATAAAATTAAAATTTACATATGTATGCGAGATCGTGCACATACTGCCATCTCGCTCTAACCAACGAAGTTTTTGCGGGCCAGCAACTAGAGGCTTGAGTGCGCAGTTGGCTGATGAAATCGAGTGAAAATTTCTGGATTGTGGTTTGTTTGGTAAGTGCCAATTTGATTGTTGATTTGGGGAAAGGTTAGTCTGCGGGTGATGATTACCAGAGCAATGAGCAAATTAAGGGCAACGGATGAAATGGACGAGGACAACGTTGAGATGGGAAAAGTGGAAAGAGAAACCGCGCAAGGTGAAGCCTCAAATATGGAGGGGGCCTGGCCCGGCACATCAAAAGAAGCCCAATCACATGGCGTTGTTAACGCTATGATGGAGATGTGGCGCCAAATGCAAGATGGTCAGCGGGCCAATGCAATGCAAATGCAGCAGTTCCAAATGGAAGTTCTGCGGATGAATCAAATTCAAATGGAAAAAACTAATATACTTCTGCGATCCCTTGGTATTAGTGGAAGGACAACTGGCGAGCCAGGACCACAATCAACCACGGCTGAGCCCTCAGTGATATCAGACGCAGTCTCATCACCAAGGCAACCGGTTACTTCTCAGGAAACGCAAAGAAAATTGTACGATCTACCGGAGTTTAATGGTGCTCCCGAAGAGTGGCCAATGTTCAACGAAGCTTTCACTATGACCACTGCAGAGTACGGATACAGTGACAGGCAAAATTTGTTACGCCTCCAAAAGGCAATAAAGGGCAAGGCTAGGGAGACCGTTGAATGTTTGCTTATTCACAGTTCTAACGTTTCAAATATTTTAGAGACCCTTAAACAAAATTTTGGAAGACCGGAGAAACTCGTAAAAAGCCAGATTAGTCGCGTTAGAGAATTTCCGAGCATTCGCGAAGGGAGATTGGAACGATTGGAACAATTAGTAGAGTTCAAAATGAAGGTACAAGACTTGGCTTCATTCTTAGAAGCAGCTAACGCACATCAGCAGTTAAAAAACCCAACATTAATGGAGGAGTTAATCTTAAAGTTGCCAGTGCAACAGAGACTGGAGTGGGCACGCCATTCCAAGCAACTAGGAGATGAAAAATCGATCAGACATTTAAGTCTATGGCTTCAGGGATTGGCCGAAAAAGTGCAAGACGCAGGATTGGTTGACGATCAGGCGACGTTCAAGCCAAAGAAGGAAAAGTCGAGACTATTCCATGAAACGACATCGGACTTGTAACCATGAAGGCGTGCTCCGCCTGCAATGGGAAACACGAAAACTGTAACTCATTTGCCCAGTTAGAACTTGAAAAAAAATGGCAGCATGTAAGGGAAAGAAAATTATGCTTCAATTGCCTAAAGTACGGCCATCGTAGTCAAAAATGTAGACGACATCACCAATGTGGACTTGATGGATGTGCCAAACGCATTCACCGTTTGCTCCATGCAGAATCAGTTAATCAAGCAAGCGAGGAAGTAAAGTTCACAGGAACAGCAACGCATGAGGCTAGCTCAATGATTTTGTTTAAGATATTGCCTGTTAATCTTCGTGCTAAAAATAAAATAGTGAGGTGCCACGCCTTTTTGGATGAAGGTTCTGCAGTAACCCTTATAAATGAAAGCCTGGCAGACGAGTTAGGATTACATGGGCCCAAAGAAAGTCTGACATTGCAATGGTTTGGAGAAAAGACATCAACGGAATTGGTCAGCCGATTTAATATTGGAATATCTGATGAACGTGGAGGCAAGGTCTATGCACTAAACGGAGTAAGGACTATTAAGGATTTACGGCTGCCGAAGCAATCCGTAAACATGTCTGAGCTAAGTTCGCAATACCCACACATAAAGAGTATTCCTGTGAAAGGCTATAGAAATGCTAGACCTGAAATACTAATCGGACTAGATAACCTACATTTGATAGCTCCAAAGCAAATGAGATCTATGGGATACGTTGGGCCAGCCATTGCATTAACCAATCTGGGATGGGTTGCGTATGGAAAATGTCGCGGAGAATCAGGACCCATGAGTAATGTAAAGGCCGTACATCTGGTTAAACACAATGACGAGCACATTGAACAGTTGGTGCGAGACTACATCACGAATTCGGAAATGGATGTGCGGATTGTGAAGAACCACGTAGAAGGTCGAGAAACTGAGAGATCGAACCGATTGCTATCAACCACGACAAAACGTATTGGTGACCGTTTTGAAACGGGATTACTATGGAAAGTGGATGACGTCGTCTTGCCTGACAGCAAGAAAATGGCAATAAAGAGACAATTGTCTTTGGAAAGAAAATTTATACATGATCCAGAGTACTACAGAAAATACTGCGACCTGATGGAAGCATACGAAGAAAAGTCATACATTCGGCATATCACAAGCAATGAACTGGAAGTGGACAAGAAAAAAGAATGGTTTTGGGGTCTTAAATCCTAACAAGCCCGGCAAGTTGAGAATTGTTTTCGACGCGGCTGCAGAAGTCGATGGAGTGTCGTTAAATTCCATGCTCATGACTGGCCCCGACGGGTATCAATCCCTAACGGACATTCTTATGAGGTTCAGACAGAAACCGATTGGAGTCTGTGCTGACATAGCAGAAATGTTCCACCAAGTCATAATACGAAAGGAGGATCGATGTGCCCAACGCATACTATGGAGGAAGAATCCAGGCGACGAGATGAAGGAGTATGAAATGCAGGTCATGACCTTTGGAGCCAAATGTTCACCGGCCTCTGCTCAATATGTGAAAATTGAATTTAAGGAATCGTATCCAGATGCGGTGAATGCCATTATTAAAAACCATTATGTGGACGATTTGGTGCATTGTTTTTCATCCGAAGAATCGGCTGTGAGAGTCGTGAAGGAGATAGTTGACATTCACAAAAAGGGAGGATTCGAACTGAGAAAGTTTGTGTCCAATTCGAAATTCTTCAACAAGGTTTTTGGTAACGAACAAGTAGCTGAACCCATAACTCTTAATAGGGATGAATCTTCGCATTATCAAAAGGTCCTGGGAATGTACTGGTGTACACGCAGCGACGAATTTGGGTTCTCACTTTCGTTTAACAAAATTGACGCATCAATCTTTTCAGAATCAAGAATACCGTCTAAGCGAGAAGTATTGCGAGTGGTTATGTCTGTGTTTGACCCATTTGGAATTCTAGCCGAATATTCCCTGATCGCTAAACTGCTTCTGCAGTCAATATGGCAAAAGCGAACATAGTGGGACCAGCCAATTGAGGGCGACGATATAAAGCAATGGAAATGTTGGTTGCGCAGCCTAAGCCAAGCATGCAAGATAAGGATACCCCGATGTTAGGCAGAAGAGTTCTTTGGGGAACCAATTGAACTACACATATTTTGCGATGCGAGTGAGTCAGCTTATGCAGGATACTGGCGCATACGTACGAAATCTGGATGGAAGTCCGCATTTATAATGGGAAAGACCAAGTGTGCCCCAATGAAACTATCGACCATACCCAGGCTCGAGCTACAGGCGGCAGTGCTAGGAACTCGTCTCAGGAAATGTATTCTTGAGGGTCACGACGTCAACCCCAAATGTGTCCACATGTGGTCCGATTCCAAGACTGTCTTAGCATGGATTCAATCAGATCACAGAAAATATAAGCCATATGTAGGACACAGAATTGACGAGATACTTGAAGCCACAAGGTTGGAAGATTGGCATTGGGTGCCTATTAAGGATAACCCGGCAGACTTTGGCACCAAACTCAGATCTGGAACTCGAGAAACCTCCTGGTTGAGAGGCCCTCAATTCCTTCAAGAGGACGCAAGTCAATGGAACCTAGGAACTTCAGACGTTGGTGACACGGAACTGGAACTAAGAAGCAAGTTTACGTTATCAATCAATGAGATGTCTTCAGATGGATCTGTCAGTATCGTATTCAGGGAGTTGCTGGAAAGGTTCTCTTCATTTACAAGGCTGATGCGAGTTGTCGCTTGGGTCTACAGGATGTGTGATCGTAAGATCAAACGAAAGGTCTACCTTGATGTAGCTGAAATTGAAGAAGCTGTACTCATAGTGATCCGCAATGTACAGGATGTTGCATTTCATGATGAGCGGGTGGCGCTATTGACTGGACAGTGCATCTAAAAGAACAGCAAGCTGTGGAAGTTGTCTCCGATCATAGACGGAAGAGGAGTGATCCGAATGAATGGGCGTATTAATAACGCATGTTCGGTTGGAGAAGAAAACAGGCGTCCAATATTAATGCCCCAAGGGCATCACGTTACAAAATTGATCGTGCGACATTATCACGAGCTATGGAAACACCAGAATGAAAACACAATTATAGCAGAAATACGCAGAAAGTACTACATACCACACTGCCGACAGGAGGTTCGCCGTGCAGCTAGAAATTGTATGACTTGTAAAATCCAGAGAGCTTCACCAAAAATGCCCTTAATGGGACAACTTCCTAAGGACAGACTCTCTCCGTACGTACGCCCATTCTCATATGTTGGAATCGACTATATGGGACCGTTTCTGGTTGTAAGAGGAAGGAGTACCGAGAAACGCTGGATATGCATATTTACATGCCTTACAATAAGAGCAATTCATTTGGAAATTGCCAGGGACCTGACAACAGATACGTGTCTTCGAGTATTGCAGAACTTCATGGCGCGGCGCGGAAGACCAGTAAGAATCCGATCTGACAATGGTACCAATTTGGTGGGAGCTGAGCGTGAATTGAAAAGAGAATTACAGGACCTCGATCACATTAGAATAGCGAACGAGTTGTCAACCAAGCAGATCGAATGGCTGTTTAATTGCCCGCTAAGCCCCCATGCAGGTGGGTGCTGGGAAAGATTGGTACGCAGTGTGAAGAGGGCCATAGGACACGCGCTGCATGACAAAAACCTGAAAGAAGACATACTGTATAGCCTAATGTGTAACGCTGAAAACATAGTAAATTCCAGACCGCTTACACACATTGCTCTGGATAACCCCACAGACGATCCGATAACCCCTAATCACTTTCTTTTATGTTCTCCCAATTCTAGCCAGACACCACATCCACAAGAGGAGAAGTACCAGCCAACTCGAAAGGAATGGCGCATCGCTCAGCAGATCTCACACTCATTTTGGAACAAGTGGCTCAATGAGTACCTACCAGACATTGTTCTTATCTGTGATAAGAACCTTCATCGATCTCAATGGAAAAAGGGAGTTATTCTAGCAGTCACGCCTGGACGCGACGGACAGGTTCGCTCAGCCACTGTAAAGACGACGGCTGGAGTTCTACACCGCCCAACCTGTATGCTGGCAAAGCTAGACATATTGTGAATCACGAGCGTGCTTGATTCACGGTGGTGGGGATGTTGTCGAGAAAAATTAGCTTATATATACTTTGTTTTAAGCAAGGGCACAGATACCCTACATAAAGAAAAAAGAGAGAAGAAAAATGGCCACACTATGAAAAGACAAGAAGGTCACATTAGTTTGATCAGTCGAAGAAAGAGCGGGGAGAAGAGACGAAGCGTGCGTAGATATATTACCTACATATAAGAATAAAATGTATTAACCTCCTTTTGCAAATAGGAAATAAAACGCAACCAACGCCTAAGTTCCTATGAAGATAAGCGATTGTGTTTTATCCGCAATTCTCACGTTCCTGGACTCAACAGTAGAGTCCAAAGAAGATGGGAAATATTATTTACCCCATCAAGGAGTCATAAGAGATTCCAGTATAACGACAAAGCTGAGGGTGGTTTTCGATGCTTCAGCAGAAACCACAAACAATAAAAGTTTAAATGATATCATGTGGGTTGGACCAAGGGTCCAAAAAGATATCTTCGATATTATGGTGAAATGGCGTAAATGGCCATTTGTAATATCTGCGGACATTGAAAAAATGTACCGGCAAATTAATGTTGATAAAGACGATCAACAATATTTGCATATAATTTGGAGAGATAATCCAAACGAAAAGTTAAGAGATTATAAACTTACAACCGTTACGTACGGTACAGCTTCAGCACCCTACTTAGCAACCAGGGTGCTTGTTGCAATATCACATAATTGCAAAAATCAAGCAATTAGGGAAATCATAAAGAATGATTTTTATATGGACGACCTGATGACAGGTGCCGACACGATACTGGATGCTAAAAAGCATGTAAAGGAAGTTACCCGGGAGTTTAATAAGGTTGGGTTTAACTTAAGAAAGTGGATAACAAATATCCCAGAAATTATAGAAGGCATTAGAGATGACCAAGAAAATAAAGTATTAACCATTGAGGAGAATGAATCCGTCAAAACATTAGGACTACAATGGGAACCGGTTAAAGACGAGTTTAGGCTCAATTTCCACTATGAACCAATTAAGAACGAGGGGGAACGTTGTGAGTTGCAGCGGACACCGCAACTCTACAGTTATACCCGATACTAAGTCAGTATGGCTCTCCTCTGGCAGACGCCGCTAATATTGAACGACACGACAAAGAGTGCGTGCGAGAGAGACAGAAAATCAGTCTGAGCGTGACGTCGGCTGCGTAGCCAGTGCAAATTGATTTGTTCCTTTTGGCTATAAAAATGATCTGATCTGATCCAGATTCAGCAATCTGATAGATATGGTCATTATCTATGATTCTGCGTTTTTAGTTTTCTCGAATGTGCAATATTGTGAATGCAACAGATTTTCGTCCTTTGTGGGGGCGGAAAAGGGTGGGGCGAAATTCTGAGATATAAGTTTTATAGTGAGATCTAACAGAAGTGCGGATACCAAAATTTGGTTACTCTAGCCTTAATAGTCTCTGAGATTTGTGGATGGCCCAGATTTTCGTCCTTTGCGGGGCGGAAGGGGGTGTGGCGAAATTTTGAAACAAACTCGTCTCGGTCCGATATATAAAGAGTGTGGATACCAAATTTGGTTGCTCTAGCTTTTATAGTCTCTGAGATCTAGGCGCTAATGTTTTACTCTAAGCAAAGCCGGCTATGCTACGTGTGTGTTAGAGAGAGACAGGGCGAGAAAAAATGAAATTGTTTTCTTGATGCTGGCTATATTAATAATACGATCTTATTCAAAAGTCTAAAAGATATGGTCATTCTCTACGATTCTGCGTTTTTGGTTTTATCGTATCTTTAAAAATGTGGATGCCACAGATTTTCGTCCTTTGTGGGAGCGGAAGTGGGCGAGGCGAAGTTTTGAAATATTTTTGTAGCAGTGACATATCACAGAAGTCTGGCTCCAAAACATCGTTACTCTAGCTCTTATAGTCTTTGAGCACTAGGCGCTGAAGGGGACGGACAGACGGACGGACGGACGGACGGACAGACGGACAGACAGACATGGCTCAATCGACTCGGCTATTGATGCTGATCAAGAATATATATACTTTATGGGGTCGGAAACGATTCCTTCTGGACGTTACACACATCCACTTTTACCACAAATCTAATATACCCCAATACTCATTTTGAGTATCGGGTATAAAAATGTAGATGCCACAGATTTTCGTCCTTTGTGGGGGTGGAAGTGGGCGGGGCGAAGTTTTTAAATATTTTTGTAGCAGTGACATATCACAGAAGTCTGGATCCAAAACATCGTTGCTCTAGCTCTTATAGTCCTTGAGCACTAGGCGCTGAAGGGGACGGACGGACGGACGGACGGACGGACGGACGGACGGACGGACGGTCAGACGGACAGACAGACAGGGCTCAATCGACTCGGCTATTGATGCTGATCAAGAATATATATACTTTATGGGGTCGGAAACGATTCCTTCTGGACGTTACACACATCCACTTTTACCACAAATCTAATATACCCCAATACTCATTTTGAGTATCGGGTATAATAAAAAGTTTTCGCGACGGTGGCGTTTTCGAGGCCGGAACATCGAAAGAGAAAAAATAATAATCCGAAACATCGAAAGTGCTTAATGGCTAGAATTAAAAACGAGGGGGAACGTTGTGATTTGCTGCGGACACCGCAACTCTACAGTTATACCCGATACTAAGTCAGTATGGCTCTCCTCCGGCAGACGCCGCTAATATTAAACGACACGACAAAGAGTGCGTGCGAGAGAGACAGAAAATCAGTCTGAGCGTGACGTCGGGCGCTGCGTAGCCAGTGTAAATTGATTTGTTTCTTTTGGGTATAAAAATGATCCGATCTGATCCAGATTCAGCAGTCAGATAGATATGGTCGTTATCTATGATTCTGCGTTTTTAGTTTTCTCGAATCTGCAATATTGTGCATGCAACAGATTTTCGCCCTTTGTGAAGGCGGAAGGCGGTGGGGCGAAATTTCGAGAAATACGTTTTATAGTGAGATCTAACAGGAGTGCGGATACCAAATTTGGTTACTCTTGCCTTAATAGTCTCTGAGATTTGTGGATGCCCCAGATTTTCGTCCTTTGCGGGGGCGGAAGGGGGTGTGGCGAAATTCTGAGATATACGTTTTTTAGTGAGATCAACAGAAGTGCGGATACCAAATTTGGTTACTCTAGCCTTAATAGTCTCTGAGATTTTTGATTATCGAAATTTGATGGCGAAATTTTGAAACAAACTCGTCTCGGTCCGATATATTAGGAGTGTGGATACCAAATTTGGTTGCTCTAGCTTTTGTAGTCTCTGAGATCTAGGCGCTAATGTTTTACTCTAAGCAAAGCCGCCTATGCTACGTGTGTGTTAGAGAGAGACAGGGCGAGAAAAAATGAAATTGTTTTCTTGATGCTGGCTATAATAATAATACGATCCAATTCAGATTCCGCGGTCTTAAAGATATGGTCATTCTCTACAATTCTACGTTTTTGGTTTTCTCATATCTTTAAAATTGTGGATGCCAGCGATTTTCGCCCTTTGTGGGGGCGGAAGTGGGCGGGGCGAACATTTGAAATATTTTTCTAGCAGTGACATATCACAGAAGTCTGGATCCAAAACATCGTTGCTCTAGCTCTTATAGTCCTTGAGCACTAGGCGCTGAAGGGGACGGACAGACGGACGGACGGACAGACAGACAGGGCTCAATCGACTCGGCTATTGATGCTGATCAAGAATATATATACTTTATGGGGTCGGAAACGATTCCTTCTGGACGTTACACACATCCACTTTTACCACAAATCTAATATACCCCAATACTCATTTTGAGTATCGGGTATAAAAACGAGGGGGAACGTTGTGAGTTGCTGCGGACACCGCAACTCTACAGTTATACCCGATACTTAGTCAGTATGGCTCTCCTCCGGCAGACGCCGCTAATATTAAACGACACGACAAAGAGTGCGTGCGAGAGAGACAGAAAATCAGTCTGAGCGTGACGTCGGGCGCTGCGTAGCCAGTGTAAATTGATTTGTTTCTTTTGGGTATAAAAATGATCCGATCTGATCCAGATTCAGCAGTCAGATAGATATGGTCGTTATCTATGATTCTGCGTTTTTAGTTTTCTCGAATCTGCAATATTGTGCATGCAACAGATTTTCGCCCTTTGTGAAGGCGGAAGGCGGTGGGGCGAAATTTCGAGAAATACGTTTTATAGTGAGATCTAACAGGAGTGCGGATACTAAATTTGGTTACTCTTGCCTTAATAGTCTCTGAGATTTGTGGATGCCCCAGATTTTCGTCCTTTGCGGGGGCGGAAGGGGTGTGGCGAAATTCTGAGATATACGTTTTTTAGTGAGATCAACAGAAGTGCGGATACCAAATTTGGTTACTCTAGCCTTAATAGTCTCTGAGATTTGTGGATGCCACAGATTTTCGTCCTTTGTGGGGGCGGAAGTGGGCGGGGCGAAGTTTTGAAATATTTTTGTAGCAGTGACATATCACAGAAGTCTGGATACAAAACATCGTTGCTCTAGCTCTTATAGTCTTTGAGCATTAGGCGATGAAGGGGACGGACAGACGGACAGACGGACGGACGGACAGACGGACAGACAGACATGGCTCAATCGACTTGGCTATTGATGCTGATCAAGAATATATATACTTTATGGGGTCGGAAACGATTCCATCTGGACGTTACACACATCCACTTTTACCACAAATCTAATATACCCCTATACTCATTTTGAGTATCGGGTATAAAAACGAGGGGGAACGTTGTGAGTTGCTGCGGACACCGCAACTCTACAGTTATACCCGATACTTAGTCAGTATGGCTCTCCTCCGGCAGACGCCGCTAATATTAAACGACACGGCAAAGAGTGCGTGCGAGAGAGACAGAAAATCAGTCTGAGCGTGACGTCACGCGCTGCGTAGCCACTACAAATTGATTTGTTTCCTTTGGCTATAAAAATGATCTGATCTGATCCAGATTCAGCAATCAGATAGATATGGTCGTTATCTATGATTTTGCGTTTTTAGTTTTCTCGAATCTGCAATATTGTGCATGCAACAGATTTTCGTCCTTTGTGTAGGCGGAAGGGGGTGGGGCGAAATTTTGAGAAATACGTTTTATAGTGAGATCTAACAGGAGTGCGGATACTAAATTTGGTTACTCTTGCCTTAATAGTCTCTGAGATTTGTGGATGCCCCAGATTTTCGTCCTTTGCGGGGGCGGAAGGGGGTGTGGCGAAATTTGGACACAAAATGGTCAAGGTCCGATATCACAGGAGTGTGGATACCAAATTTGGTTGCTCTGGCTCTTATAGGTTCTGAGATCCTTGAACTCATATTTTGCAATTGGCAAAGCCGACCATGAAACCTGTGTGTTAGAGAGAGACAGAGCGAGAAAGAATGAAATTGTTTTCTTGATTCTGGCTATAATAATTATGCGATCTGGTTGAGATTTTACACTCTAGAAAATATAGTCATCCTCTACGGTTCTGCGTTTTTGGTTTTATCGTATCTTTAAAAATGTGGATGCCACAGATTTTCGTCCTTTGTGGGGGCGGAAGTGGGCGGGGCGAAGTTTTGAAATATTTTTGTAGCAGTGACATATCACAGAAGTCTGGATCCAAAACATCGTTGCTCTAGCTCTTATAGTCTTTGAGCACTAGGCGCTGAAGGAGACGGACGGACGGACGGACGGACCGTCTGAACCGTCTTGGTTCAGAATACTTTAAAATCTAAAGTGCTTATTGAAAATCGAGGATGGAAGAAGAAATCTTTACAAACAACGGATACCCGCATCATCAGTCTTACAAAAAAGGATCAGTTCATGTCTTCCAAGGTCAAATACGCTCAAATTGGGAAAGAAAAATCAGGTCTGATGGTTCGTCGGAGACTTCAATATATAGACCTAACAGGACGTATAGTCCGAAAAGTTTCCTTACGCCGAGTAAAAATTTTGAAGATGAGGCAAAAACTCGTTGAAAGTCATTTGGCATGGTCTGGGTCAGATGGGTCTTAAAAGTGGAATAATATATTATTGAGAGACGAAACAAAAATAAATCTTTTTGATAATGACTCCAGAAGATGTATACAAGCACCCAAAGGCAAAGAATTCGACTTCCGGTGCACAAAGAAAACGGTTAAGAACGGAGGCTGATGTATAGGTATCTGAGGATATTTTTCTTGGCATGGCGTTGAGCCGGTACATCGCATAACTGATCATGTGATCCAATTCGGGTATAAAAACATATTGACAGACATTATACAACCTAATGCAGTGGAAAACATGCCCTTGGGATGGGTCTTTCTACCAGAAAATGACCCAAAGCACACCTCAAAGGTGGTGAAGGTTTGGTTTACGGAAAAAAATGTAAACGTTATGGCTTGGGTAAGTCAGTCTCCTGACTTAAACCCATTTGAAAACGTTTGGGGTGACTTAAAACGTCGAATTGGTAAAAATGCTTTTCGAAAAGAAAAAGAATTGTGGAGAATTTGTGCAAAAAACGTGGTATGAGATTCCAGTGGAGACTTGCCGCAAACTTATTGCTAGTATGCCAAGAAGAATGGCCGAAATCATCCAAAATAAGTGTGGCTAAATAGGATACTATTAAAAGATTATAAATTATAAGAAAAAATGTAAAAATTTTGATACGCTTTTTGTTTTTCGCTTTGAAGAATTGCTGTACTTATTATTTTGGCCAGCCCTTATTTATGATTTTAAGGTTTAATCGATCATAAAATATATATTTGAAATGGAAAATGCTTATGATAAAAATTTTTATAGTCTATTGTAGGTTAGAAAACTAAAAGTAAATTTGATTGTTTAATTATGTTTATTAGAAAAGTTTTATAGGACGTGAAAGAAAGCTCATAAGCGTGTACTTATTATTTTGACCAGTAGTGTATATACTTTATGGGGTCGGAAACGATTCCTTTTGGACGTTACACACATCCACTTTTACCACAAATCTAATATACCCCAATACTCATTTTGAGTATCGGGTATAAAAAGGGGAAAGAATTGATTGGGAAAATGAGAGTTGTGTGTGGTAAACTTTATACTTTTGAAGATCAATGCAATAATGTCTTAGATAATACGGAAAGACAAATTGCAGACCTGGAAGAAAATAATAAACTTTTCATGACTCAGGATAATAAAAAAAAGAGGAGAGCACCATTTGAGTTTATGGGCTCACTTTATCATATATTATTTGGGATAATGGACGCCGAAGTTAGGGAAACGTTGGAAAGAAATATGAACAATTTATTAGAAAACCAACATAACCTAGATGATTTAATTAAAAAACAAACATCGGTGGTAGAGTCAACGGTAAATATTCTCAAAAGAACTACCGAGGGAATAAATTTGAACTTTAGAAGTATGAGCGCTAGAGTAGAAAACATAACGGAAGCATTAAAGGAAAGTTTCTATGTGTACAAAGAATCTATAAATTTCTTTATGGTAATAAAGCAACTAAGCTCCTTGATTGAAGAGTGCGATAAAATTTAATCAGCAGTTATTAATCTACTGATAGATATTAATCATGGTAGACTAAATCCAAATATTTTAAAACCTATACAATTAAAAGGAGAAATAGCAAAAATAAAAGATAACTTATTAGAAACATTGGTGCTTCCAGGAAAAAGAACAGGAACAGAATTGAAGAAAATTTACAGCCTATTAACAGCGAAAGGAATTTTTGTTGATAACAAATTAATTCTGAACGTGAAGATTCCCCTGTTTGGTAGACACGCATCCCATTTGTTTAGGATAATTCCAATGCCGGTTGAGCATGAACAAGAATTAGTCAAGGTAGATTTGAGCTCCAGGTATTTGGTATATAATTAATTTCGAAATTATATACCAAATACCAAATATGATTCCTATCATTCGATGACTGAAGTTACCTTGAACAAATGCCAAAAATGGCAAAACGAATAGAAGAGTATGCGAAGGTAATTGGCCTTGGAGCAATGCCAATGATAATGCTTGTGAGATAGCTCCTTTCAAACCAAAGGGTAATTCAAATTGCGTTTATAGGAAGATAGCAGAGACAAGGTCATTTTGGGTCGAATTAGAAAGACAGGGTAGTTGGATCTTCAAAGTTACAGTAAACACTAATGCTAGAATTCAATGTAGTAACTCAAATCAAGAACTAATTGATCTTCCGCAACAAGGAATTGTAACAATAATACATGGTTGTACTGTGCGAACCGTGTGAGGACCCATACTGGGACCCTCACATAGTAACAAGAATAATAATAATAATATTAATAATTGGATTACTCACAACCATATGCTATAGTAGTAAATAAGCTAGTTATGTTTTGCATAGCCGAAATCCCGCCAAACGGCCAGCTCACACGGAACAACCGCAAAGAAGACGGCGAGGAGAGGGAGCCATGCTCAGCCGGCAGCAGAGCGGAGCTCTTTCGGAAAAGTCCCGTTGGCCCGAAAACGAGCGCGAGGCGTGGCGAGAACGTCGAGCGACCGTAGCGAGAGAGGGAGTCGATTCTGGGAAGTGAGCGAAGACGGAACGTCGCGGACATCGAAGTGAAGAGAAAAAAAAAGTGTTGAACGGCCGCGCGCCAAAGAGGAGAGAAAAGCATGGAGGAGCTGCGGGAACACAGGCGCCGGATCCGCGGGTGAGCTGGCCGCTGGCCAAGGTAGTAGTAGGAGTAGGGGGGAGTGCGAGGGGAACCAATCTAATAAAACTTCGATCATAGAATTAAGAACGCGTTGGCTTCCATTTATTTTCTCTGGTCGGACCACCGACTGCGGTCATCTCTCCACCCCCTCCCCACCCGTTTTCCTGACTGTTCTCGGTCACTACGCTCCCGCTCTGATTCTGGCAACAGGGTTTTACCCTGCTGGAGTGAGAAGTGGTACGCGTTTCGACAGAGGCGCCCCCCCTCATCCTTTTCCTTCACCTCCCCGGACCCGCGGCCCACTTCGACCTTGGCAACAGGGGTTTTACCCTGCTGAAGTCGGGGAGTGCAGCGTCTCGGGTGAGTTTCGCGCCGCCCGGCCCAACGCCGCTTTCCCCCCCCCCTCCCTAATTTCTCCCGAAGGCCCCGTCGTTGACGGCGGCTCGGCGATCCCTGCGCCAACGACCCGCCTCCCCCCCCCCAGTCTCAACGTCTCAGCAACTTACAAATAAACTGTAGGTGACCCTGGACAGACTGAGACTGACCCCAGCCTAGGATCACTACTTTACAGATGGCGCCCGAGCAGGGACTGTTGAGACAATTCAAACGATAGTTTTCTGGGGGGATTTCACCCTTCGTGGCCTAAAGACCCACAAGTAGACTACCTAACCATTCGCCCGCGGCTCTCTCGCGTGGTGTTCTCGGCCGACTCCGAGACGTCGACGTCGGCAGAGGCTCGGCCGTTCAGCCAGACCCAATATAAGCCGGGTTGTATACAACGCAAGAGACAGTCATCCTCAGCATTCGGTCAAACATACAACGTGTGAAACAGAGTGATCCCCTGCCTTCGATCAGTACACAACGCGCAAAATACAGTGGTCCTTATCCCGCAGCATACAGTGGTCCCTATCCCGCAGCATACAACGTGCGAAAGACAGCGATCCCCGCGTCTTCTGTCCACCTCGCGCTCCCCCCGAAACTGAACACGAACCAACGGATTCTAACCGGAACAATCCTGCAGAAACCAACGACTGAAGTACCCCTGAACAAGCGCGTGTTAATTGCCAGCCCCCGTGTCCAGGCCCACGACCAAGACGGCCCACCGGTAATTCACTACCGAATAGCCTCGCACGCGTCCTCGCCGTTTAAGGATTCAGAGCCCCGTCTTTCGCCGCGTCCTTAGCTACGTTTTTCGACTCCTCGGGCGACGCTCCAGACATTTGATCGTAGACCACGTGCAGCAACAGTGACCCGGACCAACTCAACATGGGAGTCAAGTGGATTTCGGTCAGGCGCAAGAACGAGTTGGAGATGATTACCGCGGAGCTTGGGTTAGACAGCGCTGGAACTGTCGAAGAGTTGAGACGTCGACTCGCGACCTTCGCAAACTCGGCCGATTTACAAAGTACGGCGCGTTCTCGGTTGGAGGAATTGGAGGCCCAGTACGGAGTCGCCGTGACTCCAGAGGTTAAATCACTTTCTCCCCGCCCTTCTACACTCGCGCCTCTTAACCTACAACCCCATCCCCCGGCTGCGTATGATGTCGTACCCGCCAGTAGCCGTAGTATCGTGGCGTCGGGATCCGCTGTGCCGGCAGAGAGCCTACTCCATGGCATCGACGTCGGTGCCGCGCAGTGAAACCTGCACGGTAGCAAGGACCCACCAACGAAGGGGTCCACCTGGAACGAAGAGCATTTTAACGCTGCGATCACCGAGAAAATGGTCCGCTGGGGAATCGTGTTTGATGGGTCCGGCGATCCGTTAAGTTTCCTGGAGCACGTGCAAGAGAGGGCAGCCACTTATAAGATAGATCTACGCCACTTATCACAAGGAATCCTCGTGTTGTTGACCGGTCGGGCCGAGAGTTGGTTTCGAACGAGCCGCCTTAGTGGAGAACCATGGGAGACCTTTCGCAAAGAGTTTTCAGAGTTTTTTTTGCCTCCCCGGTACTTTCAACGGCTAGAAGACGAGATCCGAACCCATTTTCAACGACCAAAAGAAGCGTTTAAAACGTACCTCGTGGACATTCGACTAATGATGCAGCGCGCGGGATACACCGAGGCTCAGGAATTGGAAAGTGATGCCTTTTGGCCTTCACTCCGCCGGCGCGACCTTCCAGCGAGCACTGGATAGCGTGATTGGCCCCGACATGGAACCACACGCATTCGCCTATCTTGATGACATTATCGTCATCGGGCACACCGTGGAGGACCACATGCGGCATCTTGGGACAGTTCTACAGCGGCTGCGCAAGGCTAATCTTCGACTCAACAAGGACAAATGCAGCTTCTTCAAACGCAGACTGAAGTATTTAGGACACGTCATCAGCGGGAACGGCATACACACGGATCCTGACAAGATCGCCGCAGTGCGCAACCTGAAACCTCCGGCAGGTGTCAAGGAACTTCGCCGATGCATCGGTATGGCCTCCTGGTACCGGCGGTTTGTACCCAACTTTTCCGAAATAGTAGAACCCATGACGGCGTTGTTAAGGAAAGATCGGCAATGGAAATGGTCGGAAGAACAGGAGAAAGCCTTCGAGGAGTTGAAGATCAGGTTAACCGAAGCGCCGGTCCTCGCCTGCCCTGATTTTTCTGAAAAATTCTCATTGCAAACCGACGCTAGCGAACAAGGATTAGGAGCCGTCCTTACACAAAAGATAAGGGGCGAGGAACGAGTAATAGCCTACGCGAGTCGACGCTTGTCCAAAGCCGAGGAGAACTCCTCCGTTACTGAGAAGGAATCCTTGGCAATAGTGTGGTCAATCCGCAAGCTGCGCTGTTACTTGGAAGGATACCGATTTGACGTGATCACGGACCATCTCGCCCTCAAATGGATCAACTCGATCGACAACCCCACTGGACGGATAGCACGTTGGGCTTTGGAGCTGCAGCAATATCAATTCGATATTCGCTATCGCCGAGGGAAGCAGAACGTGGTAGCAGATGCACTTTCCCGCCAACCATTGGAGTTACTACATCAAGCTCTGGAGGAGGAGTCACAGTGCAAGTGGATCAGGAAAATGTTGGCGAGAATCAGGCAGCAGCCGGGCAAATATGAAGACTACCGAAGCGAGAGTGGACAACTGTATCGGCGCCTGCACACCGTGCCCGAAGAAGAAGACTCCACCCCATGGAAACTCTGCGTCGCTGCAGAACATAGACGACGCGTACTAAAAGAATGCCATGACCACCCGACGGCCGGACATCTAGGAATCCGAAAAACAAGCACACGAGTCGCCCAAAAGTACTACTGGCCAGGCCTGTTCCGAGAAGTCGCCAGATACGTTCGCCAATGCGTAGTGTGCCAAAAATACAAGGTGAGCCAGTTCAAACCGGCGGGGAAAATGTTCACCAGACAAGTTGACGAACCCTTCAGCGTGTTATGCGCCGACTTTGTTGGGCCGTTGCCCCGCTCCAAACATGGAAACACCGTCCTCCTGGTTTTCTTCGACGCATTTAGTAAGTGGGTCGAACTGGTGCCTCTACGCAAGGCAACTACGCCACACCTGGAAAGATCATTCCGAGAAAGAATCCTAAGCCGCTTTGGTACCCCTCGTACCTTCGTTTGCGACAATGGGGCACAGTTTACCAGCCGATCGTTCGAAGGATTCTGCAAAAGGCTAGGGATGGAACTTCAGCATACTGCCCCGTACACTCCCCAACAAAATCCAACAGAACGCGCGAACAGAACGATTAAAACGATGGTGGCGCAATACATCGACCGAAAACAGAACACTTGGGACGAGCTCTTGCCAGAAATCACGCTCGCGCTCAACTCAAGCGTGTCCGATTCGACGCGATTCAGCCCCGCGTTTTTGATCCAAGGTCGCGAGCCAAGACTGCCAGGCGCCTTGTACGACGAGGTTACGCCAGGAACGGGAACTAGCATCGCCGACCCGGAGACCAGGGCACGACAGATGAGAGAGGTGTTCGAAATCGCAAAAACAAACTGCGACAAAGCATCAGAAGAGCAAAAACGACATTACAACCTCCGCCGTAGGGAATGGAAACCGGCTATTGGATCCCAAGTGATGTTACGTCGCCACACTCTGTCCAAAGCAGCCGAAGGCTTCGCCTCCAAGTTGGCCACGAAATTCGAGGGACCATACCGGGTGACCAAGTTTCTCTCTCCGAATCTCGTCCGATTACAGGTTCTAAACGGACGTAAGCAGCGATCAGCCAGTTTGAACGACCTGAAGGCGTTCTACCCGACCATCGACGAAGATGACGAAAAGACCGACCAGATCAGGACGGACAGTGAAGACGACCCTGACCGAACCAATATACAACAATCTTGATTACAACGCAGATCTACTCAAACCGCCACGACGATGCTGACACCCCGGATACACAGAGACGAAACCAATCAGGAACCCGGATATCTTGCGAGGAACGACGCACCGAACGAGGCGTGCGTGGCTGCTCCGCCTGGACACATCCGCTTCGGGAACCCGGATATCTTGCGAGGAACGACGCACCGAACGAGGCGTGCGTGGCTGCTCCTCCTGGACACATCCGCTTCAGGAACCCGGATGTCCTGCGAGGAACGACGCACCGAACGAGGCGTGCGTGGCTGCTTCTCCTGGACCCATCCGCTTCAGGAACCCGGATATCCTGCGAGGAACGACGCACCGAACGAGGCGTGCGTGGCCGCTTCTCCTGGACACATCCGCTTCCGGGACCCGGACATCCTTCGAAGAACGACGCACCAAACGAAGCGGGCGTGGCTGTTCCTTCAAGGGCAAACCGCAACCGTGATTGTACCGAAGGGACCAACCAAGGCCGACATTTTGGAGATTCTCATTAAGTCTATAACCGCTCCGCCGCACTCATAGAGTATCAAAGTATTTCTTGCCTGTAGTCAACAAGTCCATGCCTATTCACAGCTCATCGAATGCGAGAGACCCCCGCCGTCGGAGAACTACGACAAAAGCCAGGCCGGAGCCCCCAGTCGACTGGGAGATCATCGAGGAACTGATTCTTCGCCCCACTCCACGAGAATTCCAAGTTCACCCAGAGGTCCTCAGCTGGGAAAATTTATGCGGCGACGTCGTAAGCTGGCCCCGCATCGACCAGATCATCGAGGGGCACGATTCAGACCCCGATCACGTCAATATTACAGGAGACGTGGCCCAGACGTACAGGGACCCAAGCCCTGGCAACGCCGCCAGAGCCACGTTCACCCATGCTCAGGGCCCCAGCCAGGTCAACCCCGACCAGGTCGCCGAAGACCACGCGCAGGGCCCTGGACACGCCACCGTAGGAGAAGCAGCCGACTACACCGCTCCGGGACCGAGCCCCGACGAGGGGGCAGAGGCCATCACTATCCCTGACGGGCTGCCAGGTGCCACCGCACGCGGATACCGCCAGCAATTCGAGCCGACGGAGTTCGAAAAAGAGGTGCTCCGCTGGGAAGAGCCACCGCTTCCGGCACTCTTCGGGGCCCTTGATACGCTCAACCTTCTCGAACGGATAGACGGGTTGGACATCGCCCCCGAAGATGCAGGACTACCGGCCGTCAGCAACTTTGACGCCATCCTGCGTCCCGAAGACATCGCCACCGAAGATGCAGGACTACCGGCCGTCAGCAACTTTGACGCCATCCTGCGTCCCGAAGACATCGCCACCGAAGACGCAGAGCTACCGGACGCCTGCGATCTGGACGCCATCCTACATCCCGAGGGCGGCCGTCCGGAGATACCAGAAACGTCGACCCCCAACCCAGCCGTTCGTTGGGGGACTGGGGAGGCGGATTGGAGAGTACGTACGCCCGACGGCCGGCTGCCAGACACCCTGAAAGCCCGGCTCCTGGCACAACTCGTCAACCCGCGGCGTAAAGATGTCCGATTCTTGGCAGAGGCGGACAACACCTTCTTCCAGGTCCACATCAGCAAGACGAGCAAAGTGACTATTCGCTCACGGGCCCCCGAAGTAAGGAGAGGGTGTGAGGACCCATACTGGGACCCTCACATAGTAACAAGAATAATAATAATAATATTAATAATTGGATTACTCACAACCATATGCTATAGTAGTAAATAAGCTAGTTATGTTTTGCATAGCCGAAATCCCGCCAAACGGCCAGCTCACACGGAACAACCGCAAAGAAGACGGCGAGGAGAGGGAGCCATGCTCAGCCGGCAGCAGAGCGGAGCTCTTTCGGAAAAGTCCCGTTGGCCCGAAAACGAGCGCGAGGCGTGGCGAGAACGTCGAGCGACCGTAGCGAGAGAGGGAGTCGATTCTGGGAAGTGAGCGAAGACGGAACGTCGCGGACATCGAAGTGAAGAGAAAAAAAAAGTGTTGAACGGCCGCGCGCCAAAGAGGAGAGAAAAGCATGGAGGAGCTGCGGGAACACAGGCGCCGGATCCGCGGGTGAGCTGGCCGCTGGCCAAGGTAGTAGTAGGAGTAGGGGGGAGTGCGAGGGGAACCAATCTAATAAAACTTCGATCATAGAATTAAGAACGCGTTGGCTTCCATTTATTTTCTCTGGTCGGACCACCGACTGCGGTCATCTCTCCACCCCCTCCCCACCCGTTTTCCTGACTGTTCTCGGTCACTACGCTCCCGCTCTGATTCTGGCAACAGGGTTTTACCCTGCTGGAGTGAGAAGTGGTACGCGTTTCGACAGAGGCGCCCCCCCTCATCCTTTTCCTTCACCTCCCCGGACCCGCGGCCCACTTCGACCTTGGCAACAGGGGTTTTACCCTGCTGAAGTCGGGGAGTGCAGCGTCTCGGGTGAGTTTCGCGCCGCCCGGCCCAACGCCGCCCGGCCCAACGCCGCTTTCCCCCCCCCCTCCCTAATTTCTCCCGAAGGCCCCGTCGTTGACGGCGGCTCGGCGATCCCTGCGCCAACGACCCGCCTCCCCCCCCAGTCTCAACGTCTCAGCAACTTACAAATAAACTGTAGGTGACCCTGGACAGACTGAGACTGACCCCAGCCTAGGATCACTACTTTACAACCGATGATAAAAGACTAGTAACTCATCACAGTATTCAAACAGAAAGCTACGAGCCAATTTCATCCTTTTATATAAGTAATATAAGTAAAATACCAAAAATTGTTTGGAATCCATTAACAGTACCATTAATTAACCATACAGAAGAAATGGATAAGTTAAGAAACGAAATAAAATTGTTAAAAGAAGGTCATCATGACTTAAAAGGACTTAAGTTCCATCATGTATCTGGACATGCGGCCTTGATTATCGGAATCATAATAATGATAATATTAATAATCTATGCCATAAGAAAAATTAAAGTAGCACGAAGACTGCAAACGATAGCACTTCCCTACCCACTGTTGTAATGGGTAACGAGTACTTGGGCGAGATGGTATTACTCGGCTATGACCGGCACGTATTGTTTCCGGCTGCTGGCTCGTCAGCAAGGGGTGGAGTTGTTTTATTGTCATAGTCCGAGGCCCTTTACTTTCTTTATTTTAAATTTAACGTGCAAGAAAAAAATCAAGCCATACACCTCACCGGACAGAGTTCACTACAAATGACCACATAACACGGACGATTACCTAAAAGACAGACGGACGATCCTCAGCTGTTTCGAGGACCCCTTGCCCACCCTACCTTGGTCATGCCATTCCATACATCTATCTGTCGGCCATGACCCCTTGGTGTGCCGACACGCGCTACAGGGGCTTGGAAGGGGAGATCATAAGAAGGGTTTAGTTAAACATTATAATGATATTTATTGGAACTAAATTATACATAACGATGGGGAACGTTGTGAGTTGCTGCGGAGACCGCAACTCTACAGTTATACCCGATACTAAGTCAGTATGGCTCTCCTCCGGCAGACGCCGCTAATATTAAACGGCACGACAAGGAGTGCGTGCGAGAGAGACAGAAAATCAGTCTTAGCGTGATGTCGGGGGCTGCGTAGCCAGTGCAAATTGATTTGTTCCTTTTGCCTATAAAAATGATCTGATCTGATCCAGATTCAGCAATCTGATAGACATGGTCATTATCTATGATTCTGCGTTTTTAGTTTTCTCGAATGTGCAATATTGTGGATGCAACAGATTTTCGTCCTTTGTGGGGGCGGAAAAGGGGGGGGCGAAATTCTGAGATATACGTTTTATAGTGAGATCTAACAGAAGTGCGGATACCAAATTTGGTTACTCTAGCCTTAATAGTCTCTGAGATTTGTGGATGCCCCAGATTTTCGTCCTTTGCGGGGGCGGAAGGGGGTGTGGCGAAATTTGGACACGAAACGGTCAAGGTCCGATATCACAGGATTGTGGATACCAAATTTGGTTGCTCTGGCTCTTATAGGTTCTGAGATCCTTGAACTCATATTTTGCAATTGGCAAAGCCGACCATGAAACCTGTGTGTTAGAGAGAGACAGAGCGAGAAAGAATGAAATTGTTTTCTTGATTCTGGCTATAATAATTATACGATCTGGTTCAGATTTTACACTCTAGAAGATACAGTCATCTTCTACGATTCTGCGTTTTTAGTTTTCTCGAATCGTCGAAATTGTGAATGCCACAGATTTTCGTCCTTTGTGGGGGCGGAAGTGGGCGGGGCGAAGTTTTGAAATATTTTTGTAGCAGTGACATATCACAGAAGTTTGGATCCAAAACATCGTTGCTCTAGATCTTATAGTCTTTGATCACTAGGCGCTGAAGGGGACGGACGGACGGACGGACGGACAGACGGACAGACAGACAAGGCTCAATCGACTCTATTGATGCTGATCAAGAATATATATACTTTATGGGGTCGGAAACGATTCCTTCTGGACGTTACACACATCCACTTTTACCACAAATCTAATATACCCCAATACTCATTTTGAGTATCGGGTATAAAAATACGGGGTATATGTTCCCTCCCATAGGCTACCTGGGCCTGGTTCCCTTGAACTAGGATCAGGTAAACTTATAAACTAGTATTTGAATAAATGTGCAATGGTAAAGATTAAAATTTAAAGATAGAATATAAATGTTGATTCTTACGGGCTACGAAACGGTGGGGCAATTTGGTCGGAACACCCATAGACAATTTCTTCCATGCCCAAATGATTGTAATCAAATACCTAGTAAATAAACTCACTTTTACTGCGGATCCACCGTCGAAAGCGCTTTTTCATGGTTGCTGCAAAACTGTGGTTAATATGATATTTTGGGTTCGGGTGTAATATTATTGCATTTCGGTTATAAACATATTGGTTCTTGTTATTTTTTTTTGTTTTGATCTGTGCATGGAAGGTTATCTATTTATGGATTTGTTTTAGTTTCATATTCACTCTTCCTCTTGCCCTTCTTTTCCTACTCTATGCTCCCTCACTGGTGTTCTTCATTTCTGCATTTCTTTTTTATGTATATGTATGTAAACTTAAATAGCTGTTCTGCTGCTCGGTACTATTCTGCTTACTCTTATGTTAACTTATGTTACTTCTCTCGCCTTATCGCCAGCCCCCTTCGGCTCCGTTGCTGGCGAGCGTTTTTATAGCTCGCTCGCTCTCCTATTGGGCTCTGCCTTTGCTGCTTGCGTGTTCTCTCTCTCCCCCGCTTTCACTCTCTGCCTATGCGCGCATCACCTTTGGCTCCGCTCGCCCTCTTTATTTTTTTTGGGGCATTACCCTTGCAGCTCTGAGTATTGAACTCCAACAACACACTAACTCTTTCCTTCCCTATGTGCTGCGGATCTTAATTGGGCCTTGTTAGCTGTATTTGCCATACGGCACGTTTCGGTAGGATTTGCGCTATTTTCCTCCTTTTTCTCCGTTCGTATTTCGCCGGTGCTGAACTTTCCGCTATCGCGGATTATCGACCGTCCCGCTTTGTGGCCGCCGCCTCACCGACGTCGATCCGGCTGCCCGCGAAGGTCGAGCCTCTCTGAATTTTTTCTGCGTCTCTGCTCCCTCGCTCTGTGCTGCGACGGATCAGCTGCTTGGAGCGCCGCTGCTTCGCCAGCCCAAATTGCTAGGCGCCAAATCCGTCAATCTTGGCCCCAGTGGCCGACCTAGCTTCAGTTATCGTAGTCCCGCGACTTTTGCTTTGCTGCTGCTGGATACCACTCGCGCTTTGACAATATTCTTTTCTTGACTTTGGAACTTTTTCATTAATGATTTTTGCTGAGCCTGTTCGGGGCGATGTTGGTCGCTCGACATCCAAATTCCAAAAAGGAAGATGGACACGCTCCCATCCACTATGAGACCGGTCGGATCCGCTGGATGACGTTCGAATGTCATCGCTTTCTCCTCTTTCTCTTCACCACCCATCAGCGTTAACTCACCCCCAGAGGGAGCCAACCTTTCAGAGCACCGTTTAAGAGCCCCTGACTCCAAAACCCCCTGTAGCAGCGAGACTATGGCTGCCCATACAACGCCGTTGGCGGTCAATTTAGTTTTCGCCCTCAGCTACAAGCCTCTTACAAAATCCCCCCTGCCAAAGTCAGACTTGGGGATATTGCCTGCCTTGAGGAATCCACAAGGCTGACTGGCTTGTAGCTACACTTGCCGGATATCCTTCCCGTGGTACCTTCCGATGAGCTTTCCTTGCAGATCTTCCAGCTCATAAATCGAGTTCCCCACTTTCCGTCTAACTCGCGCCTTAAGAAACATTGGCCCTAGCTTAGCGTTGTAGCCGGCTTGAAAATTGCTTTGTTTAAAATTTCGCCGTAGCACTTCCTGCCCCACCTGGTACGATACTTCCTGTGCCCTCAGGTCATAATGCCTTCGATTTCGCTCCCATTGCTTCCGCATCACTTCACACGCTCTCTTTCTGACGATATCCAATGAATCCTCACGTGTGAAGGTCGCTGCCTTGTCCTCTAACATCCCCCTCTAACATTCCTCAGCAAAGAATACGTTGCGCCTGAAGACACCATCTGCTGGCCGAAAACCATATAGTAGGGCGTGGATCCTAACCCTGAGTGAACCGCCGACCTCAACGCACAGCATATTTTGCTAAGACTCTCATCCCAGTCTTTCTTGTCACTGCGAATATACGACCGAATGGCAGCGATGACCGAACGGTTGACTCGCTCCGAAGCATTGGCTTGGGGAGCGTGGACAGCTGTTAGCGTGGGCGTTATTCGATGCCTTCTGAGCAGACCTTGAAACTTCTCGGATCGAAATTGCGATCCGTTGTCAGATACAATTCCCTCTGGAACTCCGAAAGTATGGAATAACTCCTCCTCTAAATACCTCAGCACAACATCCGCATTTAATTTTTTTACAGCCTTGAGGAAAACAAATTTCGAATAATGGTCCAGGACAATAAAAATTCCTATATTTCCACTGCGAGACCTAGGATACGGACCTAAGAAATCAATATAGAGACGCTGGAAGAACCTTTGCGACTCGGCCGCTTTTCCCATCGGTGGACGTAACGGAGCGTTTGGAGCTTTTGACATTTTACATTGCTCGCAGGCTGCCACGTAGTCTTTTACGTCATTGACGAGTCCGGGCCAGAAATAATAACGCCGAATCCGCTCGAGTGTCTTGTGGACTCCACCATGGGAAGCCAGCGGATCATCGTGTGCTCTCTTAAGCACTTCTTTGACCATCCCCCTGGGTACCCACAAATTCCAAGCAAACGCGTCGTTAAGGATGTCTCCTTTTACATGCTCGGATCGCCGATAGATCAGAGAATCAACTATTTTAAGGTCGGGGAGTTGAGCCATATTGCTCTTTGTTAGGTATTATATTAATATCTATATACGGTCACAACATCCAAGGGAGATAGAATAAAAGAGAATCTTGAAGACAACGCGTGCTTAAGTCTGAGTGTCAATACACTACATAATTGGCGACGAGCATAAAATAAAACGTATTATTATATATACATATGTTAAAAGTGCATATAATATATGAATAGCAACATGACGAAAAATGAAGCACCAACATTCTATCAAATGGCAACAATTGCTGAGTTTTCGCCACACCGAGAAACGTTCTGCATTTGGAAGGAAAAATTCGACATACATTTGTGCGAATTGAATGTGAAAGAGGAAAACACAAAAAAGGCAGTTTTGTTGAAGTCGATCGGTACAGCGGCTTACACTGTACTACATAGTTTGTGCAATCCGGTATCACCCGTATCAAAAGCATACAAAGAATTATGTGAAATTTTAAAAACACACTACACACCACCTACACTCATATTCAGAGAAAGAAAAAAATTTCACATGTCCACAAAAAGTGAAGATGAGACTGTAGCGGAGTGGTATGCTCGAGTTAAACAATTGGCATTGGAATGCAAATTTGGCTCAAATCTGGAAGCGTTTGTATTAAACCAATTTGTGATGAGCCTTCCCAACCCTATATATGAAAGAATATGTGAAGAAGACGAAAATCTAACTCTGGCTGATGCACTCAAGAAGGCGATGATCATGGAGACGAAGATCAGCACAAGGAAGACAGAACACAACGTCAACTACATGCATCAAAAGAACGGGACTAGTCAATGGCAGAGGCAAAGAGGCGAGAACAGAGATCAAGCAAAGAGCAACGGCAGAAGTCATTTCAAGGGCAACCGAAACGTGAGTTACAGAGGCGGCAGAAGCGACGGTGACGGCGACGGCGAAAACGACTGCGACGCTGGCAGAGAAAAGAAGCAGCAGCCATGCACACACTGTGGCTGGCGAAATCATAACTCAAACAATTGCAAGTATAAGGCATGCAAATGTCACAGCTGTGGAAAAATAGGTCACTTGGCGAGCATTTGTAAAAATAAATCAAAAAAATCCGTAAATTATGTATCTCAAACAAAACATGACACCTATTCTGATAATAATTTTGATAATGATAATTATAACTTTTCTATCTATAGCGTTGATACAACCTCAACTAACGGAGTATATTATTTACCTGTAAAAATTGATGGAAACATAACGAAAATTGCTTGCGACACTGGTGCACCGTGCACATTGGTTCCAAAAACATTTTACGAAAGCTTAAATACCAGCAGACCACTTAGAAAATGTCTAGTTCCATATGTAGATTACAATGGAGATTCAATCAAAGTTATTGGTGAGTACGATGCAACGATCGAATATCGAGGTCTAAAAAAACAAATTGTTGTTGTTGTAACCAATGCAGTGAGTCCACCTTTGCTAGGTAGAACATTTTTGAGAGCTTTTAATTTTGAGTTAATGCAGGTGAACAATGTGTACGTAAATGAACCAAATTCTGTAATTACAGAACAGATTAAATCGGAGTTTGCTGAAGTTTTTGAGCCTCGTTTAGGTTCATATACTACGAATACGATATCGTTACTATTAAAAGAAGATGCAAAACCAATATTTTTCAAGCCTAGGTCAGTACCATTAGCATGGAAAGAAAAGATTGAAGTGCAGTTACGAAAATTCATAGATGATGGAATTTTAGAGCAAGTTGTTAGTTCTGAATGGGCAACACCTTTGGTACCGATTTTAAAACCAAACGGTGACATACGAATTTGTGGTGACTATAGGTTACATTAAACCGGTCTTTAGTCGACGTAAAGTATCCACTACCTCGAATAGACGACATTTTTGCAGCGCTTGAAGGGGGTACACTGTATTCAAAACTTGACCTGTCAAATGCTTACAATCAGCTAAATTTAGATGAGCAATCTCAAAATTTGTGTACTGGGAGCACACATATTGGACTATTGAAAGTTAAACGCTTACCATTTGGTATAAAAACTGCAGCAGCTATTTTTCAAAAAACAATGGAAGGGTTGTTTCAGGGTATGCGAGGAGTTGTGGTTTATCAAGATGACATAACAGTTACAGGACGAGATCTTCAAGAACATATTTCAAACCTAAAAGCTGTACTTAGAAAACTGAAATCAGTTGGACTTAAATTAAATGACAAGAAATGTGAGTTCTTTAAATCCAAAATTTGTTACCTAGGATTTTCAATTGACAGGATAGGACTGAGCAAAAACAATGATAGAGTTGCGAGTGTATTGTTTGCACCGGCTCCGGAAAACGTATCACAGCTTAGAGCTTTCATAGGCATGGTAAATTATTATTCAAAGTTTATCAATAATTTCGCTCAGATAATGAGTCCTTTATATGCATTATTAAAGAAAAATACAAAATTTAATTGGACACGCGAATGTCAGAGTGCATATGAAGAGGTAAAGAAAGAAGTAACTTCTGAACAAGTTTTAGTTCACTACAACCCAGATCAACCGTTAGTATTAACGACTGATGCTAGCAGTCATGCAGTTTCAGGTGTTTTATCACATAAATGCAATGAAGATATCAAACCAATAGCATTTGTATCAAGAGCATTATCCAAAAGCGAGCATAATTACAGTACAATCGAGAAAGAGGCCCTGGCTATAGTGTTCTGTGTGAGTAAATTAAGACAGTATCTTTTAGGAAACAAGTTCATCCTTCGAACAGATCACAAACCATTACTAAGCATATTTGGAGACCTGAAAGGACTTCCATTGATGGCCTCTGCACGAATGCAAAGATGGGCACTGACTTTGTCAGGTTTTCAATATACAGTTGAACACATAAAGGGGACCTTAAATATAGCAGATGGACTCTCAAGAATGCCTCAATGGGAAACGGCTGTACCAAACGAAGACTATAATTACATACATTTTATACAGTCCGAAAAGGTGTTCAAAATTAGCTTCAAAGAAATAGCTCGTGAAACACGACGTGACCCAATATTATCAAAAGTTTGTGAGGCAATTAACACTGGTTCGAAGACAAGATTAAAAGGCAGCGAGTTTTCTGCCTACATCTCTAAAACAAATGAACTTTCAGTGGAATATGATTGTATCTTATGGGGACACAGAGTAGTAATTCCAACCAAACTGAGACAAGCTATTTTAGCAGAATTTCATGCATCGCATTTGGGAATAGTAAAAACCAAAATGTTAGCACGTTCTTATGTGTGGTGGCCTTGCATGGATTCTGAAATTGAGAAATTAATTCGAGATTGTATTCCTTGTCAGGAACTACAATCAAGTCCAGAAAAGAGTCTGTTAATACCGTGGAAATCCACAGGAAAGGCTTGGAGTCGAGTACACATAGACTTTGCAGGACCAATTAGAGGTTTTCATTTATTGGTTATTATAGATTCTTATACAAAATGGGCAGAAGTATTCAAAACGAAGGAAATAACTTCATTGTTTACTATCAACAAGCTTAGAGAAGTATTTTGTCGATATGGTTTACCAGACGTGTTAGTTAGTGACAATGGACGACAGTTTACTTCTGATGATTTTAAAACGTTTATGAAAAACAATGGTGTTAATCACATTTTTACTGCTCCAGGACATCCAGCGACTAATGGTCAAGCAGAAAATTTTGTAAAGACTGTTAAGAAATCACTATATGCAAACATAAAGGCTAATGAAAGACAAGATTTTAATACAATTTTAGGCCGTCAGCCATCGGGTGCTACAGGGGGACAAACGGATGACGGGTCGGCTCGCACAACTGTGAACTCGGAACTGAGGCGCAGCCGCTCCGGTTAGTAATACCCGGCGCGGTCTGCGTCTCACACCCCCCCTAGGACACAGAGGGTTGCGAGCGAACCGTCACCCGCCGTAACTGTGCACACCGGTGGAAGTGCGACTATACTCTCCCCGTGAGGGCGGCTGGAAACAGGTCCTAGCACGGTCATGTCTCTGCTAGGATGCTGGCGAATGATAGTCGGGCGGAGAGAAGAAAACTCTCAGTGAAATTACCCCAATCCAAGGTGACACTGTTATATGCCGAGGGATGCATGGCCGGGGGGGTGCCCGGTCGCTAATATGCGGACTCTGGATACCTGCCGACCTCCAGTTTAAATCAGGCTTCCCGGGCAAGCGGGCTATGCCTCGGGTGACCAGCCCCTTCCCGCCTACTCGTGGGAACAAAAATGCCAAACACATCAAAAATACCAAATAAAAACACCGCAAAGGAGCTCGGTACTCCTCTTAAAGTACCGGAGGGACAAGCCAATCCCTCTGCACCAGCGCCTGGGAAACCGGGTCCAAAGAAGACGGGGAAGGAGACTGAGTCGGTCCACCGTCTTCAGGCAGCAGCCGCAGCGAGGGGGGCCCGAAAAGCCAATCGGGTCCTTCCAAGTCGGGTAGCTCCAAGGGCGAAGCGGATACCGGGGCGGCTGCCAAGCAGAGCGTAATCGCGGCTGGTAGGCGCACCGGGACCGAAGAACCCATGGGAGCCCCGGCGGGCAGCGTCTCTGCACCACGGGGTGGAAAGCCGTCGTACCAGGACAGGAGACGAGCGGCTTTCATCCTGTCCAACGAAGACCCGAACTTCAAGGCGTCAGCCGAAGGAAAGGAGCAGAGGCTGTGGGCCTGCTCAATCCTTCCACTGTTCCAGCCAGCCAAAGCCGGAAAGGGCGCAGCCAAGGCCGCCAACAAGCGGCAACGCTCAGCGGAGGACCCCGCAAATCAGCCAGGCCAAGCCCAGCAAGCCAAGCGGGTGAAGACCCACCCCACGAACCGGTCGTTCGCTGAGGTGGCGAGGGGCAAGACCCTGATCGGTGTCCTGGACAGGGGCGCCGAGGACGGCCATGTCCCTCGCGATAAGTGGCACCTGGTGGAGAACGAGCTCCAGGACCGGTTCCTACTGGAACTGGAGGAGAACGGCGGACCACCGCCAAAGTGTGAGGACGCAGGGTGGCATCAAGGCAAGGTGAAAGCCATCGCCTGCCAAGACGCTCGCTCTGCGGCTCTTTACATGAAGGCGGTGGCGGCCCTACAAGAGGTCTATCCAGGGGCGAAACTGGAGGCCGTGAAGTGGGAAGATGTCCCTAGTCGCCCGAGAGCCAGAGCGTGGGTCTCGGCTAAGCCTGCAGAGCCTGAGAAGATCCTCAGGTTACTGCAGGTCTGCAACCCCCACCTTCCTACAGCCGATTGGAAGGTGGCAAAGGTGGAGGATATCCAAGGGCAGAGGCGCCAGATTATCCTCGTCCTAAATGAGGAATCCATTGATCTCCTCGCAAAGTCGGACGGTGTAGTGGATTATGGCTACAAGAAGGTCACCATATCCACTTACAAGTCCGATCGCAAGGGCAGGCAAGCGGAGGTCGAGCCAGACCCGGAGCTGCCGGAGATCCCAAAAGAGGGGGCCTCGTGCGAGGAAGACAACCCGGCGTCGGATGCGGCGTCCATGATGTCGGACGATATCTTGGACGACTACGCGTTCGACGAGAGCGACCTAGCCAGAGGTCTCAGCCACATCGTTGTCGGGGAGGAGCCGGAGTCCCCTGACAGCGATCTAGAAGTAACAATGGTGGAGGCGAGCCTCAGGAATGTCGTTGACGCTCCTGCAGATAAACCTCCACCATTGTAAGGCAGCATGCGCTGCTCTACTGCTCCACCTGGCCAAGGGTGGAGCCGACATAGTCCTCATTCAGGAGCCCTGGATCCTCGGAAACAGGGTCTCCGGTCTGAGGACTTCTGACTACAAGCTATATGTAGCTGAAACCGCAGGTAAAATTCGTACCTGCATTCTTGCAAAAAGAGAGTTGCACCTATTTTTGCTCCCAAATTTCAGCAATGAAGACCACACCGCAGTGAGCCTCGAAGGCCAGGAGCGCTCACTGAGGATCTGCTCCGCATACATGGGGCATGAACAACCAGACCCCCCTCCACACGCGCCTCTCCGGGCTCTAATCGCAGACTGCTCGGCCAAGGACATCGGCCTAATTGTGGGGTGCGATGCCAATGCACATCACTGTCAGTGGGGAAGCACTGACACAAACGAAAGGGGTGAGTACCTTTTCAGTTACTTACTGACCACTCAGATGGTCTTACTAAACAGGGGTAGTGATCCCACCTTTATCATTAAAAACCGCAAGGAGGTCCTGGACCTCACGCTTGCCTCTCATGAGATACAGCGTAACATTGTATCCTGGAGGGTCCTGGAAGAGCACTCCTTCTCGGACCACAGGTACGTGGAAACTGTCTTCTCCTTCTCAGTACCGAAGCCAGTCCGATTCCGAAACATCAGGCGGACAAACTGGACTCGGTACTCTGATTACCTCTGTCGTGTTCTCCCTGAGCCCCCATCTGAGGAGGAGTTCTCCACGGAGGCCACGACTCGTCTTCTTAAGATCTTTACCGACGCCTGCAATAAGGCGCTCGACAAAGCATGCCCCTCTGGCAAGAACAGAGGCCGGAAGAAACCTGAATGGTGGAATCCGAAACTGGGTGAACTCCGGAAAGCCTCCCGGAGACTCTTCAATAAAGCTAAGGCTGAAAACGTTGAGCAAAACTGGGCCGAATACAAGGCCAGTCTGTCAACCTACAACAAAGAACTTAGAAAAGCCAAACGCGCCTCCTGGCGTAAGTTCTGCAGCGAAATCGAGAGTAACTCAGAAGCCTCACGCTTGCGCAGAGTTCTCTCGAAGACAACACCCACCCTGGGCTACTTGAAGAACACCGACCAGTCGTGGACTACGTCCAGCGAGGAGTCGCTAAATCTTCTCCTAAATACCCACTTCCCTGGCTGCGATGAAAACAGACCCAACTACCTCGCGCCTCCTTCTGTCGCCTCAAATGCCATCTTGGGACTGCTAAGCCAGGAGAACATTTCCTGGGCGATCAGAAGCTTTAAACCCTACAAGTCCGCGGGGCCAGACGGCATTTTCCCTGCCCAACTGATTCACGCGGGACATAAAGCCATTAACTGGCTCAAAATAATTTACGAGGGAATCTTCTCCCACGGGTGCATTCCTGACACCTGGCTTCAGACCAAAGTCGTATTCATACCCAAGGCAGGCAAGCCCTCGCACACTGCCCCAAAGGATTTCAGACCCATAAGTCTATCGTCTTTTCTTCTAAAGGCGATGGAGCGGCTCCTGGGGCTGCATCTAACGGCGTGCATTCCGTCCAGTCTGATCTCAGACTCCCAGCATGCCTATCGGAAGGGAAGATCCACCGAAACGGCCCTACACTCGATCACATCGATCATCGAAGCATCCCTTAATTTTAAGGAGTACACCCTAGTAGCCTTCCTCGACATAGAAGGCGCCTTTAACAACATCCTTCCGACCGCCATCACGGGCGCACTGACGGATCTGGGCGTTGACTCCAGGACGGTGAGCCTGATCGATCAGATGCTACAATGCAGGACGGTTGAGGCATCACTGGGGACGTCAACGTGTACCAGATTTGTCAGCAGAGGCACACCGCAGGGCGGAGTCCTCTCGCCCCTCCTATGGAACGTGGCAGTGAACACACTGCTGCGGGAGATAGAGGGGGGTGGCTGCCGTGTGGTGGCTTACGCGGACGATGTTGCCATAGCATTCTCCGGAAAATTTCCGCAGACATTGTGTGAGTGCATGACAAGTACTCTCACGAAAATGTCGAAATGGGCAGACAAATGCGGGTTAGGCGTCAACCCGTCTAAAACGGAACTGGTGCTTTTCACTAGGAAGTACAAAGTTCCGGTACTGATTCCCCCAAGACTATGTGGGGAAGCGCTAGTCTTCAGCAACAACGCCAAGTATCTTGGCCTAATCCTCGATAGAAAGCTCGATTGGAAATTGAGCATAGAGGATAGAGTAAAGAAGGCCACAGTGGCCCTCTATACTTGCAGGAAAGCCATCGGACTAAAATGGGGAATGACCCCCTATATAGTTCGGTGGCTCTACACCGCCATCATACGACCAATCATGCTCTATGGAGTGGTGGTATGGTGGCCAGCCTTGGACAGAAGGACATGCCTCAATAAACTCAGCAGAGTTCAACGCATGGCAGAGCTATGCATAACTGGCGGGCTACGCACTACTCCAGGGGAAGCCCTGGATACTGTGCTGGACCTCCTCCCTGTGGATCTCATGGGAAAGAAGGTGGCAACACTTTCCGCCCTCAGAATGAGAGAAGCCAGACTGTGGAAAGCATCCGCGGCTGGGCACTCGGGAATCCTGATGAGACTCCCGCAATTACCAGAGAGGACAGATTACTGTATCCCCAGTGATCACCTCTCGACGCCCTTCCAGGTATCAATCCCATCTAGGGAGGACTGGGAGAAGGGCGAACCAGGACCTGCAAATGCGGTCCACTTCTACACTGATGGCTCAAAGCTAGACGGCCGCGTGGGAGGCGGAGTCTACTGCAGCGAGCTGAACATCAGTCATTGCTTCAGGCTCCCGGATCACTGTAGTGTGTTCCAAGCGGAGGTTGAAGCCATCAAGGAGGCCACTTCGATCGTCTCCAAATTACTTCTAGATACGCACTTAGTGTGCGTCTTCTCGGACAGCCAAGCAGCTATCAAAGCTCTAGGCTCAATATAGTCGAACTCAGCGACTGTAAATGACTGCCGCAGGTCTCTGCACGAGATCGCAGATCAGTTAGATCTCTTCCTTATATGGGTCCCCGGCCACAGGGACATCGAGGGGAATGACGCCGCCGACGAGCTAGCCAGGCAGGGTACTACGATTCCCCTCCTACCGGAGAGGGAGCAAGTAGCGATGCCCTTGGCTACGTGCAGGCTCCTAACGCACGAATTGTTCGAGCAAAATGCCAATAGGAGATGGCAGCAAACCGTTTCCTGTAAAGTCTCAAGATTGATATGGCCATATCGATCGAAGAAGCGCTCAGCAGAGCTGTATAAACTCAGCAGAGCACAGTGCTCTGCAGTTACTAGAGCCATTACGGGACACTGGCAGATCGGCACTCACGCCTCTAGACTGTCAATCCCTCATAACGACTTCTGCAGGAGTTGTCGCGACGAGGAGGAGGAGGAATCGGTCCCCCACTTCTTCTGCCACTGCCCAGCCCTTGGAAATCGTCGTCTTCGAATTCTCGGGGCCGCTTTCCTCACGGACATTTCGGACCTGTCCGTAATCAAACCAGGGACCTTGTCCAAATACATCCAAGCCACCGGATGGGACTGCCCTTAACCTGCAGTAGTATGCTCTCACGGTTCGGGCAACGCGAAGGGGCACATGCCCATGCGGCAACACAACGGACCTTTTATAGGTCCAAGTGAGCTTGGGGGCGGGAGGCTCTTATCCCCCCCTCCCGGCTGCCGCCTTAACCTAACCTAACCTAATACAATTTTAAATAGATTTTTGATCGATTACCGAAATACGATTCATTGTACTACGGGCGAATCTCCTGCTAAATTATTTTTTGGTCGTACACTAAAAACAAGATTTTCGTTGTTAAAACCACCTACGGTCGAAAGCATAATAAATAAAAAACAGACTGAGTGTGTTGTAAATCACAAAGGTAGACGAAGCACAGAATTTTTAAAGGGTCAAAAAGTTATGGTTAGGGACTACAAAAATCCTAACAAAGCAAGCTGGACTCAGGCAACTGTAAAACAACAACTGGGCCCGCGTTCGTATTGTTGTATTTTGGCGAACAATAACAGAGAAATAAAACGTCACCTGGATCAAATTAGAAACCAAAGCACTAACAATCATACATCGCCTAATGCGAAAACACCTGATGTCGAAAGCAATTGTTCAGTAGATGACAATTCCAAAACCAACAATGAACAAATAGTTTCTCAACCAACACCCACCAGGAGAGAGTTGAGACCACGTGAGGCAGGGAAGGTAGTAAAGCGTATTTAACAATAAAATAATATAAAGAAAGGAATTATGAAATCAAATTATGTACAAATTAAACACTGAAACAAATACTAAACAGATTAAGAAGAAAGAAAAATACGAAATCACATAAATTTTATATACGCTAATTAGATTAAGTACACAAATCAAATTGTTATAAGAAAATAGATTTGTAAATGACATGTATATTAAACATCTAAGGAGAGGCGTGTTAGGTATTATATTAATATCTATATACGGTCACACCATCCAAGGGAGATAGAATAAAAGAGAATCTTGAAGACAACGCGTGCTTAAGTCTGAGTGTCAATACACTACACTCTTAATTTCCTCCATCAGTTCCAAATATTCTCCCGATTTGAAATGAGCTGACTCAATGTCCACCAGCAAGCCATTGCTGAAATCCACTGCAGCCACTTGGTCATATGGGACCCTGGACAAGGCATCCGGGACAACATTCAGCTTCCCTCTTCTGTGTTGGATACTGAACCGGAAACCTTGCAGTTTTAAAGCCCATCTCGCTAACCTCGAATTCAAATCACTTTGAGACATGAGCCATTTCAGCGAGGCGTGATCTGTAATTACAGTGAACTCCTGACCCTCTACATAGGCTCTGAATCTTTTTATGCTCACCAGAGCAGCGAGACATTCCTGCTCTGTAACCGTATAGTTTCTTTGGGCTTTGTTAAGCTTCTTCGAAACGAAGGCTATCGGCAGTTCTTCCCCTTCGACCGACTTCTGTACCAGTACTCCGCCTACCCCGCTTTTACTGGCGTCGCAATGTATAAACGAGGGGGAACGTTGTGAGTTGCTGCGGACACCGCAACTCTACAGTTATACCCGATACTAAGTCAGTATGGCTCTCCTCCGGCAGACGCCGCTAATATTGAACCACCCGACAAAGAGTGCGTGCGAGAGAGACAGAAAATCAGTCTGAGCGTGACGTCGGGCGCTGCGTACCCACTGAAAATTGATTTCTTGCTTTTGGCTACAAAAATGATCCGATCTGATCCAGATTCAGCAATCTGATAGATATGGTCATTATCTATGATTCTGCGTTTTTAGTTTTCTCGAATGTGCAATATTGTGGATGCAACAGATTTTCGTCTTTTGTGGGGGCGGAAGGGGGTGGGGCGAAATTCTGAGATATACGTTTTATAGTGAGATCTAACAGAAGTGCGGATACCAAATTTGGTTACTCTAGCCTTTATGGTCTCTGAGATTTGTGGATGCCCCAGATTTTCGTCCTTTGCGGGGGCGGAAGGGGGTGTGGCGAAATTTGGACACGAAACGGCCAAGGTCCGATATCCCAGGAGTGTGGATACCAAAATTGGTTGCTCTGGCTCTTATAGGTTCTGAGATCCTTGAACTCATATTTTGCAATTGACAAAACCGACCATGAAACCTGTGTGTTAGAGAGAGACAGAGCGAGAAAGAATGAAATTGTTTTCTTGATTCTGGCTATAATCATTATACGATCTGGTTCAGATTTTGCACTGCGGAAGATATGGTCATCCTCGCCGATTCTGCGTTTTTGGTTTTATCGTATCTTTAAAAATGTGGATGCCACAGATTTTCGTCCTTTGTGGGGGCGGAAGTGGGCGGGGCGAAGTTTTGAAATATTTTTGTAGCAGTGACATATCACAGAAGTCTGGATCCAAAACATCGTTGTTCTAGCTCTTATAGTCTTTGAGCACTAGGCGCTGAAGGGGACGGACGGACGGACGGACGGACGGACGGACGGACGGACGGACGGACGGACAGACAGACAGGGCTCAATCGACTCGGCTATTGATGCTGATCAAGAATATATATACTTTATTGGGTCGGAAACGATTCCTTCTGGACGTTACACACATCCACTTTTACCACAAATCTAATATACCCCAATACTCATTTTGAGTATCGGGTATAAAAATGGTTTGCTGAAGTCCGGACTTTGCAAGACCGGAGCACTGCAAAGCATGCCCTTTAACCGCTCAAAAGCTTCTGTTCGGAGCAGAGCCCAGCCGATTAGCTGCTTGCCAAATAGCACCTAATTCTTGGCCCTCAGCCGCTTATTTTGTTTGTTACTTATGTCTATGTCACTCATTTGTTTGTTAAAGCTTTGCGCTTGCTTGCCCTGCTAAACGCTCTCTGCCAGCTCGCTCTTCGCTATCTCCGCTTTGCGTCTGCCTACCGACGTCGGCCGAGCGAAGCTGCGCTTAGCGATCGGAGCGGCAATGTAAAGGGCAGGCAAGCCACACTTGCAATTTGGATGTCACGCATTAAAGAACATATAGTAATTTTATTTCTGCGCCGAGTTTTATTTAATTCGAAATAATTAGTCGGCCGATTGGGGATAAAAAACATTATCTCCACAGCTTCCTTGCCTTCTGTTGTCATCACGAATTTTTGCTTCGGCTTTAATAGGTCGGTCAACGGGGCGGATACAGACGCAAAGTTGTTTATGAATTTTCGATACCCCCCTGCCAATCCCAGAAAGCTTCTCAACGCTTTCAACGACGTCGGCAATGGAAAATCCGAAATAGCCGAGACTTTTTCGGGGTCAGTGCGAATACCACCCTCTCCTATTATATGCCCTAGGTATCTCACAGAGCGCACACAGAATTTTCTTTTCTCGATATTTAAGGTCAAGCCAGCTTCCCGAATCCGCGAGGCCACGGTGTCCAAAACGAGTAAATGTCTCTCAAACGTATCTGACACCAGCAATAAGTCGTCCAAATAAACGAAGACTTCATTTCTAAGCGACGCAGGAATGACTTTATCCATTAAGCGTGTCATGGTTTGAGAGGCATTACAGAGACCAAACGGCATGACTTTATAATGATACAAGGGCCTCCCTGGAACCGTGAATGCAGTTTTACACCTAGATGCCGGATCCAAGGGGATCTGCCAATATGCATCCTTCAGGTCGAGACTACTTATGAACACTGCCTTCGGTAAACGGCTGAGAATGCCATCTATTTGGGGAAGGGGGTACGCATCTTTTTCCGTAACCTCATTCACTTTTCTGCTGTCCAAACAAACTCTGACTTTTCCCGGTTTCCGGACAAGTACTACTGGCGAGGACCAAGGACTCTCAGATTCTTCAATCACTCCTAGTTGAAGCATCCTGTCAATCTCAGTGTACAATAACTTCTCAATTGCCGGGGAAACTGGAAAATGACGCTGCTTAACGGGCTTCGCGTTTCCAGTGTCTATTGAGTGTGACAACACCGAAGTTTTCCCGAGACCCGATGTCGCAAATGATGGAAAACGTTGGACCATTCCCTGCAATTTCAATTCCTGAATGTCTGTCAGAACGTGCTGCTCTGTGGCGGCTGATATTTCCGCCACCTCTAAGGGTGGGGGCAAAAGATCGAACGACATCCAAAAATCAATTCCTAAATAAACATCCTGACTTAACGAAGGGATTATGTATATATCTAATTCTTTACTTATACCTTTATACTCTATACTAGTCCTAAATTTACCAACTATTTTTTGATGACTTCCATCAGCGGTGCATGCCTTGGACAGCACCTTTTTAAACGGCTTCCTGCTGATAATATATTCTTTGGCCAGTTTCCCTCCGATGCAAGTCAGAGCAGCTCCTGTATCGAGCAAACCCACTCGCTTATTATCCAGAAGACCAACTTTAGCATAAGGGCGTTTGTCCCCTTTGTTTCTTCTAATGCTATTAATGTACTTTACTGACTCCCAGAATTTTTTTAACCGCCGACTGCTGCGAGAACTTGTCTTTGCTTTGTCGCCAAAGCTCGGAAACCCAATCTTCCTAATATTTTCCAGCTTAGTATGCCAAAAATACTCTGGCTGACCAGCCGAAAGGGAGTGTGTCATTTCCCGCTCCCCACCACTGCTATATATCCTCACTCCTTTGTCGCCGCTTGCCGGTTGGGAACACTGGTCAGTGGACGAGATGCTGCACTGCTCCTTTGCGCGTTTTTTTGGCATCGCGCACATGAAGGTTTATAGGCATTAGGAATACCGCATCCATAGCAAAAAATTTTCCTTTTTTCCGCGCAGTCTTGACACCTATGCCCCTCCTTCCTGCAATTCCAGCATACGAGAGCAAAAGCGCCTATCTCATCCTCTACCTCTCCTTCAGAAAATTCTACGGCATCATCGATGTTCGCTTCCTCCCAGAGCTCTGATATCTGCTTCTTAAAGACCGATGGTTTCTGATAACCATGATTCTTACGGACTTCTTCTAAAAAGCATTCCCTTTTCCTGCATATATCCCTCAAGGTTTCCATCGAATCTACCCGTATGTTAAGAATTTCATGCTGAATTTCCGGACGTATATTACGCCTCACAATTTAAATCAGCGTCTTCTCACTAAGAGGCTGGTCGAGTCTATCAGTTAGCTTTAGGATGGCATCGTAGAAACTTTCGAACGTTTCTTTTTCCCTCTGTTTTCTATCCCTTATCATTTGGCGGATATCCACATCCGTTCTGGAGTCTCGGAATTGCTTCCTCAACGCAGCACAAAGCTCCTGCCAACGAACTACTCCTACCGACTTGTGATATCGCCAAAAGAAATCAGATGCCTTGCCATCAAATAGAAGTGAGAAATTTCCCTCTAACGTCTGATGAGTAAGGGCCTCAACTCTATAGATAAAGCTATCGATTCCTATTGTATCGGTGGTTCCTGAAAATCTTAATTTCCAGTTCGACATTATGTGGCCTACTTTGTCTGGTCTTTGGGCCAATTCTGAACCTACCGATCGGGCGCTGGTAGCACGCGGAGGTAACCCCAGATCTGGTTGCTGCCCATTGATTCCTAGTAGCTGCTCCAAAGAAGTATTGTGTGGACGTTGACATGCAATGACTGCATCTTTCAAGAGGCGATGCAGTTACTGCACCGTCAAGTGGCCCGTGTGACACCAGCAGAAGGCTGTTACGCGCGGATCCCAGGCAAAACGCAGCCCTCCTCCCGCCCAACCGACCGAGGGGCGCTGCCGCATGACGCGCGGTGCGTAGCCGAACCAAACGCGAACATGCAAGAAAGATAGCTATTAGACTAACATTCGAGGAAAATTAGTACTAAACTTACTAAGAAACTAAGCATGCAATCAAAGTACAAATACCACTACAGTTACTAATTAATAGAAAGGTGTGTAAGGATTAATAATTTAATAAGAGGAAGAGAATTAGTGGTGGATATAATATGGTAGAGGGAATTATAATCCGAGCATAAGACCCTAAACGGTTCATGCAAGGAATAATTCGATCTACAAAGTGGAAGGAACAACGGTATAAAATTTCTAGTCAGTCTAATAGGAATCGTGAAGTTTATGCGGCTCAACAGATCAGGGCTGTCTATGTCACCCCTGATCAAGATGTGCATAAATATCACACCAAGCATTTTTCTACGGTTAACTAAGGATGGGAGGTTTACTAATAGTAGTCTACTAGAGTAAGATGGGAGTCTTACACCCGCATCCCAGGTAAGGCCCCGCAGAGCAAAGAGTAAAAAGTTTTTCTGTACTGATTCTATACGGTCGTGGTGTTCTTTGTACTGAGGGCACCATACACAGGAGCCGTATTCTAAGATCGGACGAACAAGCGAGGTATAGAGAGTCTTTGTTATATAGGGTTCGTCAAATTCCTTTGACCACCTCTTTATAAACCCAAGCACGCCCATGGCCTTATTTACCATGGTAGAAATGTGTTCGGAAAACTTTAACTTGGGGTCTAACATAACACCCAGATCATCCACCAGGGTAATTCTCTCAAGAGAACCACCAAATAGGGTGTAGGGAGCCAACAAAGGGCTAGAACGATGAAATGTCATAACTTTGCATTTCGAGGCATTAAGGTGTAACAAGTTTGCACAACACCATGACTGAAAGTTATTGAGATCGGATAGCAAGCGAGAATGAAATGAAATGTCCTTGTACTGGACACAGAGTTTAACATCATCCGCATACATAAGTACTCGAGAGTATGTTAATACTGAAGGTAAGTCATTAATAAAGAGTGTGAAGAGTAAGGGGCCTAGATGGCTGCCTTGTGGTACTCCCGAAGAAACCTTTACTGGGAAAGAGAGGGAGTTTTTGAAGAGGACTCTTTGAGACCTAGAACAAAGATAGCTAGAAATCCATCTCAGGAGGTTGGGCGGAAACCCTAAAAGATCAAGTTTATGCGCTAAAAGGGAATGGTTTACAGAGTCGAATGCTTTACTAAAGTCGGTGTAAATAACATCCGTCTGTAAGTTACCTTGAAAGCCTTTAATAATGAAAGAGGTAAACTCTAACAAGTTCGTGGTGGTTGATCGCCGCCTTATAAATCCATGCTGAGTTGGAG
Source organism: Drosophila miranda (assembly GCF_003369915.1). Lineage (NCBI taxonomy): Eukaryota > Metazoa > Arthropoda > Insecta > Diptera > Drosophilidae > Drosophila > Drosophila miranda. Next base: position 28,536,426 of record NW_022881603.1, read on the forward strand.
ATATAAGTGACTTGCAGAGATGTTGCAAGTGCGGAGTTAAAACCCTCTCAAACATTTTAGGGGCAATTGCCTGATCATTATTTGCCGACGTATTACAAAATGATAGCGAGGATGGGTGTGCGGACGTTCTACGCTTACTGTTTACGAAGCTGTAAAACTGTTTAGGGTCCTGAGAAAAACGTATCCTGCATCGAGATAGGTAGTTCTTATAGCATTATAGCATTATAAGAACTGAAAAGTTTGACCGAGCTAATACATAGCGAGAGTGAGAAGTAGAACCCACTTCTTGAAATTTGTATAAAGTCTTGATTTTAAGTTTTTTAGACTGGATAACTCTTTGGTAAACCAAGGGGGTTTTCCAGATCTAGTCGGACAAGAAAGCGGGACACAAGAATCGAAAAATGTGCCAAGAGCATTGTAAAAAATGTTTGTGCCTTTTATGATATCAGTGCACAAGTACAAAGCGGACCAATCAAAATCCCTAATGAGGTTATTAAGCTTCGCAAACTCGGCTTTACGAAAGCAGCGGACACGTTCGGGCAGCCTACTCGACCGATCCAATACAGTTGGTCCTATATCTAGCGACACCTCGAAAGTAGGGTGGTAGGCGTCTTCAGGTATAGTGAGCGGAAGGGCTCAGGTTAACAACACTATGGTCGGATCCGATACAAAGCACAGATCAAGCAATCGACCCAAGGAATTTTTCACATGGTTGACTTGAGACAGGGACAGGTCAAGCAAGCCGTCAACAAAGTCATGTCGTGACATGGGCACTAGGATACTAGACTCGTTTACCGAAGACCAAACAGTTCCTGGCAAGTTGAAGTCACCAAGAACTATCATACGATCTTTATCAGATAGCGAGGAAGAAACAGCGGTTAAAGCGGACAAGTGCTGCTCATAAATTGAAATATCCGAAGAAGGTGGGATATACGAGCAAGTAATGAATATAGCGAAAGCGGGAAGAATCAGTTTTACACACAGGAATTCCAGTTCCTGTTGAACTTGGACTGTGAAGTGTTCCGACGTGAAGTAAGAGTCCACTGCAATTAGAACCCCCCCTGCCCGTCGAGACGAACGGTCCTTTCTAAAAGTTGTGTACCGACCTGCCAAAACCTCGGAACTAAGAATGTCCGGCTTTAACCAGGTTTCAGTAAACACAATAACGTGGGAAGCAAATGCAACACTATCCCGGAAAAGAATGCTGAGCTTACTACGCAAGCCTCTTACATTCTGATAGGTTACTAAAAGAGAAGTTAGTTTTTTGGAAAGGTGGAAGCAAGACGGGAAGTTGAGGAAGAGGAAGTTGAGGTTGAGGGTGGCACACTGGAAAGATTTGGAAGGGATATGGGGGGCCTATTCTTCTTCTTAGCCTTAAACTCCTTCACCACCAAATGCTCCGGCCAAAATTTGGCGGAGCAAATGGTGTCAAATTGAGTTGGGGAGATGCTTATCTTAAACGAGGCTATCTCCCTGGCATAAGAGAAGTTAAATTTCTCCACCTTTAAACCCACGGCTTTTATTTTGCTTTGAATAAAAGCAATTACATCATTAGATGTGAGGTCAGGGGCCAGCCGTGAAACAAAAACTTGTCGTTTTGGTGGGACTCCCACCAGTGGTTTAGTCACCACAGGCCTAGTACCTGTGGTGGCAATATCCGGAGGTCCAGAACGTCTATTTACTGGAGGGATCGGGATAGACGGGACAACTAGCGAACTTGCGGACACCACGGACACGGACGCTGCAGACGTACTTGGCTGCACATTCTCCGAGGCGATGAATTCGGCTACCGAATCTGCGTCGCCAGCAGCTGTCGTTGCCCTTGGAGTGGCAAACGAGATCAACTGCTGCACACTTGGAGTGGTCGGAGTCAGTTTTTCGGCGGCGCACGGCTGAGTGACGGTTGGCAATTGCAGATCCCGCGGAGTGACCTTTTTGCGCCTCGGAGACTCATTCAGCAGTTTTAAACCGCTAAACTGAGCCTCCATGGCTAGGAGCCGATCGTATTGGTTTTTAAAACCAACGGTCACCTCCTTAAAGGCACTCCGCGTCTGCCTCATGAAAGCCACCATGTCTTTCTCCACCGCACGGCATGCCTCGCAACTGTAATGCAAGCCATTACGTTTGGCTATAGCATCACTCACGAGGCCAGAAAATCCAGCGCATTTTGCGTGCACTACGCTGTCGCAGAGCCAGCAGGGGACATTCGGCTGATCGTGGGTGATCTGCTTCTTACAGCTTTTTTTGGCACAGACCACAGCGTATTCCATTTTATTTTATTATTTATTTATATATATACTATTATTTGCAAAACAAATTGGTATCAGACCAATGTGCCAGACAACGCTCAAAGCGGAATTGGTAAAAAAAAGAGAGCAGAGTGGAGAGCGGTTATAGCGAGAGCTACTAAGCAGAGAGCGCTATTGCTCAGAAAGTTTAAAGAGCGAGAGAGAAAGAACAGTTATTGAAGTTGAGGTGATAGCGAGAGAGTGATAAAACAACAAAAGCTACCAGACGAGAGCGGACTGCAATGCAATGTAATGCGTACTCACTCACTGCAACAACACAAACACAAGAACAAGCACAAGCCGACGCCGAAAAATAAAAAGTTAAATAATGTTTTAACACAAATCAAAAGGCATGCACTCGCGTAATAGAATAGGTTTCCAGATTGTTGTCTGGTTAGGAAGTATAATTAGAATTTAGTTAGGAAAACACCGGCTGTTTATTCAAAACAAAAGGAAAAAATGCGGAGCGCAAAACAAAAACACGTCTGATCACTACGAAAGATACGAAAGATGTGTATTCCTGCTAGTATTTGGATTTGGCGTTTGTCTTTGCTGCTCCATATTATTTATGTGAGCTTCTACATTGGTTTGAATGAGATTCGCCATATGTTCTGTCAACTGAGTTAACAGCTCGTTCTGCATAGCCTTGACAGCGGCTGCAATTTCGGTAGACGTCTGGCTCATCTCGACGATGGACGGGTTCTCGCTCGCACTTAGCTCTTCACTTCTCGTTTCGGCCAAATCTGATAAGCTATCTGCTCTTGGGATTGGTACGAGTCTAGATTGCTGCCTCGTTAACACAGATGTGCCAGCTGGATATGTAATGGTTTGAGCTATGCAAACCGAATCACAAGTTGGGCAAGTTGTTTTAACAGTGAAATGCGTTTTTATACATGCCTTATGAAACGGATGCCCGCACTTCGTTTTATAATTTTCCCCAGTTCCCAACTCGGACTTGCATAAGCTGCATTCTATGCTTCGAGGAGGCACCCCTTTTCGTGGCGATCTATCCAGACCCATAGAACTATTTAATTTCTTCCCAGAATTAATTACATCATATTGCGGAATAACCCCCCAATAAATGTATCAAATCTATTTATGTAGCCTGTATAATGAATGTACATATGTATGTGAGTATATATAAAAAAAAATATAACAAAAAAAATATATAAAAAAAATTATAGAAGAAAATATAAAAATGTTTCTATAAAACAAATATATAAAGAAATTTAATTCTTTGAAATTATACCATCAAAAGAAAAGAATGATCTCCCGACTCCCAATAGCTCCCTGCAGAAGCTGCACACCAATTGTCCGCTTTTTTTGGTAACGTCTAATAGCAAATTTATGAAACTGACCAACACAAATGAATCGTGGACAGGAGGCATTTCATGACAAAAAAACTCTCCTTGTTTCCTACTCGACTCAATTTCTCGATCACAAACAAATAGAAGAACTGCCATGTTTCCGTTCCAGTCCATCTGCCGTGGTCAGAGATTCATCCCTAAGGTTGAATCAACTTGATTTCCAATCGTCAGAATGGCTTTTCAACAAAAACATCAAAACTAATTTGCCTGCATTCCAAGTTTTTGTCATGGTTCCATGCTCGCAGAAAACTTTGTAGTGAAACAGATATTTGCCATCAAAGCTATACGCTAACCAGCGTAAACTTTACGGACAGCTACCCTACGCTATTCACTCAGACAATACAAGGTTGTAAATAAGACAGATGGGAAAGAAGACAACTGTGGTCAATGTAATGTGTGAGTCCTCCTGGTATTAATTAATCGGAGTCAATCCGATGTACAACACAAGGTGGCCCCACGTTGGGCGCCAAAAATAAAGATCTTCTTAATTATTACTGTAATGGGTAACGAGTACTTGGGCGAGAGGGTATTACTCGGCTATGACCGGCACGTATTGTTTCCGGCTGCTGGCTCGTCAGCAAGGGGGTGGAGTTGTTTTATTGTCATAGTCCGAGGCCCTTTACTTTCTTTATTTTAAATTTAACGTGCAAGAAAAAAAACAAGCCATACACCTTGTGAGGAACCGTGTTTCCCACAGGCCGAATTTGACCAAAGCATAGCCGGATAAAGGCGGTGGGACGGTCGGATAAAGGCTGATGGCTGGCTGGATAAGGCGAAGGTCAGCCCAGATACCCACGGATATCCGGATGCGGCGAAGAGGCCAAGGGCCCCGAGAGGAGAAGTGTCCCGCTCTCGGAGCAAGAGAAACGCGAGAGGCAGAGGAGACGGCGGGATCGGGCCGGCAGCGATCCGATGCATGACCAAATATGGGCATGGGATCACGCCACCGGCCAGGCCCCGTTACGAAGGCCGTGGAAACCAGGAGACGGCGATGGAAAACTACCAACGCCGAGCCGGGGCCCGTCAAGGGGCTATAAAAGGAGGCTGCGGCAACGAAGCGGGTCTCTTTTTCCGTGGAGAAGTGATCGCGCGCGCACGTTGAAACCCCGCCGAAACGTGAGAGTAATACCCGGTACGGTTCGAAGAAGTGCAGTGAAGTGAATAGCAACAGGAAGACAGGCCCCGCCTGCCCCCAGAGTGAGTCTAAGTTAAGAGGTGATCCACAGTTGCCGGCGGAAGCTAAGAGGGGAGTGCGAGACGTAGAGTGCGGATTTGCGTGGCGGGCCAAAGCAATAGCGGAGGTCAAACTGCCCCAATCAATAGCCTCAACGCTGCCACACCCGACGAGAGCCCACGAGCACCTGGCACCCCCACCCGGCGCAACCGCGGCGGCGCTGTGGAGGTCCCAAGTCGACATACAGAGAGAATTGATAGCGAGTCTCTCAGTGCCAATACCGGAACGCTCGCACACGGGGACGCCTAGCAGGCCCCGCCACCAAGGAAGGGATCGAAGCCGAGAGACCGAAAGAGGGAGAACCGAACCAGCCACAATACGGCCAGCACACCTGGACTACGCTAGAGTGGCGAAACAGGTGATAGAGTGGTCGTTCCGGTTCGACGGGACGACGAAGCCTCTCGAGTTCTTGGAGCAGGTCGAGTGGTCCGCCGAGACGTACGGTCTGGATCCGGATCTGATCCCAAGGGCGATGCCGGAGCTGCTAAAAGGGCGGGCGCTGATGTGGTTCGTGGCGAACAATCGACAGTGGAGAACGTGGAAAGAGTTCTCGTCGAGCTTCCAGGCTTACTTTCTGCCGCGGGGATACTTTGAGAAGTTGCTGCAGGAAGTGAGGATGCGGAAACAGAAATGGGGCGAGCCATTCAAAGAGTATATGGTAGAGATGCAGACACTTATGCGACCCCTGAAATGTCCCCAAGAGGAGCAGACGGAGCTGATTCGTGAGAATAGCATGCCCGATCTGATAGCGTATATGAGGCCGCACCGGTGCAAGGACCTCGACACCATGATGGAACTGGCAGACGAGTTCGAGGCGTTGGAGAGGGACCGCCTAGAGTTCCAACGGGAGAATCCAACCGTGAAAGCCCGGGCAGCGAATCCCTTCCACAAGCCAGCCGAGACGACGGCATGTCGGCGATGCAAGGACGGCCCGCTGGACGGAGCGGCACGGGAGGAGACGGGAGCGCGTGTCATTATGCCGACACCGACCAACGGCAATATCGAGAACGGATATGTCAAGAATCCGGCCCAGGCGTGCCGAAGGTGTGGGAGCGCGGATCATTGGAGCCGGGAGTGCAACGGCCGACCTCTCACCTACTGCTGGAGATGCGGAAAAGTGGGCATCTCGGCATGGCAATGCTGCAGGAAGACGGGAAAAGCTCCGCGACCCACGCCGCGGAGGGCCGTGCCAGGGTCGCAAGAAACGGTCCCTCAAGCCTAGTCGGCAGGCTGACCAGCGAGGAGGAACAGTTATCCGCAGTAGTGGAGGTCGCGGGCATGGAGCTGCAAGCCACGGTGGATACAGGAGCTACCAGCAGTTTCGTGAGCCGCGAGCTGGCGGACCGACTAAAGGGTGAGGGCCGGGAGGCGGCGGCAAAGAAAAGGGTGAGGTTGGCGGATGGCCATAGCCAGGAGGTCACGTGCCAGATTGAAACGAAGGTATGCTTTGGGAACAAGGAGATCCCAATGGTGCTACTCGTATTGCCGGGTGTGATTGATGAGTTAGTGTTGGGATGGGATTTTCTCCGCGCGGTCGGGGCAGTGGTGACCTGTGCAGGGCACAGGGTGGTGATCCCTGCCCAAGATCGGGAACGAGGAGACCAGGAGGAAAGACTGTCCGTGGCGAAGGCCGAAGCTGGAGACACGGCTCCGGAGTCCGACAACGAAACGGACACGACCCTAAGAATGGCCGCCAGAGGGGTGTCAGCGGGCATGAGGCAGAATGAGGGGGCGAGGGAAGAGCCAGTGGAGGACTTCTTAGCCCGAGAGTTAGAGGCATTTTCCAAGATCGAGGGGGTGTCTAATGTGGCGGTGGCAACCGATTAAGCAAAGATATTACCCGAAGAACCCCAAAATGCAGGCCGAGATTAACCAGAAAGTGGACGAACTAGTAGAAATGGGATGTATAGAGCCGTCAAAGAGCCCCTACAGTTCGCCTATAGTGATGGTAAAGAAGAAAAATGGCAAATGGAGATTGTGCGTGGACTTTCGTCAAGTTAACGCGAGATCAGTAAAGGACGCGTACCCAATGCCCAGGATCGATTACATCCTCGATCAACTGCGGGAAGCGAAATTCATAAGTAGCCTAGATCTGAAGGATGGATATTGGCAGATCCGGCAGATCACGGCGTTCACGGTGCCCGGAAAGGGGCTATACCAATGGAAGGTGATGCCGTTTGGGTTACACTCCGCGTCGGCCACCTTTCAACGGGCGTTAGACCAAGTGATTGGGCCAGAAATGATGCCGCACGCGTTCGCATACCAGGATGACATAGTGGTCATCGGGCAACAGAGGAAGAACACCGAAGAAACCTGAAAGAGGTGTTTCGACGGCTGCGCTTGGCGAACCTGCGGCTGAACGCAGACAAGTGCGAGTTCTTTAGGAAAGAGCTGCGGTATCTAGGCCACAAGGTGACCGGCGAGGGGATATGTACAGACCCCGAGAAAGTCGCAGCCATAGCCGAATTGAAACCGCCGACAAATGTCAAGGAGCTGAGACAGTACTTGGGAGTGGCCTCATGGTACCGGAGGTTCGTGCCCGACTTCGCCACCCTCGTGCAGCCCCTGTCCGGGCTCCTCAAGAAGAAGACGGAATGGGTCTGGACACAAGAACGGCAAGAAGCGTTCGAGGAGGTGAAAAGACGACTAGTGGCGGACCCCGTGCTGGCGTGCCCCGACTTCTCGAAGAAGTTCATTCTGCAGACAGACGCCAGTGATTACGGGCTGGGTGCGATTCTCACGCAGGAGACGGAAAGGGGCGAACGGGTAATATCATATGCTAGCAGGACGCTAAATGGACCCGAAAGGATCTATTCGGCGACCGAGAAAGAATGTCTGGCCATTGTATGGGCCATCCGCCGGTTGAGGCCATACTTGGAAGGATATCGCTTCAAGGTGGTCACGGACCACATGGCTCTGAAATGGCTAAATAGCATAGAAAGTCCGTCGGGAAGAGTGGCGAGATGGGCATTAGAGCTACAGCAGTACGACTTTGAAGTCGCGTACAGGAAAGGACAGCTCAACGTGGTAGCCGACGCACTCTCCCGACAACCGGTGGAGGAGCGAGGCCGTCGGATAAGAAGTGAGGAGGGAACACAACCAGTAGGCGAGCCGCCCAGCAAGTGGTTAGAGGGCATGGTAGAAAAGATCAGAAAATAATCCCCGAAGTACCCCGACTATGTGGAGAAGGGGGGAAACTTGTACCGGCACATTCCTCACCGGGCAGGGAGCGAAGAAGTCGCCTCGTGGAAGTTATGTGTGCCGAAATATGCCCGAGAAAGGGTCTTAAAGGAAAGCCACGATAGCCCGGAAGCAGGCCACGCCGGCGGAAGGAGAACCGCGGCACGGGTGGCGGCAAGATATTACTGGCCAGGGATGTACAGGGACGTGAGGGCCTACGTGCGGAAGTGCGAACTATGTCTTCGCTTTAAGCCAAGTCAGCTACAAGCGGCAGGAGAAATGTTGACACAGGTGCCGGAAGAACCATGGGCAACGGTATGCGCGGACTTTGTGGGTCCTCTGCCGAGGTCGAAACATGGGAACTCGATGTTGTTGGTGCTGGTGCTGGTGCTGGTGCTGGTGCTGGTGGCACTAATAAAGGCCTGTCGAGAGCGCATAATAGCCCGTTTTGGCACGCCCAAAGTCTTCATTACGGACAATGGGGTGCAGTTTGCAAGCAGGGCATTTACAAGATTCCTGGAGCAGCTAGGAGTTCGTCACCAGTTTACGGCGCCATACACGCCGCAAGAGAATCCGACAGAGCGAACGAACAGAACGGTAATGACCATGATAGCTCAGTTCACCGAGGGTGATCAAAGGTGTTGGGATGAAAAATGGCCGGAGCTGATGCTGGCCATGAATTCGGGAGTGTCGGATACAACGGGATATTCACCGGCGTTCGTGGTGCAAGGAAGGGAACCCCGGCTGCCAAAGGCCCTATATGACGAGGAGACGGTAGGCACGGGACAAGGCACAGAGACGCCGGATGAAAATGCGAAGAAATTAAAGGAGCTGTTTCAGTTGGTTCGACGCAACTTGGAAAGGGCAGCCCAGGATCAGGCCAGGCATTACAACCTGAGAAGAAGACCGTGGAGACCCAAAGTGGGAGAGGTCGTGTGGGCCAAACAGCACCACCTTTCCAATGCAGCGGAGGGATTCGCCGCGAAGCTGGCACCAAGGTACGATGGGCCATCCCGGTTATCTGCAACCTAAGAAAGGAACCTAAGAAGGGGCGACAGGAAGAAGAGAACGGCACACATACGAGACCTGAAACCCCAACCCGAGGAGCGAGAGACACAGGGGTGAAGGAGGCTGGCTGTAATAGGTCGCCCTAAAGGGTCACGCAGGACCAGGAACGGTAGAGTGCCACGCAGGACACTGGGGAAGGGTGCCGCGCAGGACGCGCACGAGACTCGTCAGCACGCAGGGTGATGGACTTGTGCACTTAGATTAAAAAAAAAAAAGGCGAACAGGAAGACTGTGGTTGGAGAAATCTGAAAAAAAAGCGAAAATTAGTAAAAAGAAAGGAAAATAAAACGAGAAGAGGAAAAGCTCAGCAAACCTGAACAGGAAACGCGTCACCCAAAGCTGGGAGGCGAATCCAGGGTCGGCGAGTGTAATCTCAGACAGCGGATGACCAGGAAAAACCCAGGGGCCAGGCTCACGCCTCAACGCGGACTCACGGGGCAACAACGAGCGTCGGGCCGGAACGACGGGTGCCGCTGGACTACCGGGCGAGGAGTCGGATGATCCTCGGGTCCGAGCCACTGTGTGAGGGAGACACCTGTCAAAAGAGTCCGGCCGGTGGCGCATAGGAGTTGCCCTGGGATGTGAGCCCAAGATTCCAGCCCGGGCGGAGGGTCGGAGGACCCATTGTTCACGAGCGGAATCGCGGCAAGCGGCCCGCATTGCGGGCAGAGGGCGAGCTGGAAAGGGAGAAAGGATGGAGTAAAAGTCATCCGGGTCGGGAGAACTCACCCAGGCCAAGGAGGGTCCGAGCAGCACGGGATGAAGAAGACAGGTCGGCGGTGGCATGTAAGAATAAATAGCAATTTTTTTTATAACAATTAAAAGTAAATAATTAGCAATCCATCAATCCATTAAATAGCAATTAAAATAAACAAGAATAAAGGGCTAAATAAAAGTTGTGAATAAGCAAAAATAAAATGGGGGAATAAAAAGCAAAATAATCATGAACGGGAAGGGGGTGGGTCCATCAAAAATGGAAAAGTTTTATCCATGAGCCAACAGAGAAACGCGGCGAGAACACATCAGTATCCAAAAAAAAAAAGGGATAAGGCGAAAGCGGATAGAGAGCGGAGAGCGCGACGGCACTCACACAACCAGGGGCAAGATGCCGTTAGAGAGCGCGGCCGGCAGAGAGACGAGGCTGAGGGCCATGAGTACAAACGCAACAACCGTTAGAACCAGGCGGGAGAGACCGAGACACGGAGCACCGGCACCGGTAGAGGGAACGATTGGCAATGCAACGCGTGTATATAGGCGGGTGGAAAACGGAGGTAATTGAAGGTAATTATCACCAGAAAGAACGCAAGAAAAGCAGCCAGAAAAAAAAATGGAGATTAAACGCGGGCTCAACCACGAGGATGGCAGGAAGAAGATGGATGATATGAGGGCCTTCCTGGAGGAGCAACAGGCGATCGTGGGAGAAGGGGGCTATCGCGCCGGTACTTCTCGTCAGCGACGGGCGTCTCTGCTCTCGCGTAGCGACGAGGAGGGTTGGTGCGATGGCTCCCAGTTCCTTCAACTGCTGGCCTCGCCGTTAGTGTCACCGGCGCCATCGGGGCCCGGCTCGGTGTCGCCGACGGTGTCATCGGATGAGGAGGAGGAGGACGACGACGAGGTCATATGCACCGACGGCCCGCGCGCGCCAACCGCTCAGGAGAAGGCCAGATGGAGACGGCAGCAAAGGGCGGAGCCGGAGACGAGGAATGGAAGGCCGCTGACCCTGCGCGACAAAATCGAGGCAGTGAGGCGGAGGTTTCAGGAGGCGACGCCGGAGGAGAAGCGCCGGATGCACCAAGTGCTGGAGAGGGCGCGGGCGATCAGGTGGCGGAGGGACGAGCGGATGGAGGCGCGGCGGCGACAGGCGGAAAGAGCCGCCAGTACGGAGGAGCACGGCCAAGAGAGCGACGAGGCGCCGCCACCCCCACCATTCCGGGTGGTGCTGCCGCCGATGCAGCCCCGGACCGACGAGGCGGAGACCGAGGGAACGCCGCCCCAGGCCGCGGGCAAGCAGGCTACGAACACAGAGGCCGAGTGGCAGCGGCGGCTGCAGCAGGCCGAGGAGGAGGAAGGCGAGCTGTGGCAACCTACGCCACCGGCCGAGGATGACGAGGGCCCCGTGAGGCGGCAGCCGCAGGCCGAGGAGGAGCAGCACCAGCAGCACCAGCACCAGCACCAGCAGCAGCAGCACCAGCAGCAGCAGCACCAGCAGCACCAGCAGCAGCAGCACCAGCAGCAGCAGCACCAGCAGCAGCAGCAGCGCCAGCAGCAGCAGCACCAGCAGCACCAGCAGCCGCATCACCAGCAGCAGGGGCAGGAGCAGTGGCAGCAGCAACCACAGTGGAGGGGACCGGAGGCAGCGATGCGGACTGCAGAAGCGGCGAAGGTGACAGCAGAGACGCAGGCCGCGGAAATGGCGACGGCGGCCCAGACGGCGACGGCGATCCCGACGGCGACGGCCGAAGCAGCGGCAGCCGCGGCGACGGCGGAGGCGGCGATGCGAACGGCAGTGGAGGCGACGACGGCAGCAGGGACGCAGACCGCGGAAACGGCGACGGCGGTCCAGACAGCGACGGCGGCAGCAGGGACGCAGACCGCGGAAACGGCGACGGCGGCGGCCGAGGCAGCGGCAGAAGCAGAGACGCGGGCCGCGGAAACGGCGACGGCGGCGACAGCACCGACGGAGGTGGAACTCGAGGAGTGGGAGCGCGGACCGTGGGTGCAGGGGCTTGGAAGGGGAGATCATAAGAAGGGTTTAGTTAAACATTATAATGATATTTATTGGAACTAAATTATACATAACGAGGGGGAACGTTGTGAGTTGCTGCGGACACCGCAACTCTAAATTTATACCCGATACTAAGTCAGTACGGCTCTCCTCCAGCAGACGCCGCTAATATTATTTGAGATATACGTTTTATAGTGAGATCTAACAGAAGTACGAAAACCAAATTTGTTTACTCTAGCCTTAATAGTCTCTGAGATTTGTGGATGCCCCAGATTTTCGTCCTTTGCGGGGCGGAAGGGGGTGTGGCGAAATTTGGACACGAAACGGTCAAGGTCCGATATCACAGGAGTGTGGATACCAAATTTGGTTGCTCTGGCTCTTATAGGTTCTGAGATCCTTGAACTCATATTTTGCAATTGGCAAAGCCGACCCTGAAACCTGTGTGTTAGAGAGAGACAGAGCGAGAAAGAATGAAATTGTTTTCTTGATTCTGGCTATAATAATTATACGATCTGGTTGAGATTTTACACTCTAAAAAATATAGTCATTTTCTACGATTCTGCGTTTTTGGCTTTATCGTATCTTTAAAAATGTGGATGCCACAGATTTTCGTCCTTTGTGGGGCGGAAGTGGGCGGGGCAAAGTTTTGAAATATTTTTGTAGCAGTGACATATCACAGAAGTCTGGATACAAAACATCGTTGCTCTAGCTCTTATAGTCTTTGAGCACTAGGCGCTGAAGGGGACGGACGGACGGACGGACGGACGGACAGACGGACAGACAGACAGGGCTCAATCGACTCGGCTATTGATGCTGATCAAGAATATATATACTTTATGGGGTCGGAAACGATTCCTTCTGGACGTTACACACATCCACTTTTACCACAAATCTAATATACCCCAATACTCATTTTGAGTATCGGGTATAAAAATACGGGGTATATGTTCCCTCCCATAGGCTACCTGGGCCTGGTTCCCTTGAACTAGGATCAGGTAAGCTTATAAACTAGTATTTGAATAAATGTGCAATGGTAAAGATTAAAATTTAAAGATAGAATATAAATGTTGATTCTTACGGGCTACGAAACGGTGAGGCAATTTGGTCGGAACGCCCATAGACAATTTCTTCCATGCCCAAATGATTGTAATCAAATACCTAGTAAATAAACTCACTTTTACTGCGGATCCACCGTCGAAAGCGCTTTCTGATGGTTGCTGCAAAACTGTGGTTAATATGATATTTTGGGTTCGGGTGTATTATTATTGCATTTCGGTTATAAACATATTGGTTCTTGTTATTTTTTATACCCGATACTCAAAATGAGTATTGGGGTATATTAGATTTGTGGTAAAAGTGGATGTGTGTAATGTCCAGAAGGAATCGTTTCCGACCCCATAAAGTATATATATTCTTGATCAGCATCAATAGCCGAGTCGATTGAGCCCTGTCTGTCTGTCCATCTGTCCGTCCGTCCGTCCGTCCGTCCGTCCGTCCGTCCCCTTCAGCGCCTAGTGCTCAAAGACTATAAGAGCTAGAGCAACGATGTTTTGGATCCAGACTTCTGTGATATGTCACTGCTACAAAAATATTTCAAAACTTCGCCCCGCCCACTTCCGCCCCCACAAAGGACGAAAATCTGTGGCATCTACATTTTTAAAGATACGATAAAACCAAAAACGCAGAATCGTAGAGGATGACTATATGTTCTAGAGTGTAAAATCTCAACCAGATCGTATAAAATTTTATAGCCAGAATCAAGAAAACAATTTCATTCTTTCTCGCTCTGTCTCTCTCTAACACACAGGTTTCATAGTCGGTTTTGCCAATTGCAAAATATGAGTTCAAGGATCTCAGAACCTATAAGAGCCAGAGCAACTAAATTTGGTATCCACACTCCTGTGATATCGGACCTTGACCGTTTCGTGTATAAATTTCGCCACACCCCCTTCCGCCCCCGCAAAGGACGAAAATCTGGGGCATCCACAAATCTCAGAGACTATTAAGGCTAGAGTAAATAAATTTGGTATCCGCACTTCTGTTAGATCTCACTACAAAACGTTTATCTCAGAATTTCGCCCCACCCTTTTCCGCCCCCACAAAGGACGAAAATCTGTTGCATCCACAGTATTGCACATTCGAGAAAACTAAAAACGCAGAATCATAGATAATGACCATATCTATCAGATTGCTGAATTTGGATCAGATCGGATCATTTTTGTAGCCAAAAGGAACAAATCAATTTGCACTGGCTACGCAGCGCCCGACGTCACGCTCAGACTGATTTTCTGCCTCTCTCGCACGCACTCTTTGTCGTGTCGTTCAATATTAGCGGCGTCTGCCGGAGAGAGCCATACTGACTTAGTATCGGGTATAACTGTAGAGTTGCGGTGTCCGCAGCAACTCACAACGTTCCACCTCGTTTTTGTTTTGATCTGTGCATGGAAGGTTATCTATTTATGGATTTGTTTTAGTTTCATATTCACTCTTCCTCTTGCCCTTCTTTTTCTACTCTATGCTCCCTCACTGCTGTTCTTCATTTCTGCATTTCTTTTTATACCCGATACTCAAAATGAGTATTGGGGTATATTAGATTTGTGGTAAAAGTGGATGTGTGTAACGTCCAGAAGGAATCGTTTCCGACCCCATAAAGTATATATATTCTTGATCAGCATCAATAGCCGAGTCGATTGAGCCCTGTCTGTCTGTCCGTCTGTCCGTCCGTCCGTCTGTCCGTCTGTCCGTCCCCTTCAGCGCCTAGTGCTCAAAGACTATAAGAGCTAGAGCAACGATGTTTTGGATCCAGACTTCTGTGATATGTCACTGCTACAAAAATATTTCAAAACTTTGCCCCGCCCACTTCCGCCCCCACAAAGGACGAAAATCTGTTGCATCCACAATATTGCACATTCGAGAAAACTAAAAAAGCAGAATCATAGATAATGACCATATCTATCAGATTGCTGAATCTGGATCAGATCAGATCATTTTTATAGCCAATAGGAACAAATCAATTTGCAGTGGCTACGCAGCCCCCGACGTCACGCTCAGACTGATTTTCTGTCTCTCTCGCACGCACTCTTTGTCGTGTCGTTTAATATTAGCGGCGTCTGCCATACTGACTTAGTATCGGGTATAACCGTAGAGTTGCAGTGTCCGCAGTATGTAAACTTAAATAGCTGTTCTGCTGCTCGGTACTATTCTGCTTCCTCTTATGTTAACTTATGTTACTTCTCTCGCCTTATCGCCAGCCCCCTTCGGCTCCGTTGCTGGCGAGCGTTTTTATAGCTCGCTCGCTCTCCTATTGGGCTCTGCCTTTGCTGCTTGCGTGTTCTCTCTCTCCCCCGCTTTCAATCTCTGCCTATGCGCGCATCACCTTTGGCTCCGCTCGCCCTCCTTATTTTTTTTGGGGCATTACCCTTGCAGCTCTGAGTATTGAACTCCAACAACACACTAACTCTTTCCTTCCCTATGTGCTGCGGATCTTAATTAGGCCTTGTTAGCTGTATTTGCCATACGGCACGTTTAGGTAGGATTTGCGCTATTTTCCTCCTTTTTCTCCGTTCGTATTTCGCCGGTGCTGAACTTTCCGCTATCGCGGATTATCGACCGTCCCGCTTTGTGGCCGCCGCCTCACCGACGTCGATCCGGCTGCCCGCGAAGGTCGAGCCTCTCTGAATTTTTTCTGCGTCTCTGCTCCCTCGCTCTGTGCTGCGACGGATCAGCTGCTTGGAGCGCCGCTGCTTCGCCAGCCCAAATTGCTAGGCGCCAAATCCGTCAATCTTGGCCCCAGTGGCCGACCTAGCTTCAGTTATCGTAATCCCGCGACTTTTGCTTTGCTGCTGCTGGATACCACTCGCGCTTTGACAATATTCTTTTCTTGACTTTGGAACTTTTTCATTAATGATTTTTGCTGAGCCTGTTCGGGGCGATGTTGGTCGCTCGACATCCAAATTCCAAAAAGGAAGATGGACACGCTCCCATCCACTATGAGACCGGTCGGATCCGCTGGATGACGTTCGAATGTCATCGCTTTCTCCTCTTTCTCTTCACCACCCATCAGCGTTAACTCACCCCCAGAGGGAGCCAACCTTTCAGAGCACCGTTTAAGAGCCCATGACTCCAAAACCCCCTGTAGCAGCGAGACTATGGCTGCCCATACAACGCCGTTGGCGGTCAATTTAGTTTTCGCCCTCAGCTACACTGTAATTGACTGTAAATGATTATCTGTACTTGTAATTATAGCTATAAAGAAAATGTACGCAAAAAGGTTCACAAGAATCAAAATACAAAACAATGCCACTTTCGGCCCTTTGCAGAATGTTCAAACATGAACATATTATCGTCAATACAATGCCACTTTCGGCCCCTTGCAGAATGTTTAAACATAAATAGATTATTGTACACATTCACTCATGTAACAACACCGATCTCTAAAGAAATCACATAAAGTAGACAAGTTATGACTGCACGGGTGTAAACAGAGATCTGTAACCCATTAATACGACAACAAAACACAAGTGGAGAAAACACTTAACAAATGCGGTCCTAAAATAAAACTAATGTAAGCATGTACTCAAATAGACACCCTCAGTAAAGTGTATCCTCTGCGTAGGTCTAACGATAATTATAGACTACCAAATTGTACCTCCTACCTCATTGTCAAATCACATATAAGGCTCTGATTTTAAGAATAAAATTTAGTTTGAATTTACAACTCAACTCGCAAATGTCTAGACTTTTCTTTTAAGGTCTTAACACATAGTTTCATAGGGAGTTAGCCAGAATGGTACTAATACCTACTACGGCTTTCTGTTGGACTGTTTTTCCTTCCTTTGGAAGAATCTATTCGAAATTCAAAGTTTGGACCGTCCCTATTTCCCTTCTAGGTACCAAGGATTTTCCTGTGCCTGATCCATTTACATTAAACCTAGAAACTGTGCAAATACATGAAACAGATGGTGCGGAGCTAGATAGACACCGTAGACTACTTTTCATTAGGTAGAATCAGGATAAACGATGTTCAGTAACATAATTTTACCTAAACACAGGCACATATAACAACTGAGTACCGGGTACTATAATGTCCGCTCAGTACTGGCTTAATTTCCATCTGCTTTCTCTATGATCCTCATTCTTTTGTTGTTGAAACTCAACTACGACTCCCTGCTTCCGTTTCTTGCTCTACCCACGGATTTGTTCTACGTTTAGTTAACCAATTACCCTGTTTGATTTCCAAAGTGTTATAATTATGATGGCCAATTCCAAGTCGCTGGGCGGCTTAAATCGCAGACCGCGAATTCATTTGCCGCATCTAAATTAAATAATTTTGATTGCAGCGCCAGCAATCAAATGCAGATCTGTATAAGGAAGCTGCGTGCAGCAAGGGATCGACTGGCTGATGACGATTAAGAAGGATATGCATATATATAAGCAGGGATAGATCAGTAGTAATTACTATATGGGTCCTACGGTTAGTCTTAGACCTTGTATTTATTCGGATAATATTAGTAGTTGGTATCCATTATCATGCGCGGCTCCTTCAACTCTTAATCTGTATTCAAATAACATATCCTTTCCCTCTCCTATCCTTCTGTAGAATGCTCCTCCCCTCAGGCAGTTGCAGCATAAGTCGTTCATACCCTTGGATACCCTGCTCAAGGCCCGTCATCAATCCCATGCCGTAGCAAATGGCCAAATTCGGCCAACCCGTTGACAACTTGCAACTTCCTGCAATGCGACAAGGCACAGACCAAACCCGTTGGCCCCAACTTCAAGTGGCATCTTCAGGCCACATCTCTGTCTGCATTCCCCCCTTTCTCTCTCTGTTTCTCTCTCTCTCTCTTGGGTATGCTTTTTCTGCAGTCTCTTTCCATTTTGTGCTCATCCATTTTCACTGCCAATGGCTGATTAATCGGCACCCATTTGGGGCTCGCCTTGCCAATGGCTCAGATTATATAATCGATCTTTTGTTTAGAGTATCTGAAACTTAATTGAGTCTGACAAATTGATTGATGCTGGCTGGCAATGTGCAGCAGCTTCATTGCAAATGACCAAAGCAAGAAGAAATTCACACAACGGTTTATGGGATTTCATCAGATTAACAATGTTCGCTGGATCAATTTACGATATGAACTTAATTAAAGTATTAGCTACTGTTAGTAAATGCATAATTTCGGTGAGGTTTCGAATTGATAAACACCGCGATAACCTGCAATCATTAGAGGGAACGTGGCTCTAGTTATGAAATACTCGTACAAATTACATATAATTTTATAGGATATTCTGTGAACGCGGATGAGTTATACAAATCCCAATAAAACCCACATTTATAGCAAAGAATGTGCACTTATAAGCATTATATTATAACTATTTATCTAACTTACTTTTACTTAATGAAAAGATCATTCGATTGCTCCCAATTAAAGCCACAATTCATGGGTGGAACTCACTTTGAATCAATAGAAAGCGGTGCTCTGATTTCACTATCCAGCCAACACACAAGACGCAAGTCTATTTTGGCGACATAGTTGGGCAGGCCAGCAGAATCGTGTGATATGAGGTCGAAGTCTAAGGCGTTATCGATTCAATGGGCAACTAATTGACTGGCCTAAATGGATGCTTGACTTGGCCTGACTTGGCTCAATCATTTTGCCGCAAGCCAAACTTCAAACTGCACAAGGCACGCACATGAAATTTTCCTCAAATAAATGCAAATTTGATGGCTAGCCTGGCAAAATTTGCCAAAAATAAACGTTATTCTTTTGCATAAATATTTTTTGCTCCTAGAAGCAACCCACTGCAAAGTGCAGCCCCACATCAAGAGGCAGCGACGGCAAGAGCTCTTTAAAGCACTCTCCATCTAAAGCCAATTATCGAAACTGATTTCCAGCCTTGACCAACAATGCCGTCAACACCATTTTATAAAAGTGCGTTTTCCAAATTGATTAACAAACAAAAGCGAACATACAAAAAAATACTAAGCGCACTCAACTAAGCACAAAAAAATAATAATAATGTTGGACATGTGATAGTTGATTTTTTTTGTGCTTTTATTATACCCGATACTCAAAATGAGTATTGGGGTATATTAGATTTGTGGTAAAAGTGGATGTGTGTAACGTCCAGAAGGAATCGTTTCCGACCCCATAAAGTATATATATGCTAGATCAGCATCAATAGCCGAGTCGATTGAGCCCTGTCTGTCTGTCCGTCCGTCCGTCCGTCCGACTGTCCGTCTGTCCGTCTGTCCGTCCGTCCGTCTGTCCGTCTGTCCGTCCCCTTCAGCGCCTAGTGCTCAAAGACTATAAGAGCTAGAGCAACGATGTTTTGGATCCAGACTTCTGTGATATGTCACTGCTACAAAAATATTTCAAAACTTTGCCCCGCCCACTTCCGCCCCCACAAAGGACGAAAATCTGTTGCATCCACAATATTGCACATTCGAGAAAACTAAAAAAGCAGAATCATAGATAATGACCATATCTATCAGATTGCTGAATCTGGATCAGATCAGATCATTTTTATAGCCAATAGGAACAAATCAATTTGCAGTGGCTACGCAGCGGCCGACGTCACGCTCAGACTGATTTTCTGTCTCTCTCGCACGCACTCTTTGTCGTGTCGTTTAATATTAGCGGCGTCTGCCGGAGGAGAGCCATACTGACTTAGTATCGGGTATAACCGTAGAGTTGCGGTGTCCGCAGCAACTCACAACGTTCCCCCTCGTTTTTGTTTATGCGCTTGTTTTTCTGCCTCACGCATTCCATTTAGAAGGTGGTCTTGAAGAGTCATGGGCTGGGTGGCAAATGGTAGGGATTTTCCGCTGAACTGCTGTCAATCGTTGTTAATTGGAGAACCCAGGTCAGGCTCAAGTGGCTACTAAAGAGTTTCATTGCATACAGAGAGCCTAAAGAGCAGTGGAGCACTGTGTAGCCGCGATCTGGCTCTACGGTGGGCAGGCTTGGGGAATACCTGCAAAGTCCCTGGTATGTACGCGGATCCATTTTCTGCATACAGTAGAGGAGCAGATGGGAAGGCACACTATTAGATACAGTGATAGACTGATTAGAAGCCGCACTATACTCGCAGGACGCTTACTCCCCGCCAGGCCTTTGAAGCGATTGAAATTAATGGGTTTTGGCCAAAGCGATTGGCCAACAATAAGGTCCCCCGCCGAATATGAGAGTTTTAGGAAGATTTCGTTGCAGATTATTATATGATACGCCCACAAATGGCAATTCAGCAGTCTTTTTACTTGAATTATTTACTGTAGCCCGCAAGTATGCTACTAAGTCGAATTATCTGGCTTTAAACAGCCACCACAAGCACAGATCTACGCAATAAAGGGATGGCACGGAGAAGAAAGAAGATTGGGACCATAAGAAACCAATTGGTAAATTCAGGCAAACATTGGATCATACAAAGGGGCGTGTCACAGTTAATGAGTCAAATTTAAAGTCAACATAAGCCATAGACTTCTATTATCACCATTTTAGAGGATTCCAGATAAGAAATTCTAGGTCTATAACAATGGCCATTATAACCAACAAAGGTGAAGAAAAATGGGGAGGCGCCAAGCCAAAAAACCACTCCACCTTCTACAATCATCTTGCAATGTCAAGCGTGACGCTCGTTTTATTGAGATATATGAGGAAAGGTAAGAGGTGTGAGGAAAGGTATTCCCACACGTAGGGGGCAGTGCAGGGTTAAGCGCTAACGGCCGTTATCCGGGGATATCCGGAGGCGGCGAATTCCCGAGGAGAGCTCTCCCGGGGACCCAAGATGAGAGGGGAGGACTCCTGGAGAGAGAGCCGCGGGATGACGGGATCGGGCCGGCAGTGGCCCAGCGCATGACCAAATATGGTCATGAGATCACGCCACCAGCCAGGTCCCGTTGGAAAGCGACAAGGGAATGAAGGAACGCCGATGGAAAAATACGGGCACCGCATGGCGGAAAGTGCCGTTAGCGCCAGGCGGCATCGGCGGCGCCGACGCAGAAGCGAGCCTATAAGAGGAGGGCCGCGACTAGGAACGTAGAGAGTCAGCAAACGGAGCTAGCAAGAGTGAAGTGAACAGTGAGCCACACGCGTGAGACCAAGCGAAGGGAAAAGAGCGTTAGAAAGCGAACACGTTGTGTGAGGATTGAGAGGCGGACTCGAGCGTGCAGCCAAGAGCCAAAGACCCCAATCCCTTGAACCAACGGTGCCACGCTTGACGCGCATCCCACCAGGAGTGAGGCACCCTCGGGCCGCAAAGCCAAGTGAGTCGAGTGGGAGCGAACGCGTCAGGCGCCTGACTGAGAGGTGGATTTGGGCCACGTGCCAAGAATCGCTAGCCCCAGTCAGTAGAGCCGGTAGACACGCTCATAGAATCACAGAGGAGATCCACGAGGAGAAGCAGCACCGGAGTCGGAATAGCGTAAGATAGACTTAAGATACCAATAAAGCATATTAGCATACCAGTACAAGACCCAACCCGTGCCTTCTTACTTGTCGTCGGGGCAACATACAAATATGGTTGCAGCGAGCCTACCGACCGCTGAGCCAGCCCAGCTGCATCAGACGGGAAAAGAACGGATCGTTACAAGGTGTTGGGATCTCCATCTCTCCATACTATTTATTTTCTTTTGGAAATATTCTAGGCCGAAACGAATCAAAACCATTGAAATCACCAAACCAGCAGAATGAAAGCCGCTCTAGCCATATCCACACTCCTGGCGATCCTGGCCCTAGCCTGCGCCTTCCTCACTGGCAGCACCGGCAACAGCAACACAGGGGCCAAGGTCTGCGTGCTGAGAAACTGCAGCTGGAACTCCACGACCAATGCCTGTGGCCGCTACGGCAGCTCCAATCTGTGCACCCGCTTCAAGAACAGCTGCGTGCTGCGCTACCAATCATGTGTCAGCTCCACCACCTACACTTCCGTCAGCCTCTCCAGGTGCTCGGGGATCAGCCTGAACAGTCGCGGAATCTGCGGCAGCTCATCATCATCATCATCATCATCATCCTCCTCCTCCTCCTCCTTCTCCTTCTTCTTCTCCTCCTCCTCCTCCTCCTCCAGATCGACTTCGAATGTTATTCCCATCATCATACGTCGAGGCTGAATCTTGTTAAGTGAATAAACTTTTTGAAAACCACAGAGAAACAAAAAACTGAACTCATTATGCAGCTCAAGGTTAAAATCTCTAAACTTCTTTCCGCGAGAGAGACGGAGAGATCTGTTAGCTCAGCTGGGAATCGATTTAAATTCGAGTGGTAACTAGAGCAAAGTGTTTTCATCATAACTTTTTTGCAAAACAAATACAGATGAAATTGTATAAAAGCCAAGAAGCTATTCTGTCAATTGTCATTCAGATTAGTTCAAACAAAGGCCCCGCCATGAAAGCTTCTTGATACTCGTTTATCATTCTGGGCCTGATGCTCCACCTGGCCCTGTCGAGCGGCAGCGGCAGCACCACCTAAGGGTTTGATCATCCTGAAAGCATTTCCATGACCCGCGCTAAACAAAGTTCCCGCAGAGCATAGACCTGTAGGAAGGAGGTCCAGAGTAGTTGCACATCCAAGACCAAATCATGTGCCCGTCTGGGACGGGCTAACATCTGTCAGGCCTTCAAGAACGACTGCCAGCGCAGGATATCCAACTGCAACAGCAAGGTCCTGAGCATATGTGCGTGGAATCTGCGGATTTTCGTGACTTTAATCTATAAATTTCCCTTTCAGTCTATCGCAAAGTGAGTGCGAATCTCTGCAAAAATATGCCCTACGATAAGAAGCTTCCCTGTGGTAGTGGCAGCAACGCACTAAGCGTCAACTCTGGGGCCAGCAGCAACAACAACAACAATGGTGGCACGAACTACAATGGTAGCCAGATCAGACCTGGCGGAACAAAAGCCATTAAGGAATCTGGCTAAGGAGAGGGGATGTCCGTCTGCAAGACCTGTCCAGGAGTGGATCCTTCCGAGTACTATACAAATCTTACATTGTGACAATTCGATTGTCCATCATTTGGTATTGCTCTGACAGGGTATAGAAAATTATATCATATTCGAAATTCAATCGAATATACATAGCTTTGATTAAGAGTTAATGTTGAATCAATCCTCATAAATATTTACAATTAAATAGACAAATTAATTTCAACGTTATATTTTAATATCATTAGCAAAATAAACAAAACGTTCTCCAAGGATCCACTTATTTTGTTAATTATATTAATTATATGGTATATTCATACAAATATGATGATTGTGTGGATCCTATATACGGTGTAAGAATTACTCGAGAATAACGAAATACTGAGCTGACGGGAAATATGTAGCCCAGATCCATGATTAAAATAAGAAATGATGAATAAGAAAATTATAGACTATACTTAAACCGAACCACTCCGTACAACACAAAGATCTACATATCTGTACGCGAAGAAATCTTCTCAGCGGCCATGAATTTGATAACAAAATCCATACCATATCTAAATCGTAGGTTTTGTATGAATAATTCCCCTGATATATGTATGTATATATACATTTCCTATTTATATTTCAATTAATTTCTTATTATACCCGAAACTCAAAATGAGTTTTGGGGTATATTAGATTTGTGGTAAAAGTGGATGTGTGTAACGTCCAGAAGGAATCGTTTCCGACCCCATAAAGTATATATATTCTTGATCAGCATCAATAGCCGAGTCGATTGAGCCCTGTCTGTCTGTCCGTCTGTCCGTCCGTCCGTCCGTCCGTCCGTCCGTCCGTCCCCTTCAGCGCCTAGTGCTCAAGGACTATAAGATCTAGAGCAACGATGTTTTGGATCCAGACTTCTGTGATATGTCACTGATACAAAAATATTTCAAAACTTCGCCCCGCCCACTTCCGCCCCCACAAAGGACGAAAATCTGTGGAATCCACATTTTTAAAGATACGATAAAACCAAAAACGCAGAATCGTAGAGGATGACTATATGTTCTACAGTGCACAATCTGAGCCAGATCGTATAATGATTATAGCCAGAATCAAGAAAACAATTTCATTCTTTCTCGCTCTGTCTCTCTCTAACACACAGGTTGCCAGAGCAACCAAATTTGGTATCCACACTCCTGTGATATCGGACCTTGACCGTTTCGTGGCCAAATTTCGCCACACCCCCTTCCGCCCCCGCAAAGGACGAAAATCTGGGGCATCCACAAATCTCAGAGACTGTTAAGGCTAGAGTAACCAAATTTGGTGTCCGCACTTCTGTTAGATCTCACTATAAAACGTATATCTCAGAATTTCGCCCCACCCTTTTCCGCCCCCACAAAAGACGAAAATCTGTTGCATCCACAATATTGCACATTCGAGAAAACTAAAAACGCAGAATCATAGATAATGACCATATCTATCAGATTGCTGAATCTGGATCAGATCAGATCATTTTTATAGCCAAAAGGAACAAATCAATTTGCACTGGCTACGCAGCCCCCGACGTCACGCTCAGACTGATTTTCTGTCTCTCTCGCACGCACTCCTTGTCGTGTCGTTTAATATTAGCGGCGTCTGCCGGAGGAGAGCCATACTGACTTAGTATCGGGTATAACTGTAGAGTTGCGGTCTCCGCAGCAACTCACAACGTTCCCCCTCGTTTTTTTTGCGAACAATGTCCTCCAATGTGTACCAATAGATTTTCTCCGAGATTGGAAATTTTACAAATAAAGGTTTTTACTAAAATTTTTACATTAATATGAAAATGTTTGATTTTAAATATATTGTAACGTGTCATCTACGCACGTCTGTGTATATAAATCCTGCCAGGCTAGCTGTCATTCAGCGCAGGGAAGCACAAGCTTTGGGTTTCCGGCCTCTGCTCGTCGGCTATTGGAGTGATGTTCTTGCCCCCCTCCTGCTGGTGGCCTATACGCATTATACCGCGAATGAAGTAGCGTGTCACGACGAAAATGCTTAACCGGGAGACACTGTTTATCCCTGAATAGAATTGTGGATGTGTGCTGGAAAGGTATCTCAACTCCGCCTCTGGTGTTGTCGAGGTCGTGTCGCCCACCCTACCATGGCCATTCCAAACCGTTCGATTTAATGACGGAATGGCCCCTTTGTCCGGGGCGTCCTACATGGGGAATTTGCCAGCGAAAGCAAAGCGGTAGATTAATACATTATAAAGTTTATTCACTTACTGGCTAAAACACTAACATTACCCGCAAGTACCATAATATAATCACCCACATTAAAAGAGTAGCTAAATGAAATATATGTATAAAATTCCTACAAATACTTGGCTATGTGTCATACAAACGATATACTAAATAAGTCCGAAATGGACAAACTAACTTGCTTGCTGACTCCGTAATGTTACGAAACCAATTCGAGTGGGCACTTCTCCCTCTCACTCACCGACCGGCCCTAGTTCCCTTGTTTCAAGTTGTATTTATTAATAATAGAATTTAAGTCCACTCATACCTTTTCTCCAGTTTATGGCTCCATCGGCGAAAGCGCTTTCCTCGATGAATACCTAAAGCTGCTGTGGTGGAAGAACACTTAAATGGGCACAAGGTTGGGGGAAATCATATTTGCAGATCGGCGAGAGTCACGAGAAGCCACTACCGGAATAAAATCTAAATATCTCCTAATTAACTCCGCATAGAAATCATAATTAATTACACATTTACAAACACGAATACAATTACTCCGTCAATCCGTTGCTTCCTCTTTTTTTTCTATTCTCTTTCTCCCGACTGTTATCTATGTTTCCTTTCCACCTCCTGGGCGAACGGGAACAGCTCAAATTCTTTCCCCTGCTTCTGCAGGTGAAAGGTACGCGAAAGCAAAGAAAAAGGCCAAACGGCCAATCTCCGACGGTGCTAGATTAACACTTTCTCTCCGCCGATCTGCTCGCGACCAAGGGACGGGCCCTCCTTATCTGCCGCGTCGCGCTCGACTACTAAAGTGCCGACGCCAACGCCTCGGGAAGCTAGCCGCTTGAGGGGACCGAGCGCTCCCCAAATGTCTTCTCCCTCTGCTTCCACGCTCGCTTCTCCGATGGCTGAGCGCTTTCCAGACAATCCCAAAGGCTTAAACGCCACTTTGCTAGGCTTGCGGCTGCTGTTGTTTGCTGGCTGGCTTCCTTGGACGATCGAATCCGCACTGCTTAACTCGATTTACTAAGCGCCAAGACTACAAATGGGACAACTCTTTATTCTCCTTTAGCCCTTCTCTTCTCTTCCCGCAGCACTTACCCCAACCGGACTCAGCGCTATACGGCTTCTGACGACTGAATATCCCACTCGCCTTCAACCAAGAATCTCGCAGTCGAATCTTGGATTTAGATATTTAGATTCCCTAAAGTTTTTCTCTTCACTAAATTCTTGGTTTTCCTTTCCGTCGGACCGATACGCAACCGACTCAATTTACTTTCACGAGGGAATAGCCGATAGGGACGCCAACGTTCTGGCGGCAAATCCTCTAACAGGGCCCTGGATGCATTTTCAACAGAGATAGCCTGACGTTTTGACCTGTTACCGTCTTTTTGGTTTTCCCTTGACCTGTCGTTCGCCTGCCACTCTGAGCACTAGATGGCGCCACAAAAAACTCAGCATTCCCTGCTACAAGCGCTACAAAAGCCCCCCCGAAAGATCAGGCTTGGGGGTTACACTCCCAAGAATGATAACAGGACAGCTTGAAGCAGTTGGTTTACTGACGAAGATCTTTCGCGTGAAACCGTCCTACGTAACGACCCTGCAAATCCTCTAACTCATAGTAGGCCTGCCCTATCTTCTTTTTAACCCTGGCCTTCAGAAAGGCCGGACCCAACTTCGCGCTGTACCCTGACTGAAAATTGCTCTGCCTGAAATTTCTTCGGAACCCCTCCTGGCCGACATTGTAGGATATGTCTCTCGACCGTAAGTTATACTGCCGTTCATTCTTATCGTTCTGTTTTTTCATGACTTCTAGAGCCTTGCTTCGAACCAAGTCTAATGAATCCTCCCGCGAGAAAACTGCTCACCTGTCGTCCATCACCCGCAATGCTCTCAGAAGCTTGTATGTTGCCCCGGAAGTGATGAAATGCTGTCCGAATACCATATAATAAGGAGTTGCATTCAGACTTGCATGCACCGCCGAACGCAATGCGCAGCAAATGCTGCTGAGGTGCTCGTCCCAGTCCTTCTGATCCTCGCGCACATAAGATCGGATTGCTGCAATCACCGAGCGATTTACACGTTCGGAAGCATTAGCTTGGGGTGCGTACAGGGCCGTGAGAGTGTGCGAAACTTTATATTCCCGGAGTAGCTTTTGGAATGCCTCAGACTTAAATTGTGTGCCATTGTCGGATACTATTGTCTCCGGAACCCCGAAAGCATGAAAAAGATCTTGCTGCATGTATTTGACTACCACGTCCGCGGTCAACTTCTTCACTGCCTTAAGAAACACATATTTAGAATAGTGATCGAGGACGATAAAGATGCCTATATGTCCACTTCTTGAACGGGGATATGGCCCCAGGAAATCTACATATAATTTCTGGAAGAAACGTTGTGACTCGGGCGCAATTCCAATCTTCGGTCTCTGGATTGTATTGGGGGCCTTGGTAGTCTTGCAGACATCACAAGCCTGGATAGACTTCTTCACATCGGCAACCAAACCAGGCCAGTAATAATACCGCCGTATCCTTTCTAGGGTTTTGTGAATGCCTCCATGGGAAGCCAGTGGATTGTCGTGCGCGTTACGCAAAACGTCAACCACTAACCCTTGAGGAATCCAGAGTTTCCAAATGAACACATCATGTAGCACCTCTCCTGTTGCGTGATCTGACCTACGATACAACAAGTTATCTACAATTTTGAGATCTGGCAACTTATCAATATTGGCCCTAACCCTTTCTACGATCTCCACGTAATCTTCTGCCTTGAATTCTGGCGATTCCAAATCCACCAACAGCCCATTGCTCGCGTCTAGGGGCGCCACTTCCTCCTCATTTACGCGAGAAAGAGCATCCGGAACCACATTAAGCCTGCCGCTACGATGCTCGATTTTAAACGAGAAACTCTGCAGCTTTAATGCCCATCGGGCTAGACGTGAGTGTAAGTCAGTTTGTGACATGAGCCATTTTAAAGAGGCGTGATCAGTGATTACAGTAAATTCATGCCCCTCGATATAAGCTCTGAACCTATTTATGCAAACTATTGCGGCCAGACATTCTTGTTCGGTGACCGAATAATTCTTTTGGGCTTTGTTGAGTTTTTTCGATACAAACGCAATCGGATATTCGTCCCCCTCCGGCGTCTTCTGCACCAGCACTCCCCCAACGCCTGTCTTGCTAGCGTCGCAGTGAACATAGAATGGTTTGCTAAAATCAGGACTACGCAAAACTGGCGCTGAGCAAAGCATCTCCTTCAACTTTTCAAAAGCCTCCTGACCCTCTGGAGTCATTGAAAATTTCTGTCTGGGTTTGAGCAAGTCCGTGAGAGGCGCGGCTACCGATGCGAAGTTGCTTATAAACTTCCTGTACCAGCCTACCATACCTAGGAAGCGACGCAGAGACTTTAGGGATTTTGGCAAAGGAAAATCGGACATGGCCGAAATCTTATCCGGATCTGTACGAATCACCCCTTCGCCTACTATATGCCCCAAATACCGCACTGACTTCATGCAAAACTTGCTTTTCTCCAGGTACACAAAAACTTCATTTCTTAAACTGGCCGGAATTACCTTGTCCATCAGCCTTGTCATGGTCTGCGAAGCATTAGTGAGACCAAAAGGCCTTACCTTATACTGGTAGAGAGGTTTCCCCGGAACCGTGAACGCTGTTTTATCGCGTGAGCTCGGCTCTAAGGGAACTTGCCAATAGGCATCCTTAAGATCCAGGCTCGAAATAAACAACGCCTTAGGAAGACGTCCTAGAATCCCATCAATTTGTGGTAACGGATACGCGTCTTTTTTGGTCACCGCGTTAACTTTCCTACTATCTAAACATAGCCTCACCTTTCCTGGCTTCTGCACCAATACTACCGGTGATGACCACGCACTATCGGATTCCTCTATCACCCCTAAGCTGAGCATCCGATCTATCTCCGCATATAACAATTTCTCTACCGCAGGAGATACAGGGAAGTGTCTCTGCTTCACGGTTTTTGCATCACCTACATCAATTGAATGCGAAAGCAGAGCCGTCTTTCCTAGACCGGAAACGGAAAACGAAGGAAATAAATTGATGGTCGCTTGCAACTGGTCCATTTCCCCTCGGCTGAGGTTCTGCGGTTCATGAACTATCTCTGCCAGCGACATGCTGGGTGGTAATAAATCGAAACTTGACCAAAAGTCGATCCCTAAATACAAGTCCTGGCTGAGCGATGGAATAATGTGCAGCTCAAGGTCCTTCACTGCACCCTTATACTGCACCGGTGTCCGCAGTCGTCCCACTACCTCTTGCCTCCGTCCATCCGCAGTGGAAGCATTTACAACTCCTCTCTTAAAAGGAATTCGGCTTTGGATTACGCGTTCTGCTAACTTTCCGCCTATAACACTCATAGCTGCTCCGGTGTCCAATAGACCAAGGACCGTTTGATCCAACAGGCGAACTTCCGCATATGGACGCTTGTCCTTCTGCTTGTAACGAATGCAATTTATCGCTTTCGCCGCCTGCCGGAACGCTCTCATCCTTCTTGCACTCCTTGTGAGGGACTTATTACTGGGTTGGTCGTTGGTGAAAAGCGAATGGGATCTGGCATGGACTAGTTGTGGCCAGACTAAAGCTTGGTGTATGTCGGATTCTGATTTCTCAGACGGAAGCTGGGCGGTAGTTTTAAGTATCCCCACTGGGATTTCGCCTCTGCACTCGACTGCTTGCGCTGAACACTGACCGGCTGGCGAGGCTGGGTGTTCACTTTGCCGTTTTTTTGGCATTTGCTACACGACGGCTTATATTTATTAGGTGCTCCGCACCCAAAGCAAAAAATTTTCCTTTTGCTATCGCAATCGTGGTAGCGATGCCCCTCCTTTCGGCAGTTCCAGCAAATCAGTGCCATGGCTGCCACCTCGTCCTCTTCTTCTACATCCGAGAATTCGGAGGCCTCCTCTAATTGGGCTTCCTCTACCAATTCCGCAACCTGTTTCCGGAAAGGAATCAATTTCTGGTACCCATGACTCCGCCTAACGTCGTCGAGAAAACCCTCCCTTCTACGACAGACTTCTCTCAAGCGTTCTACGGAGTCGATTTGGACATTCAGGAGCTCATGTCTAATTTCAGGTCGCAAATTGCGCCGTAAAGTTTCCACAATTGCTTTCTCTGACATGGGAGTTTCCAAATCATCCATCAGCTGTATCAGGGCGTCGTGGAAGGAATCGTTATTTTCTTTTTCTTTTTGCTTCCTGTCCCTTATCGCTTCTCTGATATCCACATCGGTTCGAGAATCCCTAAACTGTTTTCTTAGAGCTTGGCATAACCGGTCCCATCTCATCGATCCGGAAGTCTTGTGGTAACGCCAATAAAAATCTCTGGCCTTTCCGTCAAAAAGCAGACTGGCGTTACTGCACAGAACTGGAAAATTTCCTTCGAGAGTCTGATGCGTCAAAGCCTCTACCCTATAGAGAAAATTATCAATGCTCAATCCTTCTTGGGTACCATTAAAACGTAATTTCCAACTATTGAGGATATGGGCGACTTTGTCCGGTCGCTGACTCAGATCTGAGACTGCACTGCTTGGACGGTCGTAGCTCGGAAACTGTGCTGAATACTGACTATTCAGTCCCTGTCGGAATGTATCCTCCCCTTCTCTGTCCCTATTTTGTTGGACCGGATTATCCGCTTCCCCACGTCTATTCCCTTGAGGAATGCTATTGCCAGTCTCTTGGAAATGTGCTGCTATGCTGGACTGAATGATTTGAGCCATTTTGTCCGTGAGCTGGGCTACCACCTCGTTTTGCATCGTGCTGATGGCCTGTGTAACCATGCTACTAACTCTTTCCGCGGTTATGGCTGCTGCATCGTTTTGCTTGGCCTGGGACCTGGTATTATGAGGAGTACTTCTATCGACGCATAGCGTCTTGCATGTGGGACAGGTAGTATGGGTCTTGACATGTGACTCAACACAAGTTTTGTGAAACTCGTGGCTGCACTTTGTTTTCAATGTAGGAGCCGAAGCCAAAGTTTTCCCACACAACTGGCATTTTGGCGCCGGAGCCGGTTCAGGCTCGTTATCGGGGTTCTCCATTGTAAAAAAATAAATCAAACTTAATTGCTAACTGTCCTGAAAAAAATATGTCCCACAAAAACTACACGACAAAACATAAACACTTACTTATCAAACGCAGACAAAACCAAAGTTAAAAATGTGTTAATAGTAAAACTAAATTAAGTATTCTGGTTAAAAGTCAGATAACTTATGCTAGCAAACCTAAGATGACCTAAAAATTCAAAAATAATAAGTAATTGTACGTGAACTCAAATTGCAAAGAGAACTGATTCCTCGTGTTATAATTCATAGCTTCCAACGTTGCCAACTTAGGGTCAATGGCCCAGCAAACGGCACAGCTGTTCTCAAGTCTCGCTTCCCTTGTACAGCGAGAGAGCTAGCAAATCAACAGCCCTACCAAATAACACACATGGAATGTAAACCACAAGAATAGAACGCAAAGAATATGATACGATAAAATAAAGTCATAAAAATATTTGCCTTACGCATAGCTAATCCCCATGCGAAACGGACCCTATGCTAATTGAGACCCCAATTCCTAAGCACAAAAGAAAATGAAAAGAATGTGTACGCGCGCAGACGCCTTGCACTTGTCGCTGTCTAATCAAAACCAACAACAACTGCATGCGCGAGCCGTGGCCAGCTGCTGCTTTGATTCGCGCCGCTGTCGTCCAAACATCTCGGCTCGGCACTCTACACTTGAAATGAGCATGCTGCTTCTGATTTCACTCGTGGCCAACGGAATTCTATAATCAAGATTAATCCGAGTATGTCCAACGCGCTAAAGCTCATCAGCAGCAATGGCTAAGCCTTCCGCACAGTCCCTCAGCCGTGGGCAGGGTTCCGTAAGTAAACGAGATTCCCTCTGCAGTCCTATGCGCCCGAAAGACCATGTTTAAGACTCCTGCCTCAGAAAAATTAGGGTATTATTAAGATCGATGCACTTTTCGAAACGCTCCTCAGACGTGGCCGGATGAAAAGTCAAAACTTCTGCTTCCGTTTTCCGAATCGTCTGACAAGCCCTCTACTTGGTGTTGAGAAAAGAAGATATTCTTGAGCAATGACCACTTCTAGAGAAACAATTTTGGTCAATGCCGTCTATGCTGAATCGGGAAGTTTTAAAGACAAAAAAAAAGGATGTCACAGTGTTGATGGTGTCACACCTGAATAGGTGTGGCCCCACGTTGGGCGCCAATTTTTAGTTATAATACTATATCTATGATTCATAAATGTAACGTGTCATCTACGCACGTCTGTGTATATAAATCCTGCCAGGCTAGCTGTCATTCAGCGAAGGGAAGCACACGCTTTGGGTTTCCGGCCTCTGCTCGTCGGCCATTGGAGTGATGTTCTTGCCCCCCTCCTGCTGGTGGCCTATACGCATTATACCGCGAATGAAGTAGCGTGTCACGACGAAAATGCTTAACCGGGAGACACTGTTTATCCCTGAATAGAATTGTGGATGTGTGCTGGAAAGGTATCTCAACTCCGCCTCTGGTGTTGTCGAGGTCGTGTCGCCCACCCTACCATGGCCATTCCAAACCGTTCGATTTAATGACGGAATGGCCCCTTTGTCCGGGGCGTCCTACATGGGGAATTTGCCAGCGAAAGCAAAGCGGTAGATTAATACATTATAAAGTTTATTCACTTACTGGCTAAAACACTAACATTACCCGCAAGTACCATAATATAATCACCCACATTAAAAGAGTAGCTAAATGAAATATATGTATAAAATTCCTACAAATACTTGGCTATGTGTCATACAAACGATATACTAAATAAGTCCGAAATGGACAAACTAACTTGCTTGCTGACTCCGTAATGTTACGAAACCAATTCGAGTGGGCACTTCTCCCTCTCACTCACCGACCGGCCCTAGTTCCCTTGTTTCAAGTTGTATTTATTAATAATAGAATTTAAGTCCACTCATACCTTTTCTCCAGTTTATGGCTCCATCGGCGAAAGCGCTTTCCTCGATGAATACCTAAAGCTGCTGTGGTGGAAGAACACTTAAATGGGCACAAGGTTGGGGGAAATCATATTTGCAGATCGGCGAGAGTCACGAGAAGCCACTACCGGAATCAAATCTAAATCTCTCCTAATTAACTCCGCACAGAAATCATAATGTTTGGGGGGCCTAAAAAGATACCATTTAAAAAGGAAACCCTTAGTCCTATTTCAATAGTGAAAGTGGTTAGTTCGATAAAAAAAAAAAATAAAATAAAACTTAAAATGGCATCAAAAGTTAAGTGCAACATGTGTGATAAGTCTCGTAATAATGTGGCGTGTGACCTTTGCTCTAAGCCCATCGACTTAATAGAGTTTGATAGTCATTATGAAGCATGCTTGGGACCTAGGAATGCTTTTGAGATTCTTATGAGCAAAGGATCTAATTCAAGTGATCTTCAAGGTCCTTCAACGTCAGGAGCTTCAAAACGGCCTCGATTGGATACTCCGATGGAACTAAGGATTATTGACTGTTCAATTTGCGGTGAAAGTTACCCTTCGTCTAGGGAAAGACGCCATATGATGTCGGACAAACATAAGAATGCAAGAGCAGCTCAACTAGAGGAAAATGAAAACGTTATTTTAATTTCAACGGAGTCGCGATTTCCTTTAAAATCATATCGTGTTCACTCAAATAAAAGTAAACAGATTGATTTAAAAGAGTTTTTTCATGATTGCAAAAATGATATTATCAATTTATTGCATCACTGCATGTGTGAGTACAGATCCATAATATACAATTTAAAAGTATATGGACTATACGTCAAAAACACTGATGATGAAAGCTTAACAGAAACAATGAAGCATTTCATTACTCCATACAAACCAATATATGAAAACGAGCTGATTGATGATCATCTAAATGATACCATAGAAAATTTAATAACTCTCAGCAGTGAATTCCAGGAGAAGGATTCAGGTTGGGCAATAAAGTGTTTTAAATATTTTGAACTTACCATGATAAAACTAGAGCATATCGCTGCAAACAGGTTTATCCAAGCTCCCAAAAAAATTAAGTCACGAAATGCACTCATAAATGCTAAAAATGACGATGATTTTTGTTTCAAGTGGTGTGTTTTAGCATCATTAGCCTATGGAAAACACCTTAAAACTATATATCAAACAGCAGCATTAAAAAAAATTTCCCGAGATAAGTTAACAATACCATCATCCTATCGATGCGGAAACATACGGCAAGACATCATTTATAATGAAGGAGTAAGATCAAATTTTTCCGGAATTGAGTTTCCAATAACAAGCAAAGGAATCAAGCGATTCGAATCAGCAAATGAGGATTTTAGCATCAATGTTTATGAAGTCGATGAGAATGGAAAAAACGTTGTGGGACCCACAGTGAGGACTAAGAAAATTCGGACTCACCACATAAACTTGCTTGGAATTAATAGTGATAATATGCAAATGATGCATTATGCATGTATAACGTGCATGAGAAAATTATGTTATTCACAACATAGTAAATCCCATAATACTGCATATTTTTGCGAGAACTGCTTGCAATTTTATAGTACAACAAATACTATACATGACACTAAAGAGTGTGGAAAAGTTGCTGCTTTGTATCCTGAACCTAATACCAAAACTGTATTCAAAAGTTTTTCTAAAAAACTATCTCCACCAGTAGTAATTTATGCTGACATCGAAGCAGTTTTGGAAAATTACCATATAAATCTTAATGATCCATCAAAATCATCAACTACTATGGCACAGGGGCATACAGCATGTGCAGCATCATTTTATATTGTACATAAATACAATGAACATCTAAATGAGATGTGGACATACGAAGGTAAATATTTTAACATTCCAGCAAAGGCAATAAACTCATAAACATTATGATTTCGTTATTTCAGGACCGGATTGTATCCAAAAATTTTGTCAAGCACTTAGGATGAAAACCGATGGACTTTATGAGAAGTACTGGAAGTCCTATAAAAAACCAATCTATCAGTTTAACATTTGGGATGAGGATTATCAGGAACACGGTGATTGCTAGGTCCTATTCATAAGCTGTGTAAACAGACATTTAGATTAAGCGATCCCTTTTTCCCGGTAGTTTTTCATAACTTGTCTCGTTATGATATACATTTATTTGTTACGTCAATAAAAGATGAACTAAGACCCATTCCTTGCAATAAAGAGTTATATATTGCGTTAACTCAAATTTGTAAGCTCGATGAATCTTATCTTCATCAATATAAAATTAGATATATAGATTCAAATAGATTTTTAAATTCAAGCTTAGAAAAACTCGCTAGTTATATGAACATAGCGAATTTTAAAATTTTGAAAACTAAATATCAAGGTGAAAAATTTGATATGCTACGACGAAAGGGAGTATTTCCCTATGATTATTTGGATAGTTTTGAAAAATTTGATGAATCCCTGCTTCCTTCGCGAGATAATTTTTATAATTCACTGAATGATGAGGAATGTAGTGTTGAAGACTACAACTTTGCTCAGAAGGTTTGGAGCGCATTTAATTGCAAATCTATTAGAGATTATTTAAAATTATATTTGGAAAGCGATGTTTTAATTCTTGCTGATGTATTTGAGAATTTTAGGAGTCTTTGTTCCCGAGTGTACAGGTTAGACCCCATTAATTATGTTACTGCTCCTTCAGTTTCATGGGATGCAATGTTAAAATACACAAGGGTAGAATTAGAACTTGTTAGTAATCCTGACACTTATAATTTTTTAAAAACTGCTGTTCGTGGAGATTTGACCCAATGTACTCAACGGATTGCAACAGCAAATAACAAATATTTAAATAATAAATTTAAGCCTACCGAACCCATAAATTTCCTTTCATATATTGACGCCAACAACTTATATGGATGGGCTATGAGTCAACCCCTTCCATTTTATAATTTTAAATTTCTAAGTAACGATGAAATTTCATCTTTCAACGTTCTTAGCATATCGGCATCTAGTGATGTTGGATATATTTTAGAAGTAGATATGCGATATCCTGATGATATTCATAATAAGCATAATAGTTTACCTTTTTGACCCGAAAATAAGATTCCACTAGGAGGAAAGCAGACAAAACTAATAGCTGACTTAAGTGATAAAAATAACTATATAATCCATTTGAAGCAGCTACAGTTAAGTATAGAGCAAGGTATGATTTTAGAAAAAATATCTAGAGTTTTATCATTTAATCAGTCCTGTTGGCTGAATCCTTATATTGACCTCAATACATCTCTTAGAAAATTAGCTAGCAATGACTTTGAGATAAACTTTTACAAATTAATGGTTAATGCCGTTTACGGTAAAACAATGGAGAATGTAGAAAAACGTCGTGAGGTTGCATTAGTTAAGCATTATGATTCAAGACAAAACTCAGCACGGCTTAGACAACGCATAGCAAGACATAATTTCCACAGTGTTGAAATCTTTGGAGATAATTTGGCTGCCATTGAATCAACTAAGTCCCGAATTTTTTATGATAAGCCCATATACATTGGAGTTAGTGTACTAGAACTTTCAAAATGGTTAATGTATGACTATTTCTATAATTTTCATTCTGTAAAATGTCCATCATCAAATATACTCTATATGGATACAGATTCATTTATTATATCATCAGAAGAAGATTTTTATGATTTAATTAAATTCAATCCTAATCGCTTTGATACAACCAATTACCTAGCCTCAAACAGATTCGGTATCAATCTCGCTAATAACAAAGAGCTTGGATTAATGAAAGACGAAAATGCAGGAAAAATAATGACGTCGTTTGCAGGATTAAAAGGGAAAGCATACTCATATTTAATTGCTAAAGATGATAACACTGACTATAACGTAAAAAAGGTTAAAGGCGTAAAAAAGTCAGTAGTGAAACGATTAACTCATACTCATTATATTGAATGCATTAAACATAAAAAAACTTATTATGGACAACAGAGAGTAATTAGAAGTAGAGGTCATAAAATTTATACTGAAATTGTAAATAAGATAAGTCTAAATTATAAGGATGACAAAAGATTTATATTACCTGATAATATTTCAACATTAGCTCATAATCACTATGAAATTAAAAATATTTTAGGTGCTAGTAATAATACACAAAATATGGTATAAGTAAATTTAACATTATATTATTATTATTTTTTAATTTGTGTATAATTAAAACTATATTTCAATGTAAAAAATACACAAAAATAAATTAAATCTGATAAATATTTTGCGTGCTTAATTATTTTAATATACTCTTTTTATCTATCCATGAATTGTGTGTTTCATCGAAACCTAACCCTTTAACAAAAACTTGTTCTTTTTTCCTTCTGAGTATTTTTTCCACTAAGAAAGCATTTTCATCTTTAACTTTTTGGAGTTCTTGATCATTAAATGAGCCTTTGATCATTTCCCCCTTATAGTCCTCCAGTTCATATGTTACAGGATTAGTAGACTTTACTTTTAAAATTTTAAAAACTTCGGTTGTCCAGTTTGGATCATAGCCCTTTGTAAAAATACCTTTATATTTACTTATTCTAACAGGATCACCAATGGAAAACTTGTGTTTAGGAAATACCTTACAAATATTATAAGCTGTTTTTAAAATAAACTCTTCATTTTGTTTGTTTACATCTATAGGCCTCATTTTTATAGTACGGTGATATGAATTATTATAATCTTTTAGTAAGTCATGCAAGGTATAAATCCACGTATGATTACCCTGCATACTAAAGATTTTCCACATACGATTTTTTAATGTTCTATTAAAACGTTCACAAATAGATGCCTTAAGGTGTGTATATGTAAGTTAACACCCTAAGAGTTCAATACTCTTATTTCCAATTAAAACAGAAAAAAGTATAAAAATTCTTGCCCAATAGTTTATTACCCAATTGTAATAACAATGCGCAAGAATTCTGTCACAATTTACACAAAAAGTAAAAACCATTTCCTGCCTAAAACAAGAACCGAAACATTGTATTTCTGGAAGTGCTTATGCGCTCCACTTCAAGTCAGCACTTCACGAGAAACCATCGCCCCCACCCCGTCTTCGACATCACGACTGCGATAATGTCGACAATGCATTTTTGATGACTCCGCTGTTCTTCACCCCCAACATCGACCAGCAACATTGACTTCCTATTGCCGGTCAATAACTGCAACTCCGCTGTCGCCACCGACGCCGCCGCCTACAATAATTCTGAAGACCCCAACAATTCGGCCTCTGCCGAAGTTCCTCTGCCGCGTTCATCGATAGGTTTCTTTAAGAATTATAATTCTAGATTTAAGCAGTCACATTCTGATATTCAATAAAAGCACTTCGCTAAAGTGAACAGAAGGAATATAATCTTTTATTTTGTCCTTCGAATAAGGATAAAATTAACTGGCGCCCGAGCAGGGACCTGACTAGTGAACAACACAGCAAAAAGTTTAGTACGTTCGCGAAAACTGCAAAAACTTGCAGCCGTCGGTCTCAATAATAATTACCGGTGTGACTCACAATATTTCGTAATATTGTACGGTATTACCCATCGGTGACTCCAATTCCTGAAAGTTCCGTACTCAGGAAAACCAACCAAAAAGGAGCGAAGTAAAGGAACCTCAGTAAGGTGATACCATCACCGCCCGTTGGAGGAGCCACATCCAACATGTTAAGGTAAGTAAAACAAAAACAAAACGACGAAAACCAAAAAACATTTTTTTCAAGTGAAAATAAAATAAAGTGTAGAAAAAAATTCACAAAAGTGAAACAATGAAAAAAAAATAAATTTTCCGCGCGATACAAAAAATTATAAAACGGGAAACAAAAACCCCAAAGGGAAAAAGAAAATAAAAACCCAAACCTACGGAAGCTTAAACGAATTTAGTTCCTGGAAGAAGGGAGTAGATAGGATTCTAGGGGACTTTGCAGACATAGTAGGAACCCGAAAGTACGTTGGGATCCTTCAAGTCATTCGAAACAAGATTGTCGGAAATGCCGATACGGCATTACAATCATACAACATTCCTCTTAATTGGAATGCTATTTCCAAATGTTTAACCCTACACTATGGTGACAAGAGAGACCTGAGTACATTAGAGTACCAGATGACCATGCTAGTGCAGGGAAATCAACAGTCAGTGGAAGATTATCATCAAGTCGTTTATCACCAAATGTCACTGATTCTAAATAAAATAGGTTGCATGGAATTAGGAAGGGAAGCAGAACAATTAATGACCAAACTATACCGCGATAAAGCTTTAGATACTTTTGTCAGAGGACTACGAGGAGATCTTCCTCGACTCCTGGGTATGAAAGAACCAGCAGACCTCCCATCAGCTCTACACCTTTGTTTAAAATTAGAAAACCAGAACTATCGTTCCAATTATGCTAACGCCAAAGCACCCACTATTGGATTTAGGGGATCAAACCAAAAACCAATTCCAGCACCCCGATCAAATATCAACTCTCTTCAGTACCACCAGTATAATCAATATAAACCTTCAGTTCCTCCCAGACAAAACTATAATTACCAAACACCTCAAGTTACACAGAGTTATCCCCGTCAACAATTCCCTCAGAATAACATTCCGAATCGTCCGATCGCACCAAAGCCAATGCCAAAACCAGAACCAATGGAGATAGATCCATGTCTCCATACTAGAAATGTCAACTATATGAATCGTCCGCATTTTCAAGCAGGAAAACGACCCCCAAACAACTCAAAATGTAATAGAAAAAAGACATAGACAATTCAATATCCAAACTCAACAATATCGAAACTCAAACGAACTCTTCGCCTGATGCAATAAATTACGCAACTTTGGTGGAATACGAACAACTGAAAGATGAGTATGAAAACGAAAATGACTTTGAGCAAACCCTTGAGGAGTATGCTCAAGAACCAGATACAGACAATAACGACTCGAATCTCGAACAACTAAGTGACTTACATTTTTTAGAATAAAATACTCCTCACTACCCTATATAGAGTGTAGAGTGAGGAGTGGACAGACCTTAAAAATCTTAGTAGATACCGGCTCTAATAAAAGCTATATTCAACCCCAACATGTTAATAACCCAATTTTAAACCAAAAACCTTTTAACGCTATCAGTGTTAGTGGTAGCATAAAAATAACACACCATAAAATTGCAAACCTTTTCAATATCCCTAATATTAATGTAAAATTCATCTGTTACCCACCTTAAAATCATTTGACGCCATACTAGGAAATGACTACCTCAAAGAATTAGGAGCAGTCATTGACATAAAAAAACGAACACTAACAATAAACAATGGTCATGTTATTCCGATAAAGAAAAAATTCTTGGAAGCAGTGAATGTCATATTCAATAGGACAGAACATCTAACAGAAACACAAAAACTAACCCTTGAAAACCTCTTTAAAACACACTCTAATTTGTTCGCAGATCCAAACAGAAAACTTACTTACACCACAAACATTAAAGCAGATATCCGCACCACCTCTGATACTCCAGTTTATTCACGATGTTACCCCCTACCAGTGGGATCCAAAACAGAAGTAGAGAAACAAATAAAAGAACTACTAGATGACGGGATAATTAGACCATCTAGGTCCCCGTACAATTCCCCCGTATGGCTGGTTCCGAAAAAAATGGATGCCTCTCAAAAGAAAAAATTCAGAGTAGTCATCGACTACAGGAAACTAAATTTAGTTACTGTTGCCGATAAATATCCCATTCCAAATATAAATGAAGTTTTAGCACAACTAGGAAACAACAAGTTCTTTTCAGTACTAGATCTTAAAAGTGGTTTCCATCAAATTCTATTAAAAAAATCAGATATCGAAAAAACTGCATTCTCCATCAACAACGGTAAATACGAATTCACACGTCTCCCATTTGGACTAAAAAATGCACCGGCAATATTCCAACGCACCCTTGACGATATCCTACGACCACATATTGGTGAAATCTGCTATATTTATATTGACGACATAATTATTTTTGGGAAAGATGAAAAAACACATGCTAACAATCTCGCGCCATATTCGCGCCCTTAACCCATTCCATGAGCGATTGGAATGGAAACGCGAGAATAAAACGATGGAGAACATTTTTGGAAGAGTACGACTATCAGCTAATCTACAAACCAGGAAAAGCCAATGTAGTAGCTGACTCTTTGTCCAGAATCAAGGAGATAAACTCCATCACGACCCAACATAGTAGCCAAAGTTCCTCCGAAAGGTTAATTCATAGTATGGAAATACCAATAAATGCTTTTAAAAACCAAATCTTTATTATTCCAGGAAACGAAAATAATTACAAATTACATTTCATCGACATGAAATTACACAAAACACATTCACCGAAGCTGATTTATTACAAATATTAAAAAAATACCTTAACCCCTCCGTTATTAATGGAATTTAAACAACCGAACATATTATGGGACAAATCCAAAAAATATACCCATCAAATTTCTTCCAATACAAAGTTAGATTCACACAAAGTAGAGTAGAAGATCTAAGTAACGAAAACCAACAAGAAGAAGAGATATTAAAAGTTCACAACAGGGCCCACAGGAATGCCGTAGAAAATCAAAAACAACTCATCGAAAAATTCTATTTTCCAAAAATGAAACAGAAAATTTCCACTATAGTAAAGCAGTGTCAGATTTGTAAGGAAGTAAAATACGACAGACACCCCACTAATCCCGAAATCGTGGAAACACCAATACCACAATACCCAGGTCACACTATTCACATTGATATTTATTCCACAGAAAGAAATTTAGTTTTGACAGCAATAGACAAATTTTCCAAATTAGCCCAAGGAAGAATCATCAAATCCAAATCCATCGAAGATATAAAACCATCCCTGCATGATATTCTGTTTTATTTCGGCGTACCAAAAAATGTAGTAATTGACAATGAAAAATCCTTAAATTCAGCTTCCATAACGTTTATGATGAAAGACCAATTGGGAATTCAGATATTTACAGCTCCACCCTACAAAAGCTCAGTAAATGGACAGGTAGAAAGATTCCATTCAACCCTCTCAGAAATAATGCGGTGTTTAAAAAGTAAAGGAATCTATAGCACATTTCAAGAATTACTGAATCAGGCCATTTACGAGTACAATTTCTCGATACACTCAGTAACCAACAGAAAACCGTTAGAAGTATTCTTTGGTAGAAACGTAACAACAAATCCTGACCAATACGAAATAAGCCGACAAAATAATATTGACAAACTTAAAAACAAACAGGACTCGGATTTGAAAAATCACAACAAGAAAAAAAACCAATAATACTATACTCACCAGGTCAAGAAATATTCGTAAAAATAAACACACGGTTAGGATCAAAATTGTCTCCAAGATTTAAAAAAGAAACAGTAAAAGAAGACAATAACACTACAATTAAAGCTGTGTCAGGAAAAATTGTTCACAAAAGTAACATAAAAAGTTAACGAGGGGGAACGTTGTGAGTTGCTGCGGAGACCGCAACTCTACAGTTATACCCGATACTAAGTCAGTATGGCTCTCCTCCGGCAGACGCCGCTAATATTAAACGACACGACAAGGAGTGCGTGCGAGAGAGACAGAAAATCAGTCTGAGCGTGACGTCGGGTGCTGCGTATCCAGTGCAAATTGATTTGTTCCTTTTGGCTATAAAAATAATCTGATCTGAACCAGATTCATCAATCTGATATATATGATCATTATCTATGATTCTGCGTTTTTCGTCCTTTGTGGGGGCGGAAGGGGGTGTGGCGAAATTTTGAAACAAACTCGTCTCGGTCCAATATATTAGGAGTGTGGACACCAAATTTGGTTGCACTATCTTTTATAGTCTCTGAGATCTAGGCGCTAATGTTTTACTCTAAGCAAAGCCGGCTTTGCTACGTGTGTGTTAGAGAGAGACAGGGCGAGAAAAAATGAAATTGTTTTCTTGATTCTGGCTATAATAATTATACGATCTGGTTCAGATTTTGCACTCTAGAAGATATAGTCATCTTCTACGATTCTGCGTTTTTAGTTTTCTCGTATCGTCGAAATTGTGGATGCCACAGATTTTCGCCCTTTGTGGGGGCGGAAGTGGGCGGGGCAAAGTTTAGAAAAATTTTTGTAGCAGTGACATATCACAGTCTGGATCCAAAACATCGTTGCTCTCGCTTTTATAGTCTTTGAGCACCAGGCGCTGAAGGGGACGGACAGACGGACAGACGGACGGACGGACAGACGGACAGACAGACATGGCTCAATCGACTCGGCTATTG
The DNA here is from genome assembly GCF_003369915.1 of Drosophila miranda. Classification (NCBI taxonomy): domain Eukaryota; kingdom Metazoa; phylum Arthropoda; class Insecta; order Diptera; family Drosophilidae; genus Drosophila; species Drosophila miranda. The sequence goes on from NW_022881603.1 coordinate 28,579,698, forward strand.
ATGCTGATCAAGAATATATATACTTTATGGGGTCGGAAACGATTCCTTTTGGACGTTACACACATCCACTTTTACCACAAATCTAATATACCCCAATACTCATTTTGAGTATCGGGTATAATAAAAAGTTAATAACTGTCCGATATTCATAGGTCCATGTCCATGTCCTTATTAAAAGGACTAAAGGTTATAATATAAAAAAATAACTACACGCAAAACTAAAAGATTTATCCGATTGCGGGTTCCATCCGATTATAGCACCACGAATCGGAAAATACCCGAAAATACAATTTTTTTACGATATTCTTCATTCTCTTCCAGATTGATAACATCATTACTCCTCCTACAATTAGTAGCTGGATCTATCGAAATAACCAACTATACCGATAGCCATGTTTTAACCATTCATACTAAAACAGGCAAACTAACCTCAGAACATACAAAACTAATTCATGTCATAGATTTAACACTAATAAAACAAACCCTAGACCAAACTCTTTGGTAGATAGAAAAAGACCTAAAAAATAATGATTTTTATAATACCTTGGACTATGAAATAAACCAAACTTACCTTATATTAAATACACTTACACCCACTCGACACAGTAGATCTATAGATATGATCGGCACGGCATGGAAATATATAGCCGGAAGTCCCGATCATGATGACCTAAATATGATCCAAAATAATCTTAATGATATAATTTCAAATTATAATAAGCAAATAGTAATAAATACACAATTTGAGAAACGAATAAACAAACTCACAGAAATAAACAATAGACTCTTGAATACAATAAAAAAAGACAATTCATTCCCCAACAAAATAGCCATTAGTCTACAAATTCAAACCCGACTTATAAAAGAAGAACTAATCAATGTAAAATATGCAATTCAGTGGGCAAAAATAAATATAGTAAACACATTCCTTCTTAACGAAAACGAAATAGAGACAATTAAAGAAAACTTTAAGGAAATACTAACCCCACTCAATTCAATAGAAGAAATGCTTGAGTTTGCAGACGTCTCAACTTTATATAATAAAAACACATTACTCTATATTATTAAGATCCCTAAGTTAGAAAAAGAAAACTATAAAGATATCATTATTCGACCGGTCGTCCGAAAAAACCTCATTGTTAATTTACCTTTCCAAGAAATATTTATTAATGAATTGAACACTTACGGAATTAATAAACCATGTAAAGACTACAATAACGTCAAAATTTGCAAAACAAATAATGTAATCAACTTAAACCACGATAACTGTATTAGTAGATTATTGATAGGGAAAGAATCCTCGTGTAACTACAGCAATGCAGAACACATCGAACCTATAGAAGAAATAGATTCCGACTCACTCCTCCTAAATAACTTCAACGGAACAATAAAATGGCAAACATGAAAAACTAAGGGGCACGTACTTACTAAAGTACTGGAACGATACAATAAACATTAACGAAAAGAAATTTACAAACATTCACAAAACTATAACCAAACCACAAACTCCAATGGTACAAGTAGGCCCATTGCAAGGAAAACGCATAAAAATACTTTCTCTCAAAGCACTCGATGAACTTCACATCAACAATACGAAACACTTAAACTTCCTTCAAACTCACTCCTCAATAAATAGTATGACTCTTATTACGCTATTTACAATTGCAATAATACTGATCATAATATCACATGTGTGTCGAAAACCACAAAAAGTGATACTCAACATTCCTCCAGAAATACCAGACATCAAAATCAAAACCGATACAAAGATACCAACAAACACAAAACAAAATCTTGAATTTAATAACATACCATATTTTTAAAAATTCATTTGAGGACAAATGAAATAAGAGGGGAAGAGTTAACACCCTAAGAGTTCAATACTCTTATTTCCAATTAAAACAGAAAAAAGTATAAAAATTCTTGCCCAATAGTTTATTACCCAATTGTAATAACAATGCGCAAGAATTCTGTCACAATTTACACAAAAAGTAAAAACCATTTCCTGCCTAAAACAAGAACCGAAACATTGTATTTCTGGAAGTGCTTATGCGCTCCACTTCAAGTCAGCACTTCACGAGAAACCATCGCCCCCACCCCGTCTTCGACAACGCGACTGCGATAATGTCGACAATGCATTTTTGATGACTCCGCTGTTCTTCACACCCAACATCGACCAGCAACATTGACTTCCTATTGCCGGTCAATAACTGCAACTCCGCTGTCGCCACCGACGCCGCCGCCTACAATAATTCTGAAGACCCCAACAATTCGGCCTCTGCCGAAGTTCCTCTGCCGCGTTCATCGATAGGTTTCTTTAAGAATTATAATTCTAGATTTAAGCAGTCACATTCTGATATTCAATAAAAGCACTTCGCTAAAGTGAACAGAATCAAAATAATCTTTTATTTTGTCCTTCGAATAAGGATAAAATTAACTTGTATGGTAATGGTTAATGTTATTTTTTTTCATTAACTCTCCGAAGGCTACATTAAAAAACTCCTTTCCTTGATCAGACTGAATATTTTTAGGTTTATGTTTAGATATTTTTAATATTTTCTTCAATGCTGATAAAACATCTAAAGCTGTTTTAGACTTAACGGGAACTGCATATGCATACTTCGAGAACGTGTCAATTACTGTCAGCAAGTACCTATATCCTTTGTTTTCCTTATAAAAGGGTATCATTTCAACTAAATCGATTTGCCACGTGTCATTAATTCCCTTTTGTACAAACTTACGACGAATGAAATTTCTTCTAGCAGGCTTATGTATTTCATTAACAACTTGTTGCTTACTCATTATTAATATAATTTTTATTTTCTATTGTTATGTTGGGATGATTGCTTATTTAAAAGTGTTTGCTTATACTCAAGAACATCGCGTTTTATTTGAAAACACATTTTTTTGGAAATTTCAAAGCATAAACGGGTTAAATCTATTTGCACATTTCTATCATAAGTACCGTCTAAATCAGCTTGTTGAACATCAAATTTTTGTAAGGCTGCACACTTAGGAATAATATGATTATAGTAGAGGTATATAATTTGTTGCTTAAGTATCGTATTCCAACATAAAAATGTGGTAAAAAAAATGCCTAATGTTAAAAACGATCTCCAGGACTCACTATCAAATTCAATTTTATTGCCAAACTGATTTATTATAAACACATACTGCTTATCTGATTTTCGAAATCTAAAATTACACTTAATTGTGGGCAATAATGGATGGTCTATAATTGTATCAGGCATCAAAAAATCATACTGATCAAGTTTCAATTGGATATACTTCTTGTATGTTACCAATTGCATCCATTCATCTTTATCTAAACCGACGAAATTGTATTTGCTTTGCTGCATCCATATCATTGGAGTGAATTTTCTTGTAGTTGAAAAACCGCATTTAAGTTTTAAATTATGTACTACATAATATTCGAGACCGAAAATGACTTCGTGATCCTGCTTCTTTCTAGTGGACCTAATTCTTTTTGATTGAAGCGTGTCCATTTGGGTTGAATGCTTTTGTTAAACTAAGAACTCTTACTGAATTGGGATGTATATAAAGGAGGAATCAACGACTCATTCAGTTTATTACAAAATCTCAAACCAACATGAACACAATCGACAGGAATTCAAGCGTTATAGTTGATTTTCAATATCTCTTTGGAAATAATAAACAACTTTTTATTAAGGAATTGGCGTTTATGCAAACCGGAACAGTAACACCAAACTTCTTTCATTTCAAACCACCATATCATCTGAATGAATTGGATAATGAAATGATTAAACAACAAAATATTAATCGTCCAACCATAAATGGATTGGAATGGTCAGATGGTGAAATATCATATTTAAGTTTAGGTGAAATACTTTCACCACTAAATAGATTTAGCACCGTTATTGTACGTGGTGAAATTAAAAAAAAGTTTTTATCTAAGTATTTAGCAAATAATATTATTGATATCGATTTAGGAAAAAGTCTCACATTTTATCCAAATTTTTGTACAAACTGTAGAATCCACAAAAAAATTCCTCTTAGATGTGCTCTAAATAATAAATTTAAGCTATTTGTTATCTTGGAAAATTCTAACTACGCTATCTACTGTAATAGTGACTCATATGTTTAGATTTTCAGTTTATATTCAGCACTTGTAGTAACTAGTTGCTTAAAATGGATTCATTTAAGCGTTTGTTTGAAAAGGATCCTCACAAAAGCGGATACACATAAGTTGTTTATTGTAATTATTGCGGATCTGATACTCACTTAGAAAAAAACTGCCCCAAAAAGCGCGATCAGGAGACGCGTAATTAGAATATCTTAGATGTTAGAAAACATTTATAAAATATTAATAAATAAAACATAACCCAAAAATGTTTAAGCAATTTATACATCCTTTTACAATGCTTATTTGCGGACCTTCAGGATCTGGTAAGACAACGTTTTTAGAAAATTTAATAAACAAAAGGAATGATTTGCTGAGCATTTCAATTAATCGAATAATTTGGTGTTATGAAGAGGAGCATGCTAAGCCAAATTTGAATACCATCGAATACTATAAAGGAGTTCCCGAAACAATTGAAAATGAAAATCATGAGCCTATTCTTTTAATACTAGATGACTTAATGATGGGTGCATTTAATAAAAATGTCTGTGAGCTATTTACAAAAGGATCACACCACAGGAATTTATCCGTAATAGTGGTTACACAAAATATATTTCATAAATCATCACATACTCGAGATATTTCACTAAACACAAAATACATCGTTGCGTTCAAAAATCCTAGAGATAAGCTACAATTTCAATGCTTAGCAAGACAAATTTATCCTGAAAATTCTCAGGAGCTCTTCAGAATATATAAGGAGGTGACAGATGAACCACATGGTTATTTACTTATTGATCTTACTCAGGGAATAAATGATCTCCTTAGATTTCGTACACATATTTTTAATTCTGAGTATACAGTTTGCTTTTCAGATGAAAATGGTTTACAACAAGAATCTAAATCGACTGAAAGCGAACAAACATTTATTGTATGTGCTCAAAAGGGCAAATAATAAACTTCGAAATGCAATTATAAGTAATTGTGACATTGAGTCAGTAAAAGCATTAGTGGAGATAGTGTTGAATACTCTACGAGGAAATCATAAGATATCAAAAAAGCAACTATATGCTCTAAAAAAGTATAAAAATGCATTACGTCTTATTTCATGTCCAAAACGGTCAATAAATTCTAAGAGAAAAGTTCTCATCCAAAAAGGAGGATTTTTACCTGTTTTAATAAGTTCATTGCTTTCGGGGATTTTTGGAAAAATATTGAACAATGCTTAAAAATAAGCATCAATTAACCAAAGTTATTTTAATGCATCCGAATGCATATCAAAAATTGGTAAATAATGCCCAGAAAAACGATTTAATAAATATAACGTTTCTGCCTATTTTAAATGATAAAAAAAACTAGTGACTTTAATAAATGGATTAAAATACGTCAAGAATTGTGTTACTATCAAAATAAAAAAAGAAATAAGACAATGAATATACGAACTACGCAGAACAAACGACTTTCACCACCTCAAAGCATTGGAATACAAACACAAGACGAGTCAGTTTGGTTAGATGTAAAACCTAACACTTCCATTCTTAACAATACAAATAATGAGTCCTCAAAAAAGGAACTCTCTATCACAAATGAGTTCTCTGATTTACCTAACGACATCGATGATGAAGATTTTCTGACCGAAAAATCTTTCAACTCAAAACCTAATAAGCGTAAAGTTGAGGATACTTCATTTTTAGACACTCAAGCATCAAAAAAATCAGCATTGACTAAAGTGAAGCTTACTGATAAACAGCGAAAGCTAAGAGTAAAACTTTAGAGGTATAAAAGTGAACCAAATCCATTTCAAGACTTGAAATACGTAAGTGGACGAGAAAAGTTGATGAGGGCTGTTAGAAACAGTAAGGCCGTGCAAATTGGAAAAAACAAAATTAATTGGTTTTCCTATAATTAATAAACTGCAAAGAACGTAGAACTAAAAATGGTAAATTTAACAGAGTTTTTCGTGACAGTACTTAGTAATGATTCGTTAAATGTATATCATGATAACGTTAAGTGTGCATTTACAAACATTGACTGGGAAGTAGGAATTACAGACTTATATCTAAATAAATGTATAAAAAGCAGGCCTGAGAATACCTCAATCGCATCTGAAGAAACAACAGAATTCGTTATTAGCTTAGTAAATGGAGAAACATTTCGATATGAAAATGAGTCAATAGAGTCTGAACAGTTTCAAAATGGGTTGATTTTTGTTTACACTGACATTATCAAACCAAGATGTGTTGGAAATAAAAGACCTCGATGTCTTCGAGTATTACATTATAATGGAAAAGAGCAACTTATACAATTCAACAAAATTGAATATTATCCCATTGAAATATGGTCTCCAAAAGAAATTTCGATCTTAATTACCGATTCCAAAGGGTATAAAGTACCATTTGAATCTTCAGCAATTCCAATTTTTGTTACCCTTCACTTTAAAAAACGAAAAGAAATGCTATAAATAAGACTGTAAAGATGGAAATTTATTCAGAGTAGAAATAACCACCATGACGAAATCTTATCAACAATATTATTTAAATCAGTGTGGAGGAGGGTTGAATCATATAGGAAGTCTTTATGTTTCACCCAGAGTTATCCAACAAGGTAGAGGAATTGGGAATTTTTTTAGTGGTCTTTTTAATTACATAAAACCACTATTCCTTTCGGGGATAAACGCTATTAAAAACCAAGCTTCTGAGACTGGAAAGGCAGTAATAAATGAGTTTGGTCGAAAACCTTTAAGAACTATTATCCAAGAACAAAGTAAAATTGCTTTGCAAAACCTGTCAAATAAAGCCATTAATAAGTTAACCCGATTCTAGAATGGGGCAGGTAAAAAGAATAAAAAGAGAAGGTCTAGGAAAAAACTATCTCATTTATCATCTAAAGAAGGAAACAAACATACGCAGTCGAGACCAAAACTATTCGGAAAAGTTCATGGAGATATATTTAATCAACCAAAACTGCTTATAAATAATGTAGATTTGAGGATTACTTTTAACATTGAAAAAACAGCATTTTATTTAATGGAATCTGAAACTGAATCAAATCTTAAAATATTGGAGGCCCAACTATTCATGAACCACATAACTATTAATCCGAGCATTTTATTGGCTCATCATCATGTTTTACAAACTAAAAATGCCATTTATCCATACAGCAAAGTTCAAGTAAAATCATTTACAATATATCCAGGAAATAATACATTATCAATTGACAATTATTGGACAGCTTCCCAATTTTTTGGCTTTTTGCATGGTAAAAAACAAATCATATTCTGGAAATCGGGCATTAAACCCCTTCCATTTTGATCATTTTAAAATTCAACGCTTTAATCTATTGGTTAATGGAGTACAAGTACCATCGCAGGCACTTGAGTTTGATTTCTCGAACTCTGAAAATGCTCAAAGCTCTAGAGGATATAATATGCTATTCAGATCAAGTGGAATAAAACATTATGATCGAGGCTTACAAACTACAAAGGAAATGTTTGATAAAAATAGTTTTATATTAGCATTTGACCTAACTGCAGACCATCACAATTCAACTGTATGCTCAAATTTAATATCACAGGGAGCCATCCGAATTGAAGGACGATTTTCGGAGCCTCTTACAGAAGCAGTTACTTGTCTGGTATACTGTGAATATGACTCAATGATTGATATTGATAAACATAGAAATATTCGTGTTCTATTGTAAAAATGAATACATTGCAAATCGATAAGTTGCTTTCCAAGCATTCAAAAACAAAAATAATTTTTAAAGGAGTTTATCCCTCTGATCAGCTGCCTCAAGTAATTTCGAAATATCCTGCTTTAATAATAGCAAACACAGATTCTTCATGCCATTCAGGAACTCATTGGGTTGCTTTTTACTTTGAAAACAAATATTCAGCCGAATTTTTTGATTCATATGGTCAATATCCTCAAAATAAAGAATTTTTAAAAATATTAAGGAAAAATTCCATAAAGTTTACATTTAATAACCAACCACTGCAAGGTTATTTTTCAAATACATGCAGTCATTACTGTATCCTATATGGAATATTTAAAAGCAGCAAAAAAACATTAAATTGTTTTTTAAAACAATTTAAGAAAAATGATTTTAACTATAATGATAAACTTATCATACAAATAATACAATAATACAAATGTTTAAGAAAATTCATTTAAAATAAAACACAATATTATTTCAGAGACATTTAAGATGTTTATTGAATTTTTGAGCTGGGATACATTCTTTTATTTAAGTTATAGTACTTTAACATTAGGTCTATAGCTTCTGCTTTATTATTTGGTAGGGTATGTCCGTCCGTTGCATCGTCATCACTCCAGGGGCATAGCTTATAATGAAAGCCAAACTTGGAGTACTGAAGCTCCTTTTCCTCCAGATCTTCCAAAATGCTCATCAAATTTTCAAGAATTTGTACGTGCTCCTCGAAGATCATCTCCTCGAATTGCATTAAAAAAAGTTTTATTTGTTTGGCATGCATCTTGCAGCTGACTTCTTGAATCTATTACTGATAATGTTTCAAAGAGCAGGACTCTTTATATACACGTCTTTGCTGTTTCCCTTATATTTTTCTTTACCCATGTATTGGAAATGATAAGTACTATATCTAGCCATCTCTTTTTTACATATGTACATATGTATATTCTTAACCTTTTTCTTTGTTTTTGTCTTTACATGTATTTACAGCTCCACCCTACAAAAGCTCAGTAAATGGACAGGTAGAAAGATTCCATTCAACCCTCTCAGAAATAATGCGGTGTTTAAAAAGTAAAGGAATCTATAGCACATTTCAAGAATTACTGAATCAGGCCATTTACGAGTACAATTTCTCGATACACTCAGTAACCAACAGAAAACCGTTAGAAGTATTCTTTGGTAGAAACGTAACAATAAATCCTGACCAATACGAAATAAGCCGACAAAATAATATTGACAAACTTAAAAACAAACAGGACTCGGATTTGAAAAATCACAACAAGAAAAAAAACCGATAATACTATACTCACCAGGTCAAGAAATATTCGTAAAAATAAACACACGGTTAGGATCAAAATTGTCTCCAAGATTTAAAAAAGAAACAGTAAAAGAAGACAATAACACTACAATTAAAGCTGTGTCAGGAAAAATTGTTCACAAAAGTAACATAAAAAGTTAACGAGGGGGAACGTTGTGAGTTGCTGCGGAGACCGCAACTCTACAGTTATACCCGATACTAAGTCAGTATGGCTCTCCTCCGGCAGACGCCGCTAATATTAAACGACACGACAAGGAGTGCGTGCGAGAGAGACAGAAAATCAGTCTGAGCGTGACGTCGGGTGCTGCGTAGCCAGTGCAAATTGATTTGTTCCTTTTGGCTATAAAAATAATCTGATCTGAACCAGATTCATCAATCTGATATATATGATCATTATCTATGATTCTGCGTTTTTCGTCCTTTGTGGGGGCGGAAGGGGGTGGGGCGAAATTTTGAGATATACGTTTTATAGTGAGATCTAACAGGAGTGCGGATACCAAATTTGGTTACTCTAGCCTTAATAGTCTCTGAGATTTGTGAATATCCCCACTTTTTCGTCCTTTGCGGGGGCGGAAGGGGGTGTGGCGAAATTTTGAAACAAACTCGTCTCGGTCCGATATATTAGGAGTGTGGACACCAAATTTGGTTGCACTATCTTTTATAGTCTCTGAGATCTAGGCGCTAATGTTTTACTCTAAGCAAAGCCGGCTTTGCTACGTGTGTGTTAGAGAGAGACAGGGCGAGAAAAAATGAAATTGTTTTCTTGATTCTGGCTATAATAATTATACGATCTGGTTCAGATTTTGCACTCTAGAAGATATAGTCATCTTCTACGATTCTGCGTTTTTAGTTTTCTCGTATCGTCGAAATTGTGGATGCCACAGATTTTCGCCCTTTGTGGGGGCGGAAGTGGGCGGGGCAAAGTTTAGAAAAATGTTTGTAGCAGTGACATATCACAGTCTGGATCCAAAACATCGTTGCTCTCGCTTTTATAGTCTTTGAGCACCAGGCGCTGAAGGGGACGGACAGACGGACAGACGGACGGACGGACAGACGGACAGACAGACATGGCTCAATCGACTCGGCTATTGATGCTGATCAAGAATATATATACTTTATGGGGTCGGAAACGATTCCTTTTGGACGTTACACACATCCACTTTTACCACAAATCTAATATACCCCAATACTCATTTTGAGTATCGGGTATAATAAAAAGTTAATAACTGTCCGATATTCATAGGTCCATGTCCATGTCCTTATTAAAAGGACTAAAGGTTATAATATAAAAAAATAACTACACCCAAAACTAAAAGATTTATCCGATTGCGGGTTCCATCCGATTATAGCACCACGAATCGGAAAATACCCGAAAATACAATTTTTTTACGATATTCTTCATTCTCTTCCAGATTGATAACATCATTACTCCTCCTACAATTAGTAGCTGGATCTATCGAAATAACCAACTATACCGATAGCCATGTTTTAACCATTCATACTAAAACAGGCAAACTAACCTCAGAACATACAAAACTAATTCATGTCATAGATTTAACACTAATAAAACAAACCCTAGACCAAACTCTTTGGTAGATAGAAAAAGACCTAAAAAATAATGATTTTTATAATACCTTGGACTATGAAATAAACCAAACTTACCTTATATTAAATACACTTACACCCACTCGACACAGTAGATCTATAGATATGATCGGCACGGCATGGAAATATATAGCCGGAAGTCCCGATCATGATGACCTAAATATGATCCAAAATAATCTTAATGATATAATTTCAAATTATAATAAGCAAATAGTAATAAATACACAATTTGAGAAACGAATAAACAAACTCACAGAAATAAACAATAGACTCTTGAATACAATAAAAAAAGACAATTCATTCACCAACGAAATAGCCATTAGTCTACAAATTCAAACCCGACTTATAAAAGAAGAACTAATCAATGTAAAATATGCAATTCAGTGGGCAAAAATAAATATAGTAAACACATTCCTTCTTAACGAAAACGAAATAGAGACAATTAAAGAAAACTTTAAGGAAATACTAACCCCACTCAATTCAATAGAAGAAATGCTTGAGTTTGCAGACGTCTCAACTTTATATAATAAAAACACATTACTCTATATTATTAAGATCCCTAAGTTAGAAAAAGAAAACTATAAAGATATCATTATTCGACCGGTCGTCCGAAAAAACCTCATTGTTAATTTACCTTTCCAAGAAATATTTATTAATGAATTGAACACTTACGGAATTAATAAACCATGTAAAGACTACAATAACGTCAAAATTTGCAAAACAAATAATGTAATCAACTTAAACCACGATAACTGTATTAGTAGATTATTGATAGGGAAAGAATCCTCGTGTAACTACAGCAATGCAGAACACATCGAACCTATAGAAGAAATAGATTCCGACTCACTCCTCCTAAATAACTTCAACGGAACAATAAAATGGCAAACATGAAAAACTAAGGGGCACGTACTTACTAAAGTACTGGAACGATACAATAAACATTAACGAAAAGAAATTTACAAACATTCACAAAACTATAACCAAACCACAAACTCCAATGGTACAAGTAGGCCCATTGCAAGAAAAACGCATAAAAATACTTTCTCTCAAAGCACTCGATGAACTTCACATCAACAATACGAAACACTTAAACTTCCTTCAAACTCACTCCTCAATAAATAGTATGACTCTTATTACGCTATTTACAATTGCAATAATACTGATCATAATATCACATGTGTGTCGAAAACCACAAAAAGTGATACTCAACATTCCTCCAGAAATACCAGACATCAAAATCAAAACCGATACAAAGATACCAACAAACACAAAACAAAATCTTGAATTTAATAACATACCATATTTTTAAAAATTCATTTGAGGACAAATGAAATAAGAGGGGAAGAGTTAACACCCTAAGAGTTCAATACTCTTATTTCCAATTAAAACAGAAAAAAGTATAAAAATTCTTGCCCAATAGTTTATTACCCAATTGTAATAACAATGCGCAAGAATTCTGTCACAATTTACACAAAAAGTAAAAACCATTTCCTGCCTAAAACAAGAACCGAAACATTGTATTTCTGGAAGTGCTTATGCGCTCCACTTCAAGTCAGCACTTCACGAGAAACCATCGCCCCCACCCCGTCTTCGACAACGCGACTGCGATAATGTCGACAATGCATTTTTGATGACTCCGCTGTTCTTCACACCCAACATCGACCAGCAACATTGACTTCCTATTGCCGGTCAATAACTGCAACTCCGCTGTCGCCACCGACGCCGCCGCCTACAATAATTCTGAAGACCCCAACAATTCGGCCTCTGCCGAAGTTCCTCTGCCGCGTTCATCGATAGGTTTCTTTAAGAATTATAATTCTAGATTTAAGCAGTCACATTCTGATATTCAATAAAAGCACTTCGCTAAAGTGAACAGAATCAAAATAATCTTTTATTTTGTCCTTCGAATAAGGATAAAATTAACTTGTATGGTAATGGTTAATGTTATTCTTTTTCATTAACTCTCCGAAGGCTACATTAAAAAACTCCTTTCCTTGATCAGACTGAATATTTTTAGGTTTATGTTTAGATATTTTTAATATTTTCTTCAATGCTGATAAAACATCTAAAGCTGTTTTAGACTTAACGGGAACTGCATATGCATACTTCGAGAACGTGTCAATTACTGTCAGCAAGTACCTATATCCTTTGTTTTCCTTATAAAAGGGTATCATTTCAACTAAATCGATTTGCCACGTGTCATTAATTCCCTTTTGTACAAACTTACGACGAATGAAATTTCTTCTAGCAGGCTTATGTATTTCATTAACAACTTGTTGCTTACTCATTATTAATATAATTTTTATTTTCTATTGTTATGTTGGGATGATTGCTTATTTAAAAGTGTTTGCTTATACTCAAGAACATCGCGTTTTATTTGATTACACATTTTTTTGGAAATTTCAAAGCATAAACGGGTTAAATCTATTTGCACATTTCTATCATAAGTACCGTCTAAATCAGCTTGTTGAACATCAAATTTTTGTAAGGCTGCACACTTAGGAATAATATGATTATAGTAGAGGTATATAATTTGTTGCTTAAGTATCGTATTCCAACATAAAAATGTGGTAAAAAAAATGCCTAATGTTAAAAACGATCTCCAGGACTCACTATCAAATTCAATTTTATTGCCAAACTGATTTATTAAAAACTAAAATTACACTTAATTGTGGGCAATAATGGATGGTCTATAATTGTATCAGGCATCAAAAAATCATACTGATCAAGTTTCAATTGGATATACTTCTTGTATGTTACCAATTGCATCCATTCATCTTTATCTAAACCGACGAAATTGTATTTGCTTTGCTGCATCCATATCATTGGAGTGAATTTTCTTGTAGCTGAAAAACCGCATTTAAGTTTTAAATTATGTACTACATAATATTCGAGACCGAAAATGACTTCGTGATCCTGCTTCTTTCTAGTGGACCTAATTCTTTTTGATTGAAGCGTGTCCATTTGGGTTGAATGCTTTTGTTAAACTAAGAACTCTTACTGAATTGGGATGTATATAAAGGAGATAGGAATCAACGACTCATTCAGTTTATTACAAAATCTCAAACCAACATGAACACAATCGACAGGAATTCAAGCGTTATAGTTGATTTTCAATATCTCTTTGGAAATAATAAACAACTTTTTATTAAGGAATTGGCGTTTATGCAAACCGGAACAGTAACACCAAACTTCTTTCATTTCAAACCACCATATCATCTGAATGAATTGGATAATGAAATGATTAAACAACAAAATATTAATCGTCCAACCATAAATGGATTGGAATGGTCAGATGGTGAAATATCATATCATTTGTTATCTTGGAAAATTCTAACTACGCTATCTACTGTAATAGTGACTCTTATGTTTAGATTTTCAGTTTATATTCAGCACTTGTAGTAACTAGTTGCTTAAAATGGATTCATTTAAGCGTTTGTTTGAAAAGGATCCTCACAAAAGCGGATACACATAAGTTGTTTATTGTAAATTTTGCGGATCTGATACTCACTTAGAAAAAAACTGCCCCAAAAAGCGCGATCAGGAGACGCGTAATTAGAATATCTTAGATGTTAGAAAACATTTATAAAATATTAATAAATAAAACATAACCCAAAAATGTTTAAGCAATTTATACATCCTTTTACAATGCTTATTTGCGGACCTTCAGGATCTGGTAAGACAACGTTTTTAGAAAATTTAATAAACAAAAGGAATGATTTGCTGAGCATTTCAATTAATCGAATAATTTGGTGTTATGAAGAGGAGCATGCTAAGCCAAATTTTAATACCATCGAATACTATAAAGGAGTTCCCGAAACAATTGAAAATGAAAATCATGAGCCTATTCTTTTAATACTAGATGACTTAATGATGGGTGCATTTAATAAAAATGTCTGTGAGCTATTTACAAAAGGATCACACCACAGGAATTTATCCGTAATAGTGGTTACACAAAATATATTTCATAAATCATCACATACTCGAGATATTTCACTAAACACAAAATACATCGTTGCGTTCAAAAATCCTAGAGATAAGCTACAATTTCAATGCTTAGCAAGACAAATTTATCCTGAAAATTCTCAGGAGCTCTTCAGAATATATAAGGAGGTGACAGATGAACCACATGGTTATTTACTTATTGATCTTACTCAGGGAATAAATGATCTCCTTAGATTTCGTACACATATTTTTAATTCTGAGTATACAGTTTGCTTTTCAGATGAAAATGGTTTACAACAAGAATCTAAATCGACTGAAAGCGAACAAACATTTATTGTATGTGCTCAAAAGGGCAAATAATAAACTTCGAAATGCAATTATAAGTAATTGTGACATTGAGTCAGTAAAAGCATTAGTGGAGATAGTGTTGAATACTCTACGAGGAAATCATAAGATATCAAAAAAGCAACTATATGCTCTAAAAAAGTATAAAAATGCATTACGTCTTATTTCATGTCCAAAACGGTCAATAAATTCTAAGAGAAAAGTTCTCATCCAAAAAGGAGGATTTTTACCTGTTTTAATAAGTTCATTGCTTTCGGGGATTTTTGGAAAAATATTGAACAATGCTTAAAAATAAGCATCAATTAACCAAAGTTATTTTAATGCATTCGAATGCATATCAAAAATTGGTAAATAATGCCCAGAAAAACGATTTAATAAATATAACGTTTCTGCCTATTTTAAATGATAAAAAAACTAGTGACTTTAATAAATGGATTAAAATACGTCAAGAATTGTGTTACTATCAAAATAAAAAAATAAATAAGACAATGAATATACGAACTACGCAGAACAAACGACTTTCACCACCTCAAAGCATTGGAATACAAACACAAGACGAGTCAGTTTGGTTAGATGTAAAACCTAACACTTCCATTCTTAACAATACAAATAATGAGTCCTCAAAAAAGGAACTCTCTATCACAAATGAGTTCTCTGATTTACCTAACGACATCGATGATGAAGATTTTCTGACCGAAAAATCTTTCAACTCAAAACCTAATAAGCGTAAAGTTGAGGATACTTCATTTTTAGACACTCAAGCATCAAAAAAATCAGCATTGACTAAAGTGAAGCTTACTGATAAACAGCGAAAGCTAAGAGTAAAACTTTAGAGGTATAAAAGTGAACCAAATCCATTTCAAGACTTGAAATACGTAAGTGGACGAGAAAAGTTGATGAGGGCTGTTAGAAACAGTAAGGCCGTGCAAATTGGAAAAAACAAAATTAATTGGTTTTCCTATAATTAATAAACTGCAAAGAACGTAGAACTAAAAATGGTAAATTTAAAAGAGTTTTTCGTGACAGTACTTAGTAATGATTCGTTAAATGTATATCATGATAACGTTAAGTGTGCATTTACAAACATTGACTGGGAAGTAGGAATTACAGACTTATATCTAAATAAATGTATAAAAAGCAGGCCTGAGAATACCTCAATCGCATCTGAAGAAACAACAGAATTCGTTATTAGCTTAGTAAATGGAGAATCATTTCGATATGAAAATGAGTCAATAGAGTCTGAACAGTTTCAAAATGGGTTGATTTTTGTTTACACTGACATTATCAAACCAAGATGTGTTGGAAATAAAAGACCTCGATGTCTTCGAGTATTACATTATAATGGAAAAGAGCAACTTATACAATTCAACAAAATTGAATATTATCCCATTGAAATATGGTCTCCAAAAGAAATTTCGATCTTAATTACCGATTCCAAAGGGTATAAAGTACCATTTGAATCTTCAGCAATTCCAATTTTTGTTACCCTTCACTTTAAAAAACGAAAAGAAATGCTATAAATAATACTGTAAAGATGGAAATTTATTCAGAGTAGAAATAACCACCATGACGAAATCTTATCAACAATATTATTTAAATCAGTGTGGAAGAGGGTTGAATCATATAGGAAGTCTTTATGTTTCACCCAGAGTTATCCAACAAGGTAGAGGAATTGGGAATTTTTTTAGTGGTCTTTTTAATTACATAAAACCACTATTCCTTTCGGGGATAAACGCTATTAAAAACCAAGCTTCTGAGACTGGAAAGGCAGTAATAAATGAGTTTGGTCGAAAACCTTTAAGAACTATTATCCAAGAACAAAGTAAAATTGCTTTGCAAAACCTGTCAAATAAAGCCATTAATAAGTTAACCCGATTCTAGAATGGGGCAGGTAAAAAGAATAAAAAGAGAAGGTCTAGGAAAAAACTATCTCATTTATCATCTAAAGAAGGAAACAAACATACGCAGTCGAGACCAAAACTATTCGGAAAAGTTCATGGAGATATATTTAATCAACCAAAACTGCTTATAAATAATGTAGATTTGAGGATTACTTTTAACATTGAAAAAACAGCATTTTATTTAATGGAATCTGAAACTGAATCAAATCTTAAAATATTGGAGGCCCAACTATTCATGAACCACATAACTATTAATCCGAGCATTTTATTGGCTCATCATCATGTTTTACAAACTAAAAATGCCATTTATCCATACAGCAAAGTTCAAGTAAAATCATTTACAATATATACCGGAAATAATACATTATCAATTGACAATTATTGGACAGCTTCCCAATCTTTTGGCTTTTTGCATGGTAAAAAACAAATCATATTCTGGAAATCGGGCATTAAACCCCTTCCATTTTGATCATTTTAAAATTCAACGCTTTAATCTATTGGTTAATGGAGTACAAGTACCATCGCAGGCACTTGAGTTTGATTTCTCGAACTCTGAAAATGCTCAAAGCTCTAGAGGATATAATATGCTATTCAGATCAAGTGGAATAAAACATTATGATCGAGGCTTACAAACTACAAAGGAAATGTTTGATAAAAATAGTTTTATATTAGCATTTGACCTAACTGCAGACCATCACAATTCAACTGTATGCTCAAATTTAATATCACAGGGAGCCATCCGAATTGAAGGACGATTTTCGGAGCCTCTTACAGAAGCAGTTACTTGTCTGGTATACTGTGAATATGACTCAATGATTGATATTGATAAACATAGAAATATTCGTGTTCTATTGTAAAAATGAATACATTGCAAATCGATAAGTTGTTTTCCAAGCATTCAAAAACAAAAATAATTTTTAAAGGAGTTTATCCCTCTGATCAGCTGCCTCAAGTAATTTCGAAATATCCTGCTTTAATAATAGCAAACACAGATTCTTCAAGCCATTCAGGAACTCATTGGGTTGCTTTTTACTTTGAAAACAAATATTCAGCCGAATTTTTTGATTCATATGGTCAATATCCTCAAAATAAAGAATTTTTAAAAATATTAAGGAAAAATTCCATAAAGTTTACATTTAATAACCAACCACTGCAAGGTTATTTTTCAAATACATGCAGTCATTACTGTATCCTATATGGAATATTTAAAAGCAGCAAAAAAACATTAAATTGTTTTTTAAAACAATTTAAGAAAAATGATTTTAACTATAATGATAAACTTATCATACAAATAATACAATAATACAAATGTTTAAGAAAATTCATTTAAAATAAAACACAATATTATTTCAGAGACATTTAAGATGTTTATTGAATTTTTGAGCTGGGATACATTCTTTTATTTAAGTTATAGTACTTTAACATTAGGTCTATAGCTTCTGCTTTATTATTTGGTAGGGTATGTCCGTCCGTTGCATCGTCATCACTCCAGGGGCATAGCTTATAATGAAAGCCAAACTTGGAGTACTGAAGCTCCTTTTCCTCCAGATCTTCCAAAATGCTCATCAAATTTTCAAGAATTTGTACGTGCTCCTCGAAGATCATCTCCTCGAATTGCATTAAAAAAAGTTTTATTTGTTTGGCATGCATCTTGCAGCTGACTTCTTGAATCTATTACTGATAATGTTTCAAAGAGCAGGACTCTTTATATACACGTCTTTGCTGTTTCCCTTATATTTTTCTTTACCCATGTATTGGAAATGATAAGTACTATATCTAGCCATCTCTTTTTTACATATGTACATATGTATATTCTTAACCTTTTTCTTTGTTTTTGTCTTTACATGTATAGTTGTCTCTTCTTCTCTTACATATATATAAGGGAACTCTTTATTTACTCTTTACATATAAATTGGAAATGGGCAGTGCTATATCTATTCATCTCTTTTCCTTTATATATAAGATGTGAGATTCCATGCTCCTTCAACATCTTAAAGGGTGTTTTTGTGGAAAATTTGGTCACATAACTTTTAGGTAAAAATATCCAAAGCGGTTCGTTGTCCTTATCAGTTAAATAAAGGACTACTTTATTTCCAAATGATGTTTTTTTGATTTTACATCCATTGATTGTCCTCAACCTTGGTGTATCCAACCGCCGGCTTTGTCTCGTTAAGTAATTCTAGGAAAGCCTAGGTATATATTTGATTAAGTGCTTATCATTTTCTATATAGAGATTTAAATATTCTTACATACCATTATAGTAATAGAAACTATTCAACCTACTAACGATTTTATACTAAATTATTTAAAAGATTGCATGATCTTTTATACTCTCATTAATCTGAGCAGATTGGTAGTTGAGTGATAATAAGTAAATGGTTTTAAAGCTGTAATGGCCAGATGTCTTAAGTCTGATTGGTGGTTGAGTAATAAGGGATGAACTATGGATACACTGCTGTATATTGGTTCAAATATTATATTTACATTTTTGGTCTTATATAACAGTCAACATGAAAAAATTATAAAACAGAACAAAATGCATAGAATTTTTGTTTATATGCTGATCACTTCCTATATAAGAACTGTAAGTTACTGAGATAGGTTAGTTCACTTTTACTTCGAAATGAGGACATTTCATTGCGAGTTGTGCTATTTAAAAACATCTTTTAGTTCCCGCAATGAACTGAAAAAACACACCTTAAAAATCCACAACTTTAGTTATTCAAAATCAAAATCATCATTTTATCGATGTTACTTATGTCCAGGAACTGAACTGTTTTGGTTCCCCAATACTCATTTTGAGTATCGGGTATAAAAAGGGTCGAAAAATTGCAAACTAGAAAGCAAAAGCTCTATAAATTGTCTGCGTGACCATAACCATAATTTCCGCTTCCCCCGTTTTCCCTCTACGCAAAAACTGCAATTTATGCGATTGCAATTAAAAAAGGACGAAGAGAACCGCTTTATAGCATACATCATGGCGATAGGACGAGAGCTACGTGCGAGAGTGTATATGCGGAGGGTCTTAAAATGCCAAAACAATTTAAAAACACGAATCCGAGCTCTGATCAGCGGCGTTATTGAATGACAAAGCCGGGAAGAGTAAAGACACTAAATATGCAATTTTTAATCGATATATGTAGCTAAGGATAATTATTTATGGCACGATGGAATATATTTTCTAGCAAGTACCGGTTCCTACTAAAGGGACGACCCCCACACATCTAGCCAGAGTAGGATCTATGACTCCAGTTTGGCCATACACTGCAAGAAAAATGTCAGAGATTATAGAAACATACTTTTCGCATATTCACTTGACTATTTTATAATAATTTTAAATAATAGTTGCTAATTACCCGTTTTGCCCAGAAAATTATCGATGCTATACTGACACTCGTTGCGATAGTATTTACAGGTGGCGGTGGCTTGTACAACGACGCACACGGGCGTGGTCTTGGAACACGATTTCTTTGCGCTCAACACACAGAAGATGCTGCTGCGATTCGTAAGGAAGAGGCGTCCCTCTATCGGAGAGCTTAAGCTGAGGACCAGCAGGGAGCAGACGAGCAGAGCGAAAACCTTCATGGTGCTGCTTGATAGATGGATTGATAGATTGATGTGCCGGGAACTGACTGCCCTCGACCCAAGCAGGCCACTCGATTTTATAGTAGCTACCTTTGCTGGCTCTTTGTTTAAGACAAATACGAGTATTTGCCCCGAGTGCTCCGCAGTCATTTGGTTAATGAGCTAATGAATAAATAACAATTGATTGTGCTGGGACCACATTTGTATGGTTTGGTCAAGTGGGTTCCGGTTCAATTGGACAGGAGTTCGGAGTGGGAGGCCGTTCTAGAAATAGCATCAAATGTAACTGGAAATGGGCATAAAATGAATTTACGCCCTTAATTTGGTATACTGTTCATAGCATTTGATTATGGTTAAAAATTGAACAGATAGATGGACACAAAACTTAGGATCGTTTGGTTTACAATATGTTAGATTTTTATACCCGATACTCAAAATGAGTTTTGGGGTATATTAGATTTGTGGTAAAAGTGGATGTGTGTAACGTCCAGAAGGAATCTTTTCCGACCCCATTAAGTATATATACTCTTGATCAGCATCAATAGCCGAGTCGATTGAGCCATGTCTGTCTGTCCGTCTGTCCGTCCGTCCGTCTGTCCGTCTGTCCGTCCCCTTCAGCGCCTGGTGCTCAAAGACTATTAGAGCTAGAGTAACGATGTTTTGTATCCAGACTTCTGTGCTATGTCACTGCTACAAAAATATTTCAAAACTTCGCCCCGCCCACTTCCGCCCCCACAAAGGACGAAAATCTGTGGCTTCCACATTTTTAAAGATACGATAAAACCAAAAACGCAGAATCGTAGAGGATGACTATATGTTTTAGAATGTAAGATCTCAACCAGATCGTATAATTATTATAGCCAGAATCAAGAAAACAATTTCATTCTTTCTCGCTCTGTCTCTCTCTAACACACAGGTTTCAAGGTCGGTTTTGCCAATTGCAAAATATGAGTTCAAGGATCTCAAAACCTATAAGAGCCAGAGCAACCAAATTTGGTATCCACACTCCTGTGATATCGGACCTTGACCGTTTCGTGTCCAAATTTCGCCACAACCCCTTCCGCCCCCGCAAAGGACGAAAATCTGGGGCATCCACAAATCTCAGAGACTATTAAGGCTAGAGTAACCAAATTTGGTATCCGCACTTCTGTTAGATCTCACTATAAAACGTATATCTCAGAATTTCGCCCCACCCCCTTCCGCCCCCACAAAAGACGAAAATCTGTTGCATCCACAATATTGCACATTCGAGAAAACTAAAAACGCAGAATCATAGATAACGACCATATCTATCAGATTGCTGAATCTGGACCAAATCAGATAATTTTTAAAGCCAAAAGGAACAAATCAATTTGCACTGGCTACGCAGCGCCTGACGTCACGCTCAGACTGATTTTCTGTCTCTCTAGCACGCACTCTTTGTCGTGTCGTTTAATATTAGCAGCGTCTGCCGGAGGAGAGCCATACTGACTTAGTATCACAACGTTCCCCCTCGTTATATTTATTTTTCACAGTCACAGTTATTTGCAAATTTTTTGTATACCCGATACTCAAAATGAGTAATGGGGTATATTAGATTTGTGGTAAAAGTGGATGTGTGTAACGTCCAGAAGGAATCGTTTCCGACCCCATAAAGTATATATATTCTTGATCAGCATCAATAGCCGAGTCGATTGAGCCATGTCTGTCTGTCCGTCTGTCCGTCTGTCCGTACCCTTCAGCGCCTAGTGCTCAAAGACTATAAGAGCTAGAGCAACGATGTTTTAAACCCAGACTTCTGTGATATGTCAGTGCTACAAGAATATTTCAAAATTTTGCCCCGCCCACTTCCGCCCCCACAAAGGGCGAAAATCTGTGGCATCCACAATTTCGACGATATGAGAAAACCAAAACGTAGAATTGTAGAGAATGACCATATCTTTAAGACTGCGGAATCTGAATTGGATCGTATTATTATTATAGCCAGCATCAAGAAAACAATTTCATTTTTTCTCGCCCTGTCTCTCTCTAACACACACGTAGCATAGGCGGCTTTGCTTAGAGTAAAACAATAGCGCCCAGATCTCAGAGACTACAAAAGCTAGAGCAACCAAATTTGGTATCCACACTCCTAATATATCGGACCGAGACGAGTTTGTTTCAAAATTTCGCCACACCCCCTTCCGCCCCCGCAAAGGACGAAAATCTGGGGCATCCACAAATCTCAGAGACTATTAAGGCTAGAGTAACCAAATTTGGTATCCGCACTTCTGTTAGATCTCACTATAAAACGTATATCTCAGAATTTCGCCCCACCCCCTTCCGCCCCCACAAAATGCTGAATCTGGATCAGATCAGATCATTTTTATAGCCAATAGGAACAAATCAATTTGCAGTGGCTACGCAGCGCCCGACGTCACGCTCAGACTGATTTTCTGTCTCTCTCGCAGGCACTCTTTGTCGTGTCGTTTAATATTAGCGGCGTCTGCCGGAGGAGAGCCATACTGACTTAGTATCGGGTATAACTGTAGAGTTGCGGTGTCCGCAGCAACTCACAACGTTCCCCCTCGTTTTAATATAATTATGGTAATCTCTGCCCCAAGGCAAGACCTCACTCTCTCCCATTTTCCCCCTCGCTGTTTTCCCCTTTTCACTTTGTTTTCCGACCTGCCTTTTCACTGCAGTTGTTTGCTAATTATTTTTCATTTTCATTTAACTTTCGCCCGCCTTGTTTTCCAAGTATTTTCCCCTTTCCCTTTCTGGTTATGTTTTTTCTTTCGCTCCTGCTTCTGCTGCTTTCTTGTTTAATGCGCTTTCTGACATGGCGCTGACATTTTGCGCTGTTGTCTTCTTGCTTTTGCTTCTTTTCTTTGTTTTCTATTAATAAGCTTAGCACTGCAGTTGTATTTGTTGTTGCATGTCTTCGGTGACATTTCCCCCCACTCGGACCCGCACTTTTCCCAGTGCTGCATTATGCATGGGTCTTGTTTGTCACGCTAATTGAATAATAATTCTATAATATATGAGTGTTTGAGTAGATGGTTGATGCTGTCCTTTTAATGGAAAAAGAGTACATACAAAAATTTCATAGCATACTTTTGTGAGCACGAAAAACCAGAGTTGAATTACCCAAGATCACATGCCCAGGAAAAATTTATCATAAGACATCCATGCAATAGCTCTTTTGACTGTACCATTAACCCATCCGTAACCTTCTAATGTCAATCAGCCCGTCATCGGTGGAGTCAAAGAACTCTCCTGTCTCGGGCGAAAAACAAATAAATCAAACAGCAGACACACTTTTCTCCATAGGTAGATTCTGTTTTGTCATTTACAGCAATAAAACTCATATTATTTTTAGCTTTGAGGGAGGCGCCTATTGGGCACATGTCCCAGTAAGATATGTACGCCCACATTTACTACCAGCACGAACACGAGCCCCCAGGCCTACAGGCCCCCAAACCAGCTACGAAACATCGGCAGTCAACAAAAGTCTTTACGGCCGAGGAAGAAGCAGAGGCAGAGTCACAGCCGTTCCCGCCTGGGCACCGGTTCCAATTTCCTGTCAATACATTCCGAATGGAACCACACATATACACCACATGCATATACATACGTATGTGCGTGCACATACTTGTGTATACAGCTATATCCTGTTCTGTGAAGTTCCGTGTCAGCTGCGCGTCCGCAAAAACCGATTTTCGGATAACAAAAAAAAACAAAGAGAAATAATAATAATAACACTAAAAGGGAAAAGCAGGGAAAATAAGGAAAACCGGCGCCTGACACAAACAAAACATTTGCTTGTTATACAGACCAAATGGATGTGAGTGGGATGAATGGGTCGATGGAGTGGATGGTGTCGTCGGAGGACCTGGTATCGACTCCAGCTCCCACTCTCCTCGAACAGTGTTTTCTGCGTCGCACTCACGAATTATCGATAAAACATGCTCCACGATGGTAGGGTGTGAAGGAAGAACGAGGGGGAACGTTGTGAGTTGCTACGGACACCGCAACTCTACAGTTATACCCGATACTAAGTCAGTATGGCTCTCCTCCGGCAGACGCCGCTAATATTAAACGACACGACAAGGAGTGCGTGCGAGAGAGACAGAAAATCAGTCTGAGCGTGACGTCGGGTGCTGCGTAGCCAGTGCAAATTGATTTGTTCCTTTTGGCTATAAAAATGATCTGATCTGATCCAGATTCAGCAATCTGATATATATGATCATTATCTATGATTCTGCGTTTTCTCGTATCCTCAATATTGTGGATGCAACAGATCTTCGTCCTTTGTGGGGGCGGAAGGGGGTGGGGCGAAATTTTGAGATATACGTTTTATAGTGAGATCTAACAGGAGTGCGGATACCAAATTTGGTTACTCTAGCCTTAATAGTCTCTGAGATTTGTGAATATCCCCAGATTTGCATCCTTTGCGGGGGCGGAAGGGGGTGTGGCGAAATTTTGAAACAAACTCGTCTCGGTCCGATATATTAGGAGTGTGGATACCAAATTTGGTTGCTCTAGCTTTTGTAGTCTCTGAGATCTAGGCGCCAATGTTTTACTCTAAGCAAAGCCGCCTATGCTACGTGTGTTTTAGAGAGAGACAGGGCGGGAAAAAATGAAATTGTTTTCTTGATGCTGGCTATAATAATTATACGATCTGGTTCAGATTTCGCACTCTAGAAGATACAGTCATCTTCTACGATTCTGCGTTTTTAGTTTTCTCGAATCGTCGAAATTGTGGATGCCACAGATTTTCGCCCTTTGTGGGGGCGGAAGTGGGCGGGGCAAAGTTTTGAAATATTCTTGAACAAGTGACATATCACAGAAGTCTGGATCCAAAACATCGTTGCTCTAGCTCTTATAGTCTTTGAGCACTAGGCGCTGAAGGAGACGGACAGACGGACAGACAGACAGACATGGCTCAATCGACACGGCTATTGATGCTGATCAAGAATATATATACTTTATGGGGTCGGAAACGATTCCTTTTCGACGTTACACACATCCACTTTTACCACAAATCTAATATACCCCAATACTCATTTTGAGTATCGGGTATAAATATAAACGAGAGGAACGTTGTGAGTTGCTGCGGACACCGCAACTCTACGGTTATACCCGATACTAAGTCAGTATGGCTCTCCTCCGGCAGACGCCGCTAATATTGAACGACACGACAAAGAGTGCGTGCGAGAGAGACAGAAAATCAGTCTGAGCGTGACGTCGGGGGCTGCGTAGCCAGTGCAAATCGATTTGTTCCTTTTGGCTATAAAAATGATCTGATCTGATCTAGATTCAGCAATCTGATAGATATGATCATTATCTATGATTCTGCGTTTTTAGTTTTCTCGTATCCTCAATATTGTGGATGCAACAGATTTTCGTCCTTTGTGGGGGCGGAAGGGGGTGGGGCGAAATTTTGAGATACACGTTTTATAGTGAGATCTAACAGGAGTGCGGATACCAAATTTGGTTACTCTAGCCTTAATAGTCTCTGAGATTTGTGAATATCCCCAGATTTTCATCCTTTGCGGGGGCGGAAGGGGGTGTGGCGAAATTTTGAAACAAACTCGTCTCGGTCCGATATATTAGGAGTGTGGATACCAAATTTGGTTGCTCTAGCTTTTATAGTCTCTGAGATCTAGGCGCTAATGTTTTACTCTAAGCAAAGCCACCTATGCTACGTGTGTGTTAGAGAGAGACAGGGCGAGAAAAAATGAAATTGTTTTCTTGATGCTGGCTATAATAACAATACGATCCAATTCAGATTCTGCAGTCTAAAAGATATGGTCATTCTCTACGACTCTGCGATTTTGGTTTTCTCATATCTTCAAAATTGTGGATGCCACAGATTTTCGTCTTTTGTGGGGGCGGAAGTGGGCGGGGCGAAGTTTTGAAATATTTTTGTAGCAGTGACATATCACAGAAGTCTGGATCCAAAACATCGTTGCTCTAGCTTTTATAGTCTTTGAGCACTAGGCGCTAATAGGGACGGACAGACGGACGGACGGACAGACGGACAGAAAGACAGGGCTCAATCGACTCGGCTATTGATGCTGATTAAGAATATATGTATATACTTTAAGGGGTTGGAAACGATTCCTTCTGGACGTTACACACATCCACTTTTACCACAAATCTAATATACCCCAATACTCATTTTGAGTATCGGGTATAAAAAGGCAGGCGGCAGAACTGGCAGGGAAACTCTGCCTCATTACGCCCCCAACGTGCATGTAAGTGAATAAAGGAGACTGACTGAAAATTGAAAACGAAAGCGAGCCCAAAAATACTTACAGTTATCTCCACTTCTTTTTCTTGTTTTTCGCCATATTTTTGCTGATGGTCCCCTTCGGCATCCTCTTCTACTGCCTCATAGTCCCTCCTCTTCATCTGTTTTCTATTACTTTTTATAGCAAATTCTCAGTCTTCTTTAATTTGTAGCACACTTCAACCATTTATTTTGTATCTTCTTGCCACTAATTTAGCTCTTTCCTCTGCCTTCTTCTGCTTCTACTTTTTCCACTAATCTGCTTTCAATTACTTATCGCTATTCTTCGGTTCAATTTATTTGCATTTTCCCCGAGACATTTGCGAGCAAAATCAAATTATTGCATGTGTCACAAACTTTCAGTTGATTCCTCGGATGGGTCCCCAAACACGGCCAAACAGCACAAAATATCCAACCGAAATATATGTACGACTATCGACCATATAACTAGATGTACTACAAGACATTTTGCCTTTAAGCCCCACCCACGGTTTGGTCATAAAAAGGTTTTCCATTCGACTTTGTTGTAGTTTCATTTTGGGTTTCGGGTTAAACGGTTTGTCGAAAGTTCCCAATTTTCTCGATTTTTTATACCCGATAATCAAAATGAGTATTGGGGTATATTAGATTTGTGGTGAAAATGGATGTGTGTAACGTCCAGAAGGAATCGTTTCCAACCCCTTAAAGTATATACATATATTCTTGATCAGCATCAATAGCCGAGTCGATTGAGCCCTGTCTTTCTGTCCGTCTGTCCGTCCGTCCGTCTGTCCGTCCCTATTAGCGCCTAGTGCTCAAAGACTATAAAAGCTAGAGCAACGATGTTTTGGATCCAGACTTCTGTGATATGTCACTGCAACAAAAATATTTCAAAACTTCGCCCAGCCCACTTCCGCCCCCACAAAAGAGGAAAATCTGTGGCATCCACAATTTTAAAGATATGAGAAAACCAAAAACGCAGAGTCGTAGAGAATGACCATATCTTTTAGACTGCAGAATCTGAATTGGATCGTATTGTTATTATAGCCAGCATCAAGAAAACAATTTCATTTTTTCTCGCCCTGTCTCTCTCTAACACACACGTAGCATAGGTGGCTTTGCTTAGAGTAAAACATTAGCGCCTAGATCTCAGAGACTACAAAAGCTAGAGCAACCAAATTTGGTATCCACACTCCTAATATATCGGACCGAGACGAGTTTGTTTCAAAATTTCGCCACACCCCCTTCCGCCCCCGCAAAGGATGAAAATCTGGGGATATTCACAAATCTCAGAGACTATTAAGGCTAGAGTAACCAAATTTGGTATCCGCACTCCTGTTAGATCTCACTATAAAACGAATATCTCAAAATATCGCCCCACCCCCTTCCGCCACCCCAAAGGACGAAAATCTGTTGCATCCACAATATTGAGGATACGAGAAAACTAAAAACGCAGAATCATAGATAATGATCATATCTATCAGATTGCTGAACCTAGATCAGATCAGATCATTTTTATAGCCAAAAGGAACAAATCAATTTGCACTGGCTACGCAGCACCCGACGTCACGCTCAGACTGATTTTCTGTCTCTCTCGCACGCACTCTTTGTCGTGTCGTTTAATATTAGCTGCGTCTGCCGGAGGAGAGCCATACTGACTATGTATCGGGTATAAATGTAGAGTTGCGGTGTACGCAGCAACTCACAACGTTCCCCCTCGTTTTTATACCCGATACTCAAAATGAGTATTGGGGTATATTAGATTTGTGGTAAAAGGGGATGTGTGTAAGGTCCAGAAGGAATCGTTTCCGACCCGATAAAGTATATATATTCTTGATCAGCATCAATAGTCGAGTCGATTGAGCCCTGTCTGTCTGTCCGTCTGTCCGTCCGTCCGTCCGTCCCCTTCAGCGCCTAGTGCTCAAAGACTATAAGAGCTAGAGCAACGATGTTTTGGATCCAGACTTCTGTGATATGTCACTGCCACAAAAATATTTCAAAACTTCGCCCCGCCCACTTCCGCTCCCACAAAGGACGAAAATCTGTGGCATCCACAAACCAAAAACGCAGAATCGGTGAGGATGACCATATCTTCTACAGGGCAAAATCTGAACCAGATCGTATAATGATTATAGCCAGAATCAAGAAAACAATTTCATTCTTTCTCGCTCTGTCTCTCTCTAACACACAGGTTTCATGGTCGGTTTTGTCAATTGCAAAATATGAGTTCAAGGATCTCAGAACCTATAAGAGCCAGAGCAACCAAATTTGGTATCCACACTCCTGTGATATCGGACCTTGACCGTTTCGTGTCCAAATTTCGCCACAACCCCTTCCGCCCCCCCAAAGGACGAAAATCTGGGGCATCCACAAATCTCAGAGACTATTAAGGCTAGAGTAACCAAATTTGGTATCCGCACTTCTGTTAGATCTCACTATAAAACGTATATCTCAGAATTTCGCCCCACCCCCTTCCACCCCCACAAAAGACGAAAATCTGTTGCATCCACTAAAAACGCAGAATCATAGATAATGACCATATCTATCAGATTGCTGAATCTGGATCAGATCGGATCATTTTTGTAGCCAAAAGCAAGAAATCAATTTTCAGTGGCTACGCAGCGCCCGACGTCACACTCAGACTGATTTTCTGTCTCTCTTGCACGCACTCTTTGTCGTGTCGTTTAATATTAGCGGCGTCTGCCGCAGGCGAGCCATACTGACTTAGTATCGGGTATAACTGTAGAGTTGCGGTGTCCGCAGCAACTCACAACGTTCCACCTCTTTTTCTTTATACCCGATACTCAAAATGAGTATTGGGGTATATTAGATTTGTGGTAAAAGTGGATGTGTGTAACGTCCAGAAGGAATCGTTTCCGACCCCATAAAGTATATATATTCTTGATCAGCATCAATAGCCGAGTCGATTGGGCCCTGTCTGTCTGTCTGTCTGTCCGTCTGTCCTTCCGTCCGTCTGTCCGTCCCTTTCAGCGCCTAGTGCTCAAAGACTATAAGAGCTAGAGCAACGATGTTTTGGATCCAGACTTCTGTGATATGTCACTGCTACGAAAATATTTCAAAACTTCGCCCCGCCCACTTCCGCCCCCACAAAGAACGAAAGTCTGTGGCATCCACAATTTTAAAGATATGAGAAAACCAAAAACGTAGAATTGTAGAGAATGACCATATCTTTAAGACTGCGGAATCTGAATTGGATCGTATTATTATTATAGCCAGCATCAAGAAAACAATTTCATTTTTTCTCGCCCTGTCTCTCTCTAACACACACGTAGCATAGCCGGCTTTGCTTAGAGTAAAACATTAGCGCCTAGATCTCAGAGACTATAAAAGCTAGACCAACCAAATTTGGTATCCACACTCCTAATATATCGGACCGAGACAAGTTTGTTTCAAAATTTCGCCACACCCCCTTCCGCCCACGCAAAGGACGAAAATCTGGGGATATTCAAAAATCTCAGAGACTATTAAGGCTAGAGTAACCAAATTTGGTATCCGCACTCCTGTTAGATCTCACTTTAAAACGTGTATCTCAAAATTTCGCCCCACCCCCTTCCGCCCCCACAAAGGACGAAAATCTGTTGCATCCACAATATTGAGGATACGAGAAAACTAAAAACGCAGAATCATAGATAATGATCATATCTATCAGATTGTTGAATCTGGATCAGATCAGATCATTTTTATGGCCAATAGGAACAAATCAATTTGCAGTGGCTAGCAGCGCCCGACGTCACGCTCAGACTGATTTTCTGTCTCTCTCGCACGCACTCTTTGTCGTATCGTCCGCACCGCAACTCTACAGTTATACCCGATACTAAGTCAGTATGGCTCTCCTCCGGCAGACGCCGCTAATATTGAACGACACACATTCTCTACAATTCTACGTTTTTGGTTTTCTCATATCTTTAAAATTGTGGATGCCACAGACTTTCGTTCTTTGTGGGGGCGAAAGTGGGCGGGGCGAAGTTTTGAAATATTTTTGTAGTAGTGACATATCACAGAAGTCGGGATCCAAAACATCGTTACTCTAGCTCTTATAGTCTTTGAGCACTAGGCGCTGAAGGGGACGGACAGACGGACGGACGGACAGACGGACAGACGGACAGACGGACAGACAGACAGACAGACAGGGCCCAATCGACTCGGCTATTGATGCTGATCAAGAATATATATACTTTATGGGGTCGGAAACGATTCCTTTTGGACGTTACACACATCCACTTTTACCACAAATCTAATATACCCCAATACTCATTTTGAGTATCGGGTATAAAAAGGCAGGCGGCAGAACTGGCAGGGAAACTCTGCCTCATTACGCCCCCAACGTGCATGTAAGTGAATAAAGGAGACTGACTGAAAATTGAAAACGAAAGCGAGCCCAAAAATACTTACAGTTATCTCCACTTCTTTTTCTTGTTTTTCGCCATATTTTTGCTGATGGTCCCCTTCGGCATCCTCTTCTACTGCCTCATAGTCCCTCCTCTTCATCTGTTTTCTATTACTTTTTATAGCAAATTCTCAGTCTTCTTTAATTTGTAGCACACTTCAACCATTTATTTTGTATCTTCTTGCCACTAATTTAGCTCTTTCCTCTGCCTTCTTCTGCTTCTACTTTTTCCACTAATCTGCTTTCAATTACTTATCGCTATTCTTCGGTTCAATTTATTTGCATTTTCCCCGAGACATTTGCGAGCAAAATCAAATTATTGCATGTGTCACAAACTTTCAGTTGATTCCTCGGATGGGTCCCCAAACACGGCCAAACAGCACAAAATATCCAACCGAAATATATGTACGACTATCGACCATATAACTAGATGTACTACAAGACATTTTGCCTTTAAGCCCCACCCACGGTTTGGTCATAAAAAGGTTTTCCATTCGACTTTGTTGTAGTTTCATTTTGGGTTTCGGGTTAAACGGTTTGTCGAAAGTTCCCAATTTTCTCGATTTTTTATACCCGATACTCAAAATGAGTATTGGGGTATATTAGATTTGTGGTGAAAATGGATGTGTGTAACGTCCAGAAGGAATCGTTTCCAACCCCTTAAAGTATATACATATATTCTTGATCAGCATCAATAGCCGAGTCGATTGAGCCCTGTCTTTCTGTCCGTCTGTCCGTCCGTCCGTCTGTCCGTCCCTATTAGCGCCTAGTGCTCAAAGACTATAAAAGCTAGAGCAACGATGTTTTGGATCCAGACTTCTGTGATATGTCACTGCAACAAAAATATTTCAAAACTTCGCCCCGCCCACTTCCGCCCCCACAAAAGACGAAAATCTGTGGCATCCACAATTTTAAAGATATGAGAAAACCAAAAACGCAGAGTCGTAGAGAATGACCATATCTTTTAGACTGCAGAATCTGAATTGGATCGTATTGTTATTATAGCCAGCATCAAGAAAACAATTTCATTTTTTCTCGCCCTGTCTCTCTCTAACACACACGTAGCATAGGTGGCTTTGCTTAGAGTAAAACATTGGCGCCTAGATCTCAGAGACTATAAAAGCTAGAGCAACCAAATTTGGTATCCACACTCCTAACATATCGGACCGAGACGAGTTTGTTTCAAAATTTCGCCACAACCCCTTCCGCCCCCGCAAAGGACGAAAATCTGGGGATATTCACAAATTTCAGAGACTATTAACGCTAGAGTAACCAAATTTGGTATCCGCACTCCTGTTAGATCTCACTATAAAACGTATATCTCAAAATTTCGCCCCACCCCCTTCCGCCCCCACAAAGGACGAAAATCTGTTGCATCCACAATATTGCAGATTCGAGAAAACTAAAAACGCAGAATCATAGACGACCATATCTATCAGATTGCTGAATCTGACTCAGATCAGATCATTTTTATAGCCAAAAGGAACAAATCAATTTGCACTGGCTACGCAGCACCCGACGTCACGCTCAGACTGATTTTCTGTCTCTCTCGCACGCACTCTTTGTCGTGTCGTTTAATATTAGCAGCGTCTGCCGGAGGAGAGCCATACTGCCTAAGTATCGGGTATAACTGTAGAGTTGCGGTGTCCGCAGCAACCCACAACGTTCCCCCTCGTTATATTTATTTTTCACAGTCACAGTTATTTGCCAATTTTTTTTATACCCGATACTCAAAATGAGTATTGGGGTATATTAGATTTGTGGTAAAAGTGGATGTGTGTAACGTCCAGAAGGAATCGTTTCCGACCCCATAAAGTATATATATTCTTGATCAGCATCAAAAGCCGAGTCGATTGAGCCCTGTCTGTCTGTCCGTCTGTCCGTCCGTCCGTCCGTCCGTCCGTCCGTCCCCTTCAGCGCCTAGTGCTCAAAGACTATAAGAGTTAGAGCAACGATGTTTTGGATCCAGACTTCTGTGATATGTCACTGCCACAAAAATATTTCAAAACTTCGCCCCGCCCACTTCCGCCCCCACAAAGGACGAAAATCTGTGGCATCCACAAACCAAAAACGCAGAATCGGTGAGGATGACCATATCTTCTACAGGGCAAAATCTGAACCAGATCGTATAATGATTATAGCCAGAATCAAGAAAACAATTTCATTCTTTCTCGCTCTGTCTCTCTCTAACACACAGGTTTCATGGTCGGTTTTGTCAATTGCAAAATATGAGTTCAAGGATCTCAGAACCTATAAGAGCCAGAGCAACCAAATTTGGTATCCACACTCCTGTGATATCGGACCTTGACCGTTTCGTGTCCAAATTTCGCCACAACCCCTACCGCCCCCGCAAAGGACGAAAATCTGGGGCATCCACAAATCTCAGAGACTATTAAGGCTAGAGTAACCAAATTTGGTATCCGCACTTCTGTTAGATCTCACTATAAAACGTATATCTCAGAATTTCGCCCCACCCCCTTCCGCCCCCACAAAAGACGAAAATCTGTTGCATCCACAATATTGCACATTCGAGAAAACTAAAAACGCAGAATCATAGATAATGACCATATCTATCAGATTGCTGAATCTGGATCAGATCGGATCATTTTTGTAGCCAAAAGCAAGAAATCAATTTTCAGTGGCTACGCAGCGCCCGACGTCACGCTCAGACTGATTTTCTGTCTCTCTTGCACGCACTCTTTGTCGTGTGGTTCAATATTAGCGGCGTCTGCCGCAGGAGAGCCAGACTGACTTAGTATCGGGGATAACTGGAGAGTTGCGGTGTCCGCAGCAACTCACAACGTTCCACCTCGTTTTCTTTATACTCGATACTCAAAATGAGTATTGGGGTATATTAGATTTGTGGTAAAAGAGGATGTGTGTAACGTCCAGAAGGAATCGTTTCCGACCCCATAAAGTATACTATAAGAGCTAGAGCAACGATGTTTTGGATCCAGACTTCTGTGATATGTCACTGCTACAAAAATATTTCAAAACTTCGCCCCGACCACTTCCGCCCCCACAAAAGACGAAAATCTGTGGCATCCACAATTTTAAAGATATGAGAAAACCAAAAACGTAGAATTGTAGAGAATGACCATATCTTTAAGACTGCGGAATCTGAATTGGATCGTATTGTTATTATAGCCAGCATCAAGAAAACAATTTCATTTTTTCTCGCCCTGTCTCTCTCTAACACACACGTAGCATAGGTGGCTTTGCTTAGAGTAAAACATTGGCGCCTAGATCTCAGAGACTATAAAAGCTAGAGCAACCAAATTTGGTATCCACACTCCTAACATATCGGACCGAGACGAGTTTGTTTCAAAATTTCGCCACAACCCCTTCCGCCCCCGCAAAGAACGAAAATCTGGGGATATTCACAAATTTCAGAGACTATTAACGCTAGAGTAACCAAATTTGGTATCCGCACTCCTGTTAGATCTCACTATTAAACGTATATCTCAAAATTTCGCCCCACCCCCTTCCGCCCCCACAAAGGACGAAAATCTGTTGCATCCACAATATTGCAGATTCGAGAAAACTAAAAACGCAGAATCATAGATAACGACCATATCTATCAGATTGCTGAATCTGACTCAGATCAGATCATTTTTATAGCCAAAAGGAACAAATCAATTTGCACTGGCTACGCAGCCCCCGACGTCACGCTCAGACTGATTTTCTGTCTCTCTCGCACGCACTCCTTGTCGTGTCGTTTAATATTAGCTGCGTCTGCCGGAGGAGAGCCATACTGACTAAGTATCGGGTATAAATGTAGAGTTGCGGTGTACGCAGCAACTCACAACGTTCCCCCTCGTTTTTATACCCGATACTCAAAATGAGTATTGGGGTATATTAGATTTGTGGTAAAAGTGGATATGTGTAACGTCCAGAAGGAATCGTTTCCGACCCCATAAAGTATATATATTCTTGATCAGCATCAATAGCCGAGTCGATTGAGCCCTGTCTGTCTGTCCGTCTGTCCGTCCGTCCGTCCGTCCGTCCCCTTCAGCGCCTAGTGCTCAAAGACTATAAGAGCTAGAGCAACGATGTTTTGGATCCAGACTTCTGTGATATGTCACTGCCACAAAAATATTTCAAAACTTCGCCCCGCCCACTTCCGCCCCCACAAAGGACGAAAATCTGTGGCATCCACAAACCAAAAACGCAGAATCGGTGAGGATGACCATATCTTCTACAGGGCAAAATCTGAACCAGATCGTATAATGATTATAGCCAGAATCAAGAAAACAATTTCATTCTTTCTCGCTCTGTCTCTCTCTAACACACAGGTTTCATGGTCGGTTTTGTCAATTGCAAAATATGAGTTCAAGGATCTCAGAACCTATAAGAGCCAGAGCAACCAAATTTGGTATCCACACTCCTGTGATATCGGACCTTGACCGTTTCGTGTCCAAATTTCGCCACAACCCCTTCCGCCCCCGCAAAGGACGAAAATCTGGGGCATCCACAAATCTCAGAGACTATTAAGGCTAGAGTAACCAAATTTGGTATCCGCACTTCTGTTAGATCTCACTATAAAACGTATATCTCAGAATTTCGCCCCACCCCCTTCCGCCCCCACAAAAGACGAAAATCTGTTGCATCCACAATATTGCACATTCGAGAAAACTAAAAACGCAGAATCATAGATAATGACCATATCTATCAGATTGCTGAATCTGGATCCGATCGGATCATTTTTGTAGCCAAAAGCAAGAAATCAATTTTCAGTGGCTACGCAGCGCCCGACGTCACGCTCAGACTGATTTTCTGTCTCTCTTGCACGCACTCTTTGTCGTGTGGTTCAATATTAGCGGCGTCTGCCGCAGGAGAGCCATACTGACTTAGTATCGGGTATAACTGTAGAGTTGCGGTGTCCGCAGCAACTCACAACGTTCCACCTCGTTTTCTTTATACCCGATACTCAAAATGAGTATTGGGGTCTGTGGCATCCACAATTTTAAAGATATGAGAAAACCAAAAACGTACAATTGTAGAGAATGTGTGTCGTTCAATATTAGCGGCGTCTGCCGGAGGAGAGCCATACTGACTTAGTATCGGGTATCGGGCGGAAGGGGGTGTGGCGAAATTTTGAAACAAACTCGTCTCGGTCCGATATATAAGGAGTGTGGATACCAAATTTGGTTGCTCTAGCTTTTATAGTCTCTGAGATCTAGGCGCCAATGTTTTACTCTAAGCAAAGCCGGCTATGCTACGTGTGTGTTAGAGAGAGACAGGGCGAGAAAAAATGAAATTGTTTTCTTGATGCTGGCTATAATAATAATACGATCCAATTCAGATTCTGCAGTCTTAAAGATATGGTCATTCTCTACGACTCTGCGTTTTTGGTTTTCTCATTTCTTTAAAATTGTGGATGCCACAGATTTTCGTCCTTTGTGGGGGCGGAATTGGGCGGGGCGAAGTTTTGAAATATTTTTGTAGCAGTGACATATCACAGAAGTCTGGATCCAAAACATCGTTGCTCTAGTTCTTATAGTCTTTGAGCACTAGGCGCTAATAGGGACGGACAGACGGACGGACGGACAGACGGACAGAAAGACAGGGCTCAATCGACTCGGCTATTGATGCTGATCAAGAATATATGTATATACTTTATGGGGTCGGAAACGATTCCTTCTGGACGTTACACACATCCACTTTTACCACAAATCTAATATACCCCATTACTCATTTTGAGTATCGGGTCTAACAAACAAATTCAGCAAATCGTTGGATACAATTGGTGGGCAAGGCCTGGGTCCTTTCTTTTAAATATGAATATCAGAGAAACAATAGTAGCTACAGGAAAAGTCAATTCAAGATTGTGTGGAAGGAAGGGGAAATGTGCGAAACGAATGTTGTGGGGGGAGGGTGGTATGGGATGTAGCACATGTGACACGTCAACATTCAATTTTCTAATGAAATTTTTATACCCGATACTCAAAATGAGTATTGGGGTATATTAGGTTTGTGGTAAAAGTGGATGTGTGTAACATCCAGAAGGAATCGTTTCCGACCCCATAAAGTATATATATTCTTGATCAGCATCAATAGCCGAGTCGATTGAGCCATGTCTGTCTGTCCGTCTGTCCGTCTGTCCGTCCGTCCCCTTCAGCGCCTAGTGCTCAAAGACTATAAGATCTAGAGCAACGATGTTTTGGATCCAGACTTCTGTGATATGTCACTGCTACAAAAATATTTCAAAACTTCGCCCCGCCCACTTCCGCCCCCACAAAGAACGAAAATCTGTGGCATCCACATTTTTAAAGATACGATAAAACCAAAAACGCAGAACCGTAGAGGATGACTATATGTTCTAGAGTGTAAAATCTCAACCAGATCGTATAATTATTATAGCCAGAATCAAGAAAACAATTTCATTCTTTCTCGCTCTGTCTCTCTCTAACACACAGGTTTCATGGTCGGCTTTGCCAATTGCAAAATATGAGTTCAAGGATCTCAGAACCTATAAGAGCCAGAGCAACCAAATTTGGTATCCACACTCCTGTGATATCGGACCTTGACCGTTTCGTGTCCAAATTTCGCCACACCCCCTTCCGCCCCCGCAAAGGATTTCTTGATTCTGGCTATAATAACGATCTGGTTGAGATTTTACACTCTAGAACATATAGTCATCCTCTACGATTCTGCGTTTTTGGTTTTATCGTATCTTTAAAAATGTGGATGCCACAGATTTTCGTTCTTTGTGGGGGCGGAAGTGGGCGGGGCGAAGTTTTGAAATATTTTTGTAGCAGTGACATATCACAGAAGTCTGGATCCAAAACATCGTTGCTCTAGATCTTATAGTCTTTGAGCACTAGGCGCTGAAGGGGACGGACGGACGGACGGACGGACGGACAGACGGACAGACAGACAGGGCTCAATCGACTCGGCTATTGATGCTGATCAAGAATATATATACTTTATGGGGTCGGAAACGATTCCTTCTGGACGTTACACACATCCACTTTTACCACAAATCTAATATACCCCAATACTCATTTTGAGTATCGGGTATAAATATAAACGAGGGGGAACGTTGTGAGTTGCTGCGGACACCGCAACTCTACGGTTATACCCGATACTAAGTCAGTATGGCTCTCCTCGGGCAGACGCCGCTAATATTAAACGACACGACAAAGAGTGCGTGCGAGAGAGACAGAAAATCAGTCTGAGCGTGACGTCGGGCGCTGCGTAGCCACCGCAAATTGATTTGTTCTATTGGCTATAAAAATGATATGATCTGATCCAGATCCAGCAATCTGATAGATATGGTCATTATCTATGATTCTGCGCTTTTAGTTTTTTCAAGTGTGCAATATTGTGGATGCAACAGATTTTCGTCCTTTGTGTGGGCGGAAGGGGGTAGGGCGAAATTTTGAGATACACGTTTTATAGTAAGATCTAACAGGAGTGCGGATACCAAACTTGGTTACTCTAGCCTTAATAGTCTCTGAGATTTTTGAATATCCCCACTTTTTCGTCCTTTGCGGGGCGGAAGGGGTGTGGCGAAATTTTGAAACAAACTCGTCTCGGTCCGATATATTAGGAGTGTGGATACCAAATTTGGTTGCTCTAGCTTTTGTAGTCTCTGAGGTCTAGGCGCTAATGTTTTACTCTAAGCAAAGCCGCCTATGCTACGTGTGTGTTAGAGAGAGACAGGGCGATAAAAAATTAAATTGTTTTCATGATGCTGGCTATAATAATGATACGATCCAATTCAGATTCCGCAGTCTTAAAGATATGGTCATTCTCTACAATTCTACGTTTTTGGTTTTCTCATATCTTTAAAATTGTGGATGCCACAGATTTTCGTCCTTTGTGGGGGCGGAAGTGGGCGGGGCGAAGTTTTGAAATATTTTTGTAGCAGTGACATATCACAGAAGTCTGGATCCAAAACATCGTTGCTCTAGCTCTTATAGTCTTTGAGCACTAGGCGCTGAAGGGGACGGACAGACGGATAGACGGACAGACGGACAGACGGTCAGACGGACGGACGGACAGACAGACAGGGCTCAATCGACTCGGCTATTGATGCTGATCAAGAATATATATACTTTATGGGGTCGGAAACGATTCCTTCTGGACGTTACACACATTCACTTTTACCACAAATCTAATATACCCCAATAATCATTTTGAGTATCGGGTATAAAAAAGAAACCGAATCC
This sequence comes from Drosophila miranda, assembly GCF_003369915.1. Classification (NCBI taxonomy): domain Eukaryota; kingdom Metazoa; phylum Arthropoda; class Insecta; order Diptera; family Drosophilidae; genus Drosophila; species Drosophila miranda. The sequence continues at coordinate 28,619,027 of NW_022881603.1, forward strand.
CGTAGGCGTTAAATGCAGCACACAAAAAGAATTTATTAGCTTGGCGGAGAGATTTTCGTTAAGATTTTCAGGGGTGCTGGGGTTGGTTAACCACCAACAGCTGAATTTTTTCGCAGTCCCATCAATCACTCGGCCAGGACATTTGGTGTTTGGCCTAAATGAAATAGCCGAGGTACGGGTAAGGCCAGGAGGTAATAGCTGGATGACAAGCAATTGGGAAGTGGCACCAGGAGAAGGGAGAAGGAGAGGAGCAAGGGCCCAGGAAGTAACATTGAAAACGACCCCGGTGCACGTGCGGGCATTTTGCCATTTATTGTTGTTTTTGGTCAAACAGAAACGTATACAAAATATAACAAAAATATATAGAAAGATAATATTTGAAGATGATCCTAGCTGACTGATAGCCAGCACGTGCCCGGGGTCATGTGAAACAAAATATTTTCCTTCCTTTTCACAATTAATGGACAGTGTGAACAGTAGTCTGCGCCTACCATTGGCACAAACAGTACGTGACAGCAGTATTCTAAAAACGAGGGGGAACATTGTGAGTTGCAGCGGACACCGCAACTCTACAGTTATACCCGATACTAAGTCAGTATGGCTCTCCTCCGGCAGACGCCGCTAATATTGAACGACACGACAAAGAGTGCGTGCGAGAGAGACAGAAAATCAGTCTGAGCGTGACGTCGGGGGCTGCGTAGCCAGTGCAAATTGATTTGTTCCTTTTGGCTATAAAAATGATCTGATCTGATTCAGATTTAGCAATCTGATAGATATTGTCGTTATCTATGATTCTGCGTTTTTAGTTTTCTCGTATCCTCAATATTGTGGATGCAACAGATTTTCGTCCTTTGTGGGGGCGGAAGGGGTGGGGCGAATTTCTGAGATATACGTTTTATAGTGAGATCTAACAGAAGTGCGGATACCAAATTTGGTTACTCTAGCCTTAATAGTCTCTGAGATTTGTGGATACCCCAGATTTTAGTCCTTTGCGGGGGCGGAAGGGGGTGTGGCGAAATTTGGACACGAAACGGTCAAGGTCCGATATCACAGGAGTGTGGATACCAAATTTGGTTGCTCTGGCTCTTATAGGTTCTGAGATCCTTGAACTCATATTTTGCAATTGGCAAAGCCGACCATGAAACCTGTGTGTTAGAGAAAGACAGAGCGATAAAAAATGAAATTGTTTTCATGATGCTGGCTATAATAATGATACGATCCAATTCAGATTCCGCAGTCTTAAAGATATGGTCATTCTCTACAATTCTTTGTTTTTGGTTTTCTCATATCTTTAAAATTGTGGATGCCACAGATTTTCGTCCTTTGTGGGGGCGGAAGTGGGCGGGGCGAAGTTTTGAAATATTTTTGTGGCACTGACATATCACAGAAGTCTGGATCCAAAACATCGTTGCTCTAGCTCTTATAGTCTTTGAGCACATGGCGCTAATAGGGACGGACAGACGGACAGACGGACAGACGGACGGACGGACAGACGGACAGACGGACAGACAGACATGGCTCAATCGACTCGGCTATTGATGCTGATCAGGAATATATATACTTTATGGGGTCGGAAACGATTCCTTCTGGACGTTACACACATCCACTTTTACCACAAATCTAATATCCCCCAATACTCATTTTGAGTATCGGGTATAATAATCCACCTTCTATCAAATGCCTAGTTAGATCCCCAAGCTCATTTAAAGGTATGGGAAGAGATTTCAATCATCGATATTACCCCGATAGATTTTCATTTACTTCGCCACGGATCCTCCTCACTCACTTAATATTCGGCATGACATCATGGGTCGCTAGTTAATAGATCAGACAACTTTTGTAATATCATAAAAGTCGTAAAGAGACAAGCCAAGAAAGATCTAAAGACTATAGAAGCGTGAAGCAAGTCCCACTTTATTATCCAAGTCAACTCTTCGCGGAGCGCCTAATGTCATTTTCTGGGTCGCTCCATTCCCAGATCAAAAAAGTCAAATTACAGAGAAGGAAGGCAAAAACGGAAGAAAGGCTGAGTAGAAGCCAAAAGTTTTTGAGACAACTTGAGCGTGGCACACAGCGGCAGGTTCCTTCCAACGGTAACGACTCGAAGTACATGCTAGACTGCCCCGATACACGGAAACGAGCCAGGAAACAAAACGAAGAAAAACGAGGGGGAACGTTGTGAGTTGCTGCGGACACCGCAACTCTACAGTTATACCCGATACTTAGTCAGTATGGCTCTCCTCCGGCAGACGCCGCTAATATTGAACGACACGACAAAGAGTGCGTGCGAGAGAGACAGAAAATCAGTCTGAGCGTGACGTCGGGCGCTGCGTAGCCACTGCAAATTGATTTGTTCCTATTGGCTATAAAAATGATCTGATCTGATCCAGATTCAGAAATCTGATAGATATGGTCATTATCTATGATTCTGCGTTTTTAGTTTTCTCGAATCTGCAATATTGTGGATGCAACAGATTTTCGTCCTTTGTGTGGGCGGAAAAGGGTGGGGCGAAATTTTGAGATACACGTTTTATAGTAAGATCTAACAGGAGTGCGGATACCAAATTTGGTTACTCTAGCCTTAATAGTCTCTGAGATTTGTGGATACCCCAGATTTTCGTCCTTTGCGGGGGCGGAAGGGGGTGTGGCGAAATTTGGACACGAAACGGTCAAGGTCCGATATCACAGGAGTGTGGATACCAAATTTGGTTGCTCTGGCTCTTATAGGTTCTGAGATCCTTGAACTCATATTTTGCAATTGGCAAAGCCGACCATGAAACCTGTGTGTTAGAGAAAGACAGAGCGAGAAAGAATGAAATTGTTTTCTTGATTCTGGCTATAATAATTATACGATCTGGTTGAGATTTTACACTCTAGAACATATAGTCATCCTCTACGATTCTGCGTTTTTGGTTTTATCGTATCTTTAAAAATGTGGATGCCACAGATTTTCGTTCTTTGTGGGGGCGGGAGTGGGCGGGGCGAAGTTTTGAAATATTTTTGTAGCAGTGACATATCACAGAAGTCTGGATCCAAAACATCGTTGCTCTAGATCTTATAGTCTTTGAGCACTAGGCGCTGAAGGGGACGGACGGACGGACGGACGGACGGACAGACGGACAGACAGACAGGGCTCAATCGACTCGGCTATTGATGCTGATCAAGAATATATATACTTTATGGGGTCGGAAACGATTCCTTCTGGACGTTACACACATCCACTTTTACCACAAATCTAATATACCCCAATACTCATTTTGAGTATCGGGTATAAATATAAACGAGGGGGAACGTTGTGAGTTGCTGCGGACACCGCAACTCTACGGTTATACCCGATACTAAGTCAGTATGGCTCTCCTCCGGCAGACGCCGCTAATATTAAGCGACACGACAAAGAGTGCGTGCGAGAGAGACAGAAAATCAGTCTGAGCGTGACGTCGGGCGCTGCGTAGCCACCGCAAATTGATTTGTTCCTATTGGCTATAAAAATGATATGATCTGATCCAGATCCAGCAATCTGATAGATATGGTCATTATCTATGATTCTGCGTTTTTAGTTTTTTCGAGTGTGCAATATTGTGGATGCAACAGATTTTCGTCCTTTGTGTGGGCGGAAGGGGGTAGGGCGAAATTTTGAGATACACGTTTTATAATAAGATCTAACAGGAGTGCGGATACCAAACTTGGTTACTCTAGCCTTAATAGTCTCTGAGATTTTTGAATATCCCCACTTTTTCGTCCTTTGCGGGGGCGGAAGGGGGTGTGGCGAAATTTTGAAACAAACTCGTCTCGGTCCGATATATTAGGAGTGTGGATACCAAATTTGGTTGCTCTAGCTTTTGTAGTCTCTGAGATCTAGGCGCTAATGTTTTACTCTAAGCAAAGCCGCCTATGCTACGTGTGTGTTAGAGAGAGACAGGGCGATACAAAATGAAATTGTTTTCATGATGCTGGCTATAATAATGATACGATCCAATTCAGATTCCGCAGTCTTAAAGATATGGTCATTCTCTACAATTCTACGTTTTTGGTTTTCTCATATCTTTAAAATTGTGGATGCCACAGATTTTCGTCCTTTGTGGGGGCGGAAGTGGGCGGGGCGAAGTTTTGAAATATTTTTGTGGCACTGACATATCACAGAAGTCTGGATCCAAAACATCGTTGCTCTAGCTCTTATAGTCTTTGAGCACTAGGCGCTAATAGGGACGGACAGACGGACGGACGGACGGACGGACAGACGGACAGACGGACAGACGGACAGACAGACATGGCTCAATCGACTCGGCTATTGATGCTGTTCAAGAATATATATACTTTATGGGGTCGGAAACGATTCCTTCTGGACGTTACACACATCCACTTTTACCACAAATCTAATATACCCCAATACTCATTTTGAGTATCGGGTATAATAATCCACCTTCTATCAAATGCCTAGTTAGTTCCCCAAGCTCATTTAAAGGTATGGGAAGAGATTTCAATCATCGATATTACCCCGATAGATTTTCATTTACTTCGCCACGGATCCTCCTCACTCACTTAATATTCGGCATGACATCATGGGTCGCTAGTTAATAGATCAGACAACTTTTGTAATATCATAAAAGTCGTAAAGAGACAAGCCAAGAAAGATCTATAGACTATAGAAGCGTGAAGCAACTCCCACTTTATTATCCAAGTCAACTCTTCGCGGAGCGCCTAATGTCATTTTCTGTGTCGCTCCATTCACAGTTCAAAGAATTCAAATTACAGAGAAGGAAGGCAAAAACGGAAGAAAGGCTGAGTAGAAGCCAAAAGTTTTTGAGACAACTTGAGCGTGGCACACAGCGGCAGGTTCCTTCCAACGGTAACGACTCGAAGTACATGCTAGACTGCCCCGATACACGGAAACGAGCCAGGAAACAAAACGAAGAAAAACGAGGGGGAACGTTGTGAGTTGCTGCGGACACCGCAACTCTACAGTTATACCCGATACTTAGTCAGTATGGCTCTCCTCCGGCAGACGCCGCTAATATTGAACGACACGACAAAGAGTGCGTGCGAGAGAGACAGAAAATCAGTCTGAGCGTGACGTCGGGCGCTGCGTAGCCACTGCAAATTGATTTGTTCCTATTGGCTATAAAAATGATCTGATCTGATCCAGATTCAGAAATCTGATAGATATGGTCATTATCTATGATTCTGCGTTTTTAGTTTTCTCGAATCTGCAATATTGTGGATGCAACAGATTTTCGTCCTTTGTGTGGGCGGAAGGGGGTGGGGCGAAATTTTGAGATACACGTTTTATAGTAAGATCTAACAGGAGTGCGGATACCAAATTTGGTTACTCTAGCCTTAATAGTCCCTGAGATTTTTGAATATTCCCAGATTTTCGTCCTTTGCAAGGGCGGAAGGGGGTGTGGCGAAATTTTGAAACAAACTCGTCTCGGTCCGATATATTAGGAGTGTGGATACCAAATTTGGTTGCTCTAGCTTTTGTAGTCTCTGAGATCTAGGCGCTAATGTTTTACTCTAAGCAAAGCCGCCTATGCTACGTGTGTGTTAGAGAGAGACAGGGCGAGAAAAAATGAAATTGTTTTCTTGATGCTGGCTATAATAATGATACGATCCAATTCAGATTCCGCAGTCTTAAAGATATGGTCGTTCTCTACAATTCTACGTTTTTGGTTTTCTCATATCTTTAAAATTGTGGATGCCACAGATTTTCGTCCTTTGTGGGGGCGGAAGTGGGCGGGGCGAAGTTTTGAAATATTTTTGTAGCAGTGACATATCACAGAAGTCTGGATCCAAAACATCGTTGCTCTAGCTCTTATAGTCTTTGAGCACTAGGCGCTAATAGGGACGGACAGACGGACAGACGGACGGACGGACAGACGGACAGACGGACAGACAGACATGGCTCAATCGACTCGGCTATTGATGCTGTTCAAGAATATATATACTTTATGGGGTCGGAAACGATTCCTTCTGGACGTTACACACATCCACTTTTACCACAAATCTAATATACCCCAATACTCATTTTGAGTATCGGGTATAACGAGGGGGAACGTTGTGAGTTGCTGCGGACACCGCAACTCTACGGTTATACCCGATACTAAGTCAGTATGGCTCTCCTCCGGCAGACGCCGCTAATATTAAGCGACACGACAAAGAGTGCGTGCGAGAGAGACAGAAAATCAGTCTGAGCGTGACGTCGGGCGCTGCGTAGCCACCGCAAATTGATTTGTTCCTATTGGCTATAAAAATGATATGATCTGATCCAGATCCAGCAATCTGATAGATATGGTCATTATCTATGATTCTGCGTTTTTAGTTTTTTCGAGTGTGCAATATTGTGGATGCAACAGATTTTCGTCCTTTGTGTGGGCGGAAGGGGGTAGGGCGAAATTTTGAGATACACGTTTTATAGTAAGATCTAACAGGAGTGCGGATACCAAACTTGGTTACTCTAGCCTTAATAGTCTCTGAGATTTTTGAATATCCCCACTTTTTCGTCCTTTGCGGGGGCGGAAGGGGGTGTGGCGAAATTTTGAAACAAACTCGTCTCGGTCCGATATATTAGGAGTGTGGATACCAAATTTGGTTGCTCTAGCTTTTGTAGTCTCTGAGACCTAGGCGCTAATGTTTTACTCTAAGCAAAGCCGCCTATGCTACGTGTGTGTTAGAGAGAGACAGGGCGATACAAAATGAAATTGTTTTCATGATGCTGGCTATAATAATGATACGATCCAATTCAGATTCCGCAGTCTTAAAGATATGGTCATTCTCTACAATTCTACGTTTTTGGTTTTCTCATATCTTTAAAATTGTGGATGCCACAGATTTTCGTCCTTTGTGGGGGCGGAAGTGGGCGGGGCGAAGTTTTGAAATATTTTTGTAGCAGTGACATATCACAGAAGTCTGGATCCAAAACATCGTTGCTCTAGCTCTTATAGTCTTTGAGCACTAGGCGCTGAAGGGGACGGACAGACGAACAGACGGACAGACGGACGGACGGACAGACAGACAGGGCTCAATCGACTCGGCTATTGATGCTGATCAAGAATATATATTCTTTATGGGGTCGGAAACGATTCCTTCTGGACGTTACACACATCCACTTTTACCACAAATCTAATATACCCCAATACTCATTTTGAGTATCGGGTATAACGAGGGGGAACGTTGTGAGTTGCTGCGGACACCGCAACTCTACGGTTATACCCGATACTAAGTCAGTATGGCTCTCCTCCGGCAGACGCCGCTAATATTAAACGACACGACAAAGAGTGCGTGCGAGAGAGACAGAAAATCAGTCTGAGCGTGACGTCGGGCGCTGCGTAGCCAGTGCAAATTGATTTGTTCCTTTTGGGTATAAAAACGATCCGATCTGATCCAGATTCAGCGGTCTTATAGATATGGTCATTATCTATGATTCTGCGTTTTTAGTTTTCTCGAATCTGCAATATTGTGGATGCAACAGATTTTCGTCCTTTGTGGGGGCGGAAGGGGGTGGGGCGAAATTCTGAGATATACGTTTTATAGTGAGATCTAACAGAAGTGCGGATACCAAATTTGGTTACTCTAGCCTTAATAGTCTCTGAGATTTGTGGATGCCCCAGATTTTCGTCCTTTGCGGGGGCGGAAGGGGGTGTGGCGAAATTTTGAAACAAACTTGTCTCGGTCCGATATATTAGGAGTGTGGATACCAAATTTGGTTGCTCTAGCTTTTGTAGTCTCTGAGATCTAGGCGCTAATGTTTTACTCTAAGCAAAGCCGCCTATGCTACGTGTGTGTGTGTTAGAGAGAGACAGGGCGAGAAAAAATGAAATTGTTTTCTTGATGCTGGCTATAATAATGATACGATCAAATTCAGATTCCGCAGTCTTAAAGATATGGTCATTCTCTACAATTCTACGTTTTTGGTTTTCTCATATCTTTAAAATTGTGGATGCCACAGATTTTCGTCCTTTGTGGGGGCGGAAGTGGGCGGGGCGAAGTTTTGAAATATTTTTGTAGCAGTGACATATCACAGAAGTCTGGATCCAAAACATCGTTGCTCTAGCTCTTATAGTCTTTGAGCACTAGGCGCTGAAGGGGACGGACAGACGGACGGACGGACAGACGGACAGACAGACATGGCTCAATCGACTCGGCTATTGATGCTGATCAAGAATATATATACTTTATGGGGTCGGAAACGATTCCTTCTGGACGTTACACACATCCACTTTTACCACAAATCTAATATACCCCAATACTCATTTTGAGTATCGGGTATAAAAAACGAGGGGGAACGTTGTGAGTTGCTGCGGACACCGCAACTCTACGGTTATACCCGATACTAAGTCAGTATGGCTCTCCTCCGGCAGACGCCGCTAATATTAAACGACACGACAAAGAGTGCGTGCGAGAGAGACAGAAAATCAGTCTGAGCGTGACGTCGGGCGCTGCGTAGCTACTGCAAATTGATTTGTTCCTATTGGGTATAAAAACGATCCGATCTGATCCAGATTCAGCAGTCTGATAGATATGGTCATTATCTATGATTCTGCGTTTTTAGTTTTCTCGAATCTGCAATATTGTGGATGCAACAGATTTTCGTCCTTTGTGGGGGCGGAAGGGGGTGCGGCGAAATTCTGAGATAAACGTTTTATAGTGAGATCTAACAGAAGTGCGGATACCAAATTTGGTTACTCTAGCCTTAATAGTCTCTGAGATTTGTGGATGCCCCAGATTTTCGTCCTTTGCGGGGGCGGAAGGGGGTGTGGCGATATTTTGACACGAAACAGTCAAGGTCCGATATTACAGGAGTGTGGATACCAAATTTGGTTGCTCTGGCTCTTATAGGTTCTGAGATCCTTGAACTCATATTTTGCAATTGGCAAAGCCGACCATGAAACCTGTGTGTTAGAGAGAGACAGAGCGAGAAAGAATGAAATTGTTTTCTTGATTCTGGCTATAATAATTATACGATCTGGTTGAGATTTTACACTCTAAAACATATAGTCATCCTCTACGATTCTGCGTTTTTGGCTTTATCGTATCTTTAAAAATGTGGATGCCACAGATTTTTGTATTTGTGGGGGCGGAAGTGGGCGGGGCGAAGTTTTGAAATACTTTTGTAGCAGTGACATATCACAGAAGTCTTAATCCAAAACATCGTTGCTCTAGCTCTTATAGTCCGCTAATATTAAACGACACGACAAAGAGTGCGTGCGAGAGAGACAGAAAGTCAGTCTGAGCGTGACGTCGGGCGCTGCGTAGCCACTGCAAATTGATTTGTTCCTATTGGCTATAAAAATGATCTGATCTGATCAAGATTCAGCAATCTGATAGATATGGTCATTATCTATGATTCTGCGTTTTTAGTTTTCTCGAATGTGCAATATTGTGGATGCAACAGATTTTCGTTCTTTGTGTGGGCGGAAGAGGGTAGGGCGAAATTTTGAGATACACGTTTTATAGTAAGATCTAACAGGAGTGCGGATACCAAATTTGGTTACTCTAGCCTTAATAGTCTCTGAGATTTTTGAATATCCCCAGATTTTCGTCCTTTGCGGGGGCGGAAGGGGGTGTGGCGAAATTTTGAAACAAACTCGTCTCGGTCCGATATATTAGGAGTGTGGATACCAAATTTGGTTGCTCTAGCTTTTGTAGTCTCTGAGATCTAGGCGCTAATGTTTTACTCTAAGCAAAGCCGCCTATGCTACGTGTGTGTTAGAGAGAGACAGGGCGAGAAAAAATGAAATTGTTTTCTTGATGCTGGCTATAACAATGATACGATCCAATTCAGATTCCGCAGTCTTAAAGATATGGTCATTCTCTACAATTCTACGTTTTTGGTTTTCTCATATCTTTTAAATTGTGGATGCCACAGATTTTCGTTCTTTGTGGGGGCGGAAGTGGGCGGGGCGAAGTTTTGAAATATTTTTGTAGCAGTGACATATCACAGAAGTCTGGATCCAAAACATCGTTGCTCTAGCTCTTATAGTCTTTGAGCACTAGGCGCTGAAGGGGACGGACAGACGGACAGACGGACGGACGGACAGACAGACAGGGCTCAATCGACTCGGCTATTGATGCTGATCAAGAATATATATTCTTTATGGGGTCGGAAACGATTCCTTCTGGACGTTACACACATCCACTTTTACCACAAATCTAATATACCCCAATACTCATTTTGAGTATCGGGTATAACGAGGGGAACGTTGTGAGTTGCTGCGGACACCGCAACTCTACGGTTATACCCGATACTAAGTCAGTATGGCTCTCCTCCGGCAGACGCCGCTAATATTAAACGACACGACAAAGAGTGCGTGCGAGAGAGACAGAAAATCAGTCTGAGCGTGACGTCGGGCGCTGCGTAGCCAGTGCAAATTGATTTGTTCCTTTTGGGTATAAAAACGATCCGATCTGATCCAGATTCAGCGGTTTGATAGATATGGTCATTATCTATGATTCTGCGTTTTTAGTTTTCTCGAATCTGCAATATTGTGGATGCAACAGATTTTCGTCCTTTGTGGGGGCGGAAGGGGGTGGGGCGAAATTCTGAGATATACGTTTTTTAGTGAGATCTAACAGAAGTGCGGATACCAAATTTGGTTACTCTAGCCTTAATAGTCTCTGAGATTTGTGGATGCCCCAGATTTTCGTCCTTTGCGGGGGCGGAAGGGGGTGTGGCGAAATTTGGACACGAAACGGTCATGGTCCGATATCACAGGAGTGTGGATACCAAATTTGGTTGCTCTGGCTCTTATAGGTTCTGAGATCCTTGAACTCATATTTTGCAATTGGCAAAGCCGACCATGAAACCTGTGTGTTAGAGAGAGACAGAGCGAGAAAGAATGAAATTGTTTTCTTGATTCTGGCTATAATAATTATACGATCTGGTTGAGATTTTACACTCTAGAACATATAGTCATTCTCTACAATTCTACGTTTTTGGTTTTCTCATATCTTTAAAATTGTGGATGCCACAGATTTTCGTCCTTTGTGGGGGCGGAAGTGGGCGGGGCGAAGTTTTGAAATATTTTTGTAGCAGTGACATATCACAGAAGTCTGGATCCAAAACATCGTTGCTCTAGCTCTTATAGTCTTTGAGCACTAGGCGCTGAAGGGGACGGACAGACGGACAGACGGACGGACGGACAGACGGACAGACAGACATGGCTCAATCGACTCGGCTATTGATGCTGATCAAGAATATAGATACTTTATGGGGTCGGAAACGATTCCTTCTGGACGTTACACACATCCACTTTTACCACAAATCTAATATACCCCAATACTCATTTTGAGTATCGGGTATAAAAAACGAGGGGGAACGTTGTGAGTTGCTGCGGACACCGCAACTCTACGGTTATACCCGATACTAAGTCAGTATGGCTCTCCTCCGGCAGACGCCGCTAATATTAAACGACACGACAAAGAGTGCGTGCGAGAGAGACAGAAAATCAGTCTGAGCGTGACGTCGGGCGCTGCGTAGCCACTGCAAATTGATTTGTTCCTATTGGGTATAAAAACGATCCGATCTGATCCAGATTCAGCAGTCTGATAGATATGGTCATTATCTATGATTCTGCGTTTTTAGTTTTCTCGAATGTGCAATATTGTGGATGCAACAGATTTTCGTCCTTTGTGTTGGCGGAAGGGGGTGGGGCGAAACTTTGAGATACACGTTTTATAGTAAGATCTAACAGGAGTGCGGATACCAAATTTGGTTACTCTAGCCTTAATAGTCTCTGCGATTTTTGAATATCCCCAGATTTTCGTCCTTTGCGGAGGCGGAAGGGGGTGTGGCGAAATTTTGAAACAAACTCGTCTCGGTCCGATATATTTGGAGTGTGGATACCAAATTTGGTTGCTCTAGCTTTTGTAGTCTCTGAGATCTAGGCGCTAATGTTTTACTCTAAGCAAAGCCGCCTATGCTACGTGTGTGTTAGAGAGAGACAGGGCGAGAAAAAATGAAATTGTTTTTTTGATGCTGGCTATAATAATGATACGATCCAATTCAGATTCCGCAGTCTTAAAGATATGGTCATTCTCTACAATTCTACGTTTTTGGTTTTCTCATATCTTTAAAATTGTGGATGCCACAGATTTTCGTCCTTTGTGGGGGCGGAAGTGGGCGGGGCGAAGTTTTGAAATATTTTTGTAGCAGTGACATATCACAGAAGTCTTGATCCAAAACATCGTTGCTCTAGCTCTTATAGTCTTTGAGCACTAGGCGCTGAAGGGGACGGACAGACGGACAGACGGACGGACGGACAGACGGACAGACAGACATGGCTCAATCGACTCGGCTATTGATGCTGATCAAGAATATAGATACTTTATGGGGTCGGAAACGATTCCTTCTGGACGTTACACACATCCACTTTTACCACAAATCTAATATACCCCAATACTCATTTTGAGTATCGGGTATAAAAAACGAGGGGGAACGTTGTGAGTTGCTGCGGACACCGCAACTCTACGGTTATACCCGATACTAAGTCAGTATGGCTCTCCTCCGGCAGACCCCGCTAATATTAAACGACACGACAAAGAGTGCGTGCGAGAGAGACAGAAAATCAGTCTGAGCGTGACGTCGGGCGCTGCGTAGCCACTGCAAATTGATTTGTTCCTATTGGGTATAAAAACGATCCGATCTGATCCAGATTCAGCAGTCTGATAGATATGGTCATTATCTATGATTCTGCGTTTCTAGTTTTCTCGAATCTGCAATATTGTGGATGCAACAGATTTTCGTCCTTTGTGGGGGCGGAAGGGGGTGCGGCGAAATTCTGAGATAAACGTTTTATAGTGAGATCTAACAGAAGTGCGGATACCAAATTTGGTTACTCTAGCCTTAATAGTCTCTGAGATTTGTGGATGCCCCAGATTTTCGTCCTTTGCGGGGGCGGAAGGGGGTGTGGCGATATTTTGACACGAAACAGTCAAGGTCCGATATTACAGGAGTGTGGATACCAAATTTGGTTGCTCTGGCTCTTATAGGTTCTGAGATCCTTGAACTCATATTTTGCAATTGGCAAAGCCGACCATGAAACCTGTGTGTTAGAGAGAGACAGAGCGAGAAAGAATGAAATTGTTTTCTTGATTCTGGCTATAATAATTATACGATCTGGTTGAGATTTTACACTCTAAAACATATAGTCATCCTCTACGATTCTGCGTTTTTGGCTTTATCGTATCTTTAAAAATGTGGATGCCACAGATTTTTGTATTTGTGGGGGCGGAAGTGGGCGGGGCGAAGTTTTGAAATACTTTTGTAGCAGTGACATATCACAGAAGTCTTAATCCAAAACATCGTTGCTCTAGCTCTTATAGTCCGCTAATATTAAACGACACGACAAAGAGTGCGTGCGAGAGAGACAGAAAATCAGTCTGAGCGTGACGTCGGGCGCTGCGTAGCCAGTGCAAATTGATTTGTTCCTTTTGGGTATAAAAACGATCCGATCTGATCCAGATTCAGCGGTTTGATAGATATGGTCATTATCTATGATTCTGCGTTTTTAGTTTTCTCGAATCTGCAATATTGTGGATGCAACAGATTTTCGTCCTTTGTGGGGGCGGAAGGGGGTGGGGCGAAATTCTGAGATATACGTTTTTTAGTGAGATCTAACAGAAGTGCGGATACCAAATTTGGTTACTCTAGCCTTAATAGTCTCTGAGATTTGTGGATGCCCCAGATTTTCGTCCTTTGCGGGGGCGGAAGGGGGTGTGGCGAAATTTGGACACGAAACGGTCATGGTCCGATATCACAGGAGTGTGGATACCAAATTTGGTTGCTCTGGCTCTTATAGGTTCTGAGATCCTTGAACTCATATTTTGCAATTGGCAAAGCCGACCATGAAACCTGTGTGTTAGAGAGAGACAGAGCGAGAAAGAATGAAATTGTTTTCTTGATTCTGGCTATAATAACTATACGATCTGGTTGAGATTTTACACTCTAAAACATATAGTCATCCTCTACGATTCTGCGTTTTTGGCTTTATCGTATCTTTAAAAATGTGGATGCCACAGATTTTTGTATTTGTGGGGGCGGAAGTGGGCGGGGCGAAGTTTTGAAATACTTTTGTAGCAGTGACATATCACAGAAGTCTTAATCCAAAACATCGTTGCTCTAGCTCTTCTAGTCCGCTAATATTAAACGACACGACAAAGAGTGCGTGCGAGAGAGACAGAAAATCAGTCTGAGCGTGACGTCGGGCGCTGCGTAGCCACTGCAAATTAATTTGTTCCTATTGGCTATAAAAATGATCTGATCTGATCAAGATTCAGCAATCTGATAGATATGGTCATTATCTATGATTCTGCGTTTTTAGTTTTCTCGAATGTGCAATATTGTGGATGCAACAGATTTTCGTTCTTTGTGTGGGCGGAAGAGGGTGGGGCGAAATTTTGAGATACACGTTTTATAGTAAGATCTAACAGGAGTGCGGATACCAAATTTGGTTACTCTAGCCTTAATAGTCTCTGAGATTTTTGAATATCCCCAGATTTTCGTCCTTTGCGGGGGCGGAAGGGGGTGTGGCGAAATTTTGAAACAAACTCGTCTCGGTCCGATATATTAGGAGTGTGGATACCAAATTTGGTTGCTCTAGCTTTTGTAGTCTCTGAGATCTAGGCGCTAATGTTTTACTCTAAGCAAAGCCGCCTATGCTACGTGTGTGTTAGAGAGAGACAGGGCGAGAAAAAATGAAATTGTTTTCTTGATGCTGGCTATAACAATGATACGATCCAATTCAGATTCCGCAGTCTTAAAGATATGGTCATTCTCTACAATTCTACGTTTTTGGTTTTCTCATATCTTTTAAATTGTGGATGCCACAGATTTTCGTTCTTTGTGGGGGCGGAAGTGGGCGGGGCGAAGTTTTGAAATATTTTTGTAGCAGTGACATATCACAGAAGTCTGGATCCAAAACATCGTTGCTCTAGCTCTTATAGTCTTTGAGCACTAGGCGCTGAAGGGGACGGACAGACGGACAGACGGGCGGACGGGCAGACAGACAGGGCTCAATCGACTCGGCTATTGATGCTGATCAAGAATATATATTCTTTATGGGGTCGGAAACGATTCCTTCTGGACGTTACACACATCCACTTTTACCACAAATCTAATATACCCCAATACTCATTTTGAGTATCGGGTATAACGAGGGGGAACGTTGTGAGTTGCTGCGGACACCGCAACTCTACGGTTATACCCGATACTAAGTCAGTATGGCTCTCCTCCGGCAGACGCCGCTAATATTAAACGACACGACAAAGAGTGCGTGCGAGAGAGACAGAAAATCAGTCTGAGCGTGACGTCGGGCGCTGCGTAGCCAGTGCAAATTGATTTGTTCCTTTTGGGTATAAAAACGATCCGATCTGATCCAGATTCAGCGGTTTGATAGATATGGTCATTATCTATGATTCTGCGTTTTTAGTTTTCTCGAATCTGCAATATTGTGGATGCAACAGATTTTCGTCCTTTGTGGGGGCGGAAGGGGGTGGGGCGAAATTCTGAGATATACGTTTTTTAGTGAGATCTAACAGAAGTGCGGATACCAAATTTGGTTACTCTAGCCTTAATAGTCTCTGAGATTTGTGGATGCCCCAGATTTTCGTCCTTTGCGGGGGCGGAAGGGGGTGTGGCGAAATTTGGACACGAAACGGTCATGGTCCGATATCACAGGAGTGTGGATACCAAATTTGGTTGCTCTGGCTCTTATAGGTTCTGAGATCCTTGAACTCATATTTTGCAATTGGCAAAGCCGACCATGAAACCTGTGTGTTAGAGAGAGACAGAGCGAGAAAGAATGAAATTGTTTTCTTGATTCTGGCTATAATAATTATACGATCTGGTTGAGATTTTACACTCTAGAACATATAGTCATTCTCTACGATTCTGCGTTTTTGGCTTTACCGTATCTTTAAAAATGTGGATGCCACAGATTTTCGTCCTTTGTGGGGGCGGAAGTGGGCGGTGCGAAGTTTTGAAATATTTTTGTAGCATTGACATATCACAGAAGTCTGGATACAAAACATCGTTGCTCTAGCTCTTATAGTCTTTGAGCACTAGGCGCTGAAGGGGACGGACAGACGGACGGACGGACAGACGGACAGACGGACAGACAGACATGGCTCAATCGACTCGGCTATTGATGCTGATCAAGAATATATATACTTTATGGGGTCGGAAACGATTCCTTCTGGACGTTACACACATCCACTTTTACCACAAATCTAATATACCCCAATACTCATTTTGAGTATCGGGTATAAAAAACGAGGGGGAACGTTGTGAGTTGCTGCGGACACCGCAACTCTACGGTTATACCCGATACTAAGTCAGTATGGCTCTCCTCCGGCAGACGCCGCTAATATTAAACGACACGACAAAGAGTGCGTGCGAGAGAGACAGAAAATCAGTCTGAGCGTGACGTCGGGCGCTGCGTAGCCACTGCAAATTGATTTGTTCCTATTGGCTATAAAAATGATCTGATCTGATCCAGATTCAGCAATCTGATAGATATGGTCATTATCTATGATTCTGCGTTTTTAGTTTTCTCGAATGTGCAATATTGTGGATGCAACAGATTTTCATTTTTTGTGTGGGCGGAAGAGGGTGGGGCGAAATTTTGAGATACACGTTTTATAGTAAGATCTAACAGGAGTGCGGATACCAAATTTGGTTACTCTAGCCTTAATAGTCTCTGAGATTTTTGAATATCCCCACTTTTTCGTCCTTTGCGGGGGCGGAAGGGGGTGTGGCGAAATTTTGAAACAAACTCGTCTCGGTCCGATATATTAGGAGTGTGGATACCAAATTTGGTTGCTCTAGCTTTTGTAGTCTCTGAGATCTAGGCGCTAATGTTTTACTCTAAGTAAAGCCGCCTATGCTACGTGTGTGTTAGAGAGAGACAGGGCGAGAAAAAATGAAATTGTTTTCTTGATGCTGGCTATAATAATGATACGATCCAATTCAGATTCCGCAGTCTTAAAGATATGGTCATTCTCTACAATTCTACGTTTTTGGTTTTCTCATATCTTTAAAATTGTGAATGCCACAGATTTTCGTCCTTTGTGGGGGCGGAAGTGGGCGGGGCGAAGTTTTGAAATATTTTTGTAGCAGTGACATATCACAGAAGTCTGGATCCAAAACATCGTTGCTCTAGCTCTTATAGTCTTTGAGCACTAGGCGCTGAAGGGGACGGACAGACGGACGGACGGACAGACAGACAGGGCTCAATCGACTCGGCTATTGATGCTGATCAAGAATATATATACTTTATGGGGTCGGAAACGATTCCTTCTGGACGTTACACACATCCACTTTTACCACAAATCTAATATACCCCAATACTCATATTGAGTATCGGGTATAAAAAACGAGGGGGAACGTTGTGAGTTGCTGCGGACACCGCAACTCTACGGTTATCCCCGATCCTAAGTCAGTATGGCTCTCCTCCGGCAGACGCCGCTAATATTAAACGACACGACAAAGAGTGCGTGCGAGAGAGACAGAAAATCAGTCTGAGCGTGACGTCGGGCGCTGCGTAGCCACTGCAAATTGATTTGTTCCTATTGGCTATAAAAATGATCTGATCTGATCCAGATTCAGCAATCTGATATATATGGTCAATATCTATGATTCTGCGTTTTTAGTTTTCTCGAATGTGCAATATTGTGGATGCAACAGATTTTCGTTCTTTGTGTGGGCGGAAGGGGGTGGGGCGAAATTTTGAGATACACGTTTTATAGTAAGATCTAACAGGAGTGCGGGTACCAAATTTGGTTACTCTAGCCTTAATAGTCTCTAAGATTTTTGAATGTCCCCAGATTTTCGTCCTTTGCGGGGGCGGATGGGGGTGTGGCGAAATTTTGAAACAAACTCGTCTCGGTCCGATATATTAGGAGTGTGGATACCAAATTTGGTTGCTCTAGCTTTTGTAGTCTCTGAGATCTAGGCGCTAATGTTTTACTCTAAGCAAAGCCGCCTATGCTACGTGTGTGTTAGAGAGAGACAGGGCGAGAAAAAATGAAATTGTTTTCTTGATGCTGGCTATAATAATAATACGATCCAATTCAGATTTCGCAGTCTTAAAGATATGGTCATTCTCTACAATTCTACGTTTTTGGTTTTCTCACATCTTTAAAATTGTGGATGCCACAGACTTTCGTCCTTTGTGGGGGCGGAAGTGGGCGGGGCGAAGTTTTGAAATATTTTTGTAGCAGGGACATATCACAGAAGTCTGGATCCAAAACATCGTTGCTCTAGCTCTTATAGTCTTTGAGCACTAGGCGCTGAAGGGGACGGACAGACGGACAGGGCTCAATCGACTCGGCTATTGATGCTGATCAAGAAGATATATACTTTATGGGGTCGGAAACGATTCCTTCTGGACGTTACACACATCCACTTTTACCACAAATCTTATATACCCCAATACTCATTTTGAGTATCGGGTATAAAAACCATGAAAAACCATGAAAAATTCAACAGAAACTTGTCCAGAAATCGGCCGAGTTAGTTCGTTTGAGCGTTTGGGTGTGACTTCATTATCAACTGAGAACATTTCCCTCAGCTGAGGTCTTTTCTTGGGTGGAAGAGCTGTGACTAATGTATCCTGGCAACAGCCAAACTCAATTGTCGGAAGAAAGCCGGAACGAACAGATCCCCCACTAACATCACATGAATCCATAAAGTTCCCTCAACTGTTCTCAAAAGAACAGGAACTAATCCACCTTTACCCACCTAAACAATATACTACATGCATATATATATACATAGGTATGTATGTACTACGAGTATCGCAAACATCTTTTGCCGCCTGGCTCAAGGGAAGTCTTATGGGGATATCTTAAGTTTCCGTTCGCAATATAACCAGAGTGACCTTCCTATTGCCAGAACAAACATTATAATAACACTTTTGAAAGGGTTCTCTATGGGGTTTCATGCGGACCATCCTCTTACCCACCATTAAAACAGTCGCCAAGCACCGTTAGCCTGCCGTTTCTCGTTTCTTGTTTCTCGTTTCCCTTTCCTTATGCCCATTGTTCCATGCGATTCCCGTTCTCCCTCTCACTCTTTCAGTATCTAACACTATCTCGTCCGCCCGCTGCTGGATACGAACATACATACATATACATTAAAGTAATCTTCCAAGGCAAGTAAACCACAAACAAATTTATAGCTGCAATGCGGCCAGGCCAAGTATAACGGGGAAGCATTTCTGTGAAATTTGCACTCACTGTCGTAGATAGTCATGAAGAAGCCGAGCCAGCAAAAAGAAGAAGAAGCAAAAGTCAAGTAAGGACTATGAAAATATATAACAATAAGCAGCAAAAGCTGTGAAATGCTGCCAAGGCAACGGCAACGGCCACGGCAGCGGCAACGTCGTGTCCTCGTCGCTGGTTCATACCGAAGCCAGCAGACAGCTCGAAACGGTACAATGTGGGCCACTGCTCAGTGAGAGAGCGCCTCAAAGAGAGCACCTAAAAGAGAACTACGGTTTTCGGTTGTTCCTTTTGGGCTGCACATTCCTTGGCTGTGCAGTACCGATAGAGGTTGTCGTTGTTCTGCTGTGGCGCTTTGCATGGCCATTTGTTACGTATGTGGAGCAACAGAAGCAGAAGCAGCAGCAGCAGAGCAACAAATCTGCTGCACACTCTCTTGTTTCTTGTTCTCTTTCGCTTCACTCTCTCCCTGAGCTGTTTTTGCGTCATTTTTTTTAGGTTCTCTGCTTTAACTGGCTCTCTCTCTCTCTGTCCCTTGGGTGGTTCGTCTATCGCTCAATGCTTTTCTTACCATCTCTAGCAAACAAACGAGGGGGAACGTTGTGAGTTGCTGCGGACACCGCAACTCTACGGTTATACCCGATACTAAGTCAGTATGGCTCTCCTCCGGCAGACGCCGCTAATATTAATCGACACGACAAAGAGTGCGTGCGAGAGAGACAGAAAATCAGTCTGAGCGTGACGTCGGGCGCTGCGTAGCCACTGCAAATTGATTTGTTCCTATTGGCTATAAAAATAATCTGATCTGATCCAGATTCAGATTCAGCAATCTGATAGATATGGTCATTATCTATGATTCTGCGTTTTTAGTTTTCTCGAATGTGCAATATTGTGGATGCAACAGATTTTCGTCCTTTGTGTGGGCGGAAGGGGGTGGGGCGAAATTTTGAGATACACGTTTTATAGTAAGATCTAACAGGAGTGCGGATACCAAATTTGGTTACTCTAGCCTTAATGGTCTCTGAGATTTTTGAATATCCCCAGATTTTCGTCCTTCGCGGGGGCGGATGGGGGTGTGGCGAAATTTTGAAACAAACTCGTCTCGGTCCGATATATTAGGAGTGTGGATACCAAATTTGGTTGCTCTAGCTTTTGTAGTCTCTGAGATCTAGGCGCTAATGTTTTACTCTAAGCAAAGCCGCCTATGCTACGAGTCGATTGAGCCCTGTCTGTCTGTCCGTCCGTCCGTCCGTCCGTCCGTCCCCTTCAGCGCCTAGTGCTCAAAGACTATAAGGCTAGAGCAACGATGTTTTGGATCCAGACTTCTGTGATATGTCACTGCTACAAAAATATTTCAAAACTTCGCCCCGCCCACTTCCGCCCCCACAAAGGACGAAAATCTGTGGCATCCACATTTTTAAAGATACGATAAAACCAAAAACGCGGAATCGGTGAGAATGACCATATCTTCTACAGTGCAAAATCTGAACCAGATCGAATAATGATTATAGCCAGAATCAAGAAAGCAATTTCATTCTTTCTCGCTCTGTCTCTCTCTAACACACAGGTTTCATGGTCGGTTTTGTCAATTGCAAAATATGAGTTCAAGGATCTCAGAACCTATAAGAGCCAGAGCAACCAAATTTGGTATCCACACTCCTGTGATATCGGACCTTGACCGTTTCGTGTCCAAATTTCGCCACACCCCCTTCCGCCCCCGCAAAGGACGAAAATCTGGGGCATCCACAAATCTCAGAGACTATTAAGGCTAGAGTAACCAAATTTGGTACACACACTTCTGTTAGATCTCACTATAAAACGTATATCTCAGAATTTCGCCCCACCCTTTTCCGCCCCCACAAAAGACGAAAATCTGTTGCATCCACAATATTGCACATTCGAGAAAACTAAAAACGCAGAATCATAGATAATGACCATATCTATCAGATTGCTGAATCTGGATCAGATCGGATCTTTTGTAGCCAAAAGCAAGAAATCAATTTTCAGTGGCTACGCAGCGCCCGACGTCACGCTCAGACTGATTTTCTGTCTCTCTCGCACGCACTCTTTGTCGTGTGGTTCAATATTAGCGGCGTCTGCCGCAGGAGAGCCATACTGACTTAGTATCGGGTATAACTGTAGAGTTGCGGTGTCCGCAGCAACTCACAACGTTCCACCTCGTTTCTCTTTGCTGTTGTTGTGTGTTCTTTTGCCCTCTCCAGATGTCGTCTCTTACTTGTTGCTGACGCCTGACGCAGCAGCTGTCATTGCGGTGGCTCTTCGCCCTAGGAAATGGTTTTAGTGGAATAATGGTGGAGGTGTGCATGGAAATGGAAATGGAAGTGGCAATGGGAATGGGCCATGGGCCATGGGAAGTGGGTAAGGAAATGGAAATGAAATTTGTTTAACAAGGACGGACGCTGTGGAAGTTCTTTTGCCGATGAACGGGACCGATTGCGGTCTCAGTGGGCCCCGGGATTGGTGGGGTTGGATGAGAGATGAAGAATTACCTTCTCACTTTTAGAGTGCAATTTTCGAGTATGAAATTTGCATTGAATGTTGTACAGCTTTAATAAATATTCAATATATGGAATGGTATCAAGATATGTGTTTCATTTTAAATAAATTTGATCATCGTCTGGTCTGATGAAAGTCTCCACTCCCCTACCGCATTTGCGTTTGTTTCATAGTCTTTTGGTTGCCCCCTCATCTGGTAGCTGCCCAACGCTCTCCCTACCTCTCTCTCTCTTTGTACTCTGTCCTTCAGAATTGGACTTCTTCTTTGGCTTTCATTCATGCCGCGGCAGTTGACATAATGCGACATGGCCAAAACCACCTTCTTGACAGCATCATCCCTCCTCCCCCTGCCATTGCCTGGTGGAGAAATTTCCGCAGGCTGCGAGGAGCCTCCCCAAAGCGCACCCCCAATCAACCTCTTCCGTTTGCAGCAATGAATGAATAAACAAGTCAATCCCAGCGTTGCAGCGGTAACCAGGCAACAGTTTAAACCAAGTAAACAGGTCTTTTGTAATCAAACAAAAATTACCTGCTTGGCTCAGAACTGTAGTGCCTGCCTACAACCGACTGATTACACCTAAGAAGAGATCAACTTTCCCGAATACAGATAAAATGGGTGAGTTATAATGAAAGTTTTCCGATTGAAACGGCAAACATACATTTGTATGTATGTATATGTATACGGTATACCCAAACCAAAAACCCTCCTTTAGACGGAAGCGCTCTGCGTACCGTGAGAATTGAGTGCGTGCTGAAATTCCTCCAGGAAGCTATAGAGATCGTTAAGATCTCGGTGCTGTTGCCCAAGCTGTTTGCGGATCCACCAAATCCCATCGACCACCAAACGATCAGGATACTCGATTACTTCCAGAAGAACTACCAGATCTACAAGTTCTTCCCCCAATTAATGCGCAACCTGAGCGACAGGGACCGCACCCTTATAGCCTCGTTAGCACTCCTCTTGGACATTGCCAAAGAGCATTTGTACCGATCATCCAAGAGCGAGATCAGCAAGGAGCGGATGCTCCATCAGATGTACCACAAGAACGAGGACATCCGGAAGAGGCTCCACAACGTACGACGGGATCCAACCAAGCGCCGCGTTATGGAGAAATGGAGAATGGCGGCCACAGCAATCTATCTGGTAAAGATCGAGAACGATCTGGCCTACAAGAAGTGGCAGAACAATGTCCGCATTCAGAATGAGATGTGAGTGATGGCCTTGTTCCACAGCTCTTCGGTCCTAATACTTTTTTCTTTGTGTCCTTTCTCGTTAGCACAAAATGCAGCCGCGCCATGCGCACAAACCACAGGAACAGCTTGGAGAAACAAAAGGAGCTGGAGGAGCAGCTGCAGATTGCCAGGGAGGCTTGCGCAAAGCTCACTCAAAAGCATCTGCTTGAAGAGCAGGACGCTCGCAATGAAAAGTAAAAGATCCTGCGCCCATTCCCATTCTGCCCCTACCCTCACGACACTTTCCGCCTCTCCTACAGGAACAAGCTGCTGTTGCAGCTTCAGAGTCTGGTGAAGAAGTACGACGCGAACATGGGTGATGACATTCGGGAGAATCTGGTGCTCCAGGACCAGTATATGGTGGCAAAGAAGGAGCTCGATAAATTCATGGTCGTGTATCGGCGCGAGGAGGCAGTATACAATGACATTGTTGTGCGGCGGGAGCAGGAGGAGCGCCGACGCCAACAGCAGCGCCTCGTCGTCTTCATGATGAATCGGGCGGATTCGAAGATACAGAAATACTGGCGCAAGTGGCGCAAAGATCAGCGCAAAAAGAACAAGCGCCTAAAGAAGGCCAAAAAGGGCAAGGGCTAGGGAAATAAAATTTCGTTAGTTATAAAATTGATGCTCCGAAAATAAACGGGAAAAAGTGCCAGCCAAAACGAATGAAAGACTTTCCATAAAGATCCGCCTGGGTGTGCATAGCATACTGTTTTGGGTTGACAAGAAGGGAAATTAATTGGAGTTTCCTTGGCATTGAACGCTCATTTTTGATCCACGCAGATGGTTAAAAAGGAAACCTTTGCAAAACTTGCAGCCAAAGCTTATCCAATTTGTGAGAGTGAAATAGGATGGGCGATTTACTTTCCGAACACGTCTTTATTCAACTCATCCGCCATTTAGAATGAACGAGCGTCGATCTACATACTTTTCATGTGCCCGTATCTTCGGTATTTTTCTGGGGTGGCCGTACATTTATGGATTCTTAATCTAAGCTAGGGATGCCGTATTGGCTGATATAGGTTGTAATGGGGCTGCCGTACTGAGTGATAGGGGTTATCCTACCACAAATTGGATTAAACAAATCCGAATTGCATTTGATCTTTCAACGAATTCCGATATGTTTTTAAGGAAAAGGGCACGGTGCACGTGCACCCCAACACCGCTTGAGGGGCTTCCTCTTCGACAGCGACAATCCAAGAGAAAGAACTGGCTGTCTGTCCAAATGTTTACCCAACACGCACACACACGCGATGTGGCAACGCAGGAGGCAGTGGAGGGGAGAGGGCTGCGACACAGGCAGAGTACGAGCCGCAGCCGAAATTCATGTCTTACGGGGCAAACGAAAAATGGCGCAATGCTGTCGTCGCCAGCGCCAGCGCCAGCGTCAGCGTCGACGTTGTCGCTCTTTGACCCTGCCCCATGTTTGCTGCATTGTTACTTCATTTTCGTTTTCGTTACCCATTCGTCTCCTCCTCCTCCTCCTCCTCCTCCTCCACCACCATTTGGCATGTCTAATTTTCGCAGAGGTTAACATACTTAACTTGTTGGCATGCGTTGCAAGGCTGCTGCTGTCGCTGTCGCTCTTGCGATTGCACCGAACGGCGCAACATTGCGACACTTTGCTGCGGCAAAAGAATATGTACCGCAGCTGGAAAATGCGCAAAATCGTTGGTCCCCATCCCAGTGGAATGGACACAAGTGTGTGCGCCCCTCGCTATGTTTTTTCTTCACTGTGTGTGTGTGTGTGTTTTTTTTTTATTCTCTCCTCAAGCACCAGAAGGTCAATTGGAAGGACACCCGCCAGGACTAGGGCAGCGTCGTCGGATATGGTCCGAAAGCCGCAGCAGATCCGGAGCGCGCAGAGGCGATGAGTGGCTTTTACGCCCCTAGCGTAGCTGGCAACTTTAATTCCATCCGCCCATACGTCTGCTGCGTATGTCATGGCTGAGCGGACTACACTGGTCAGCAGAATCCTCCTCTCCTGCTTCGGGCCACGGGTGTTCAGCAGTATTCGGAACAGCGCCCGACTCGTGTTTGCCGCTTTCTCCTGGACGTAGCTTAGGTGTTCACGGGCGATCATCACGCCCAGATACCGAATGGCTCGTTTCGACGATAGTCTCTGGTCGCCAACCCTGATGTGAGCGGTCTCCACAGTCGAACGGGTGCTCACCAATACTGCCTCGGTTTTATGAGAGGCTATCTCTAGTCCCGCAGAGCGGAGCCAGTCTGCAATCAGCTGGATTGCGGTGTCACAATTTGCTTCGACGACGTCCAGGTGCTTGGCCACCACCGTCAGGGCGACATCATCTGCGTAGCAGGTTAGCTGACATCCGCCTGGAAGAGCTAATCTCATGACTACATCGTAGTCTGATCCTTGGAGAACGCCTGCCGTTATGCCGTGAGTCTGCGCGCCGGCCTCCGTATTATACTCCAGCAGTCTCCCCGCGAAGTAGCTCCTTACGATTGCCTGAAGGTATTGGGGTACACCGCGCCGGTTAAGTGAGTCCAGGATGCACTCCCACTTCACAGTATTGAAGGCGTTCCTGATGTCTAGGGTGACAATCAGGCAGTATTTCTTCTTGCCGCCCTTCCATCGAGTTCCCTCCACTGCCTTGGAGGCTATGTCAACTACCCTGCCTATGGCGTCCACCGTTGACCTCCCACTCCTGAAGCCGTATTGGTTTGGTGAAAGTCCCCCAGCATCCTCGACGGCGTTGTCTAGTCTTCTACGGATTATCTGTTCCAGAGTCTTCCCCAGCGAGTCGATTAAGCAAATCGGTCGAAACGAGGAGGGATCGTCCGGCGGCTTTCCTGGCTTTGGCAAGAGCACCAGGTGTTGCAACTTCCACTGCGGCGGAAATAGTCCTTCCCGCAGGCACTGCGTGAATGCCTTAGCAAACTCGTGCGGATTGTATGCCATCGCCAGTTTTACCGCACGGTTGGGGATTCCATCAGGGCCTGGAGCCTTCTTGGCCTTTAAGCTTTGGGCCAGGGCGACGATTTCGTCCTCCGTGACCGGTTCGACCGTGTATGCAGGCTGGTGTGCGACGGCACTGCTGGCAAGACCGTGAGCCCCGGATGGGAACAATGCCTCAACAATCGTCCGCAACTGGTCTGGGTCAGACGGCGACCCCGCGTTGCTGCCATGAATTCGCTTCATTACCGTCTTGTAGGCACGTCCCCACGGATCCTTCTCGGCTGAGTCGCAAAGCTGCAGGAAGCACTCCCTCTTGCTCTCCTTGATGGCGTTCTTTAGGGCTTTTCTAGCTCCGCAGTACTCCGCCTGTAGCCTTGGCCAGCTAGTGCCACTCCTTCTGCGAGCCCGTTGGTATCGCCTTCTAGCTGACAGGCAAGTGCGTCTGGCCTCCTGGATCTCGTCATTCCACCAATAGGTCGGCGATTGCTTACCTTTGAATGGCCTCTTGCGACTCATACTGGCATCGCATGCGAGCCGTAGGGACTCCAGAAGCTGGAGACCATCTGTTGAGCTGAGCCTCCGACCTCCATATTCCTCAGCGCCTCCAAGAACCTTGGAATCCGCATTGATTCGGGATTGTAGGCTGCTCTCCGGCTTGTCTGCGTTGCCCTGGTCAGTCTGCAACCACCTTCTCCGCCTATCGAGAACACCACTGCCTCGTGGTCGCTGGCCGTATAGTGGTTCCCCAGGCGCCAGGTGGACAGAGGGGAAAGGCTGCTAGAGGCGAATGTAAGGTCGATGACTGACCCAGAGCCACCCCTGTTGAAGGTATTCGCGGTCCCCTGATTCAACAACGCTACGTCCAACGCAGCGAAGGCCTCAAGCAGTGCGTGTCCCTTGTATATGGCGTCCGAGCTGCTGCTTCTGGAGATGTCACTGACCCACTCCTGGGCCCAAGCATTGCAGTCGCCAGCAATCACATTTGGTTTGTGGTGCCTGGCGTCGTCGGCCAATTCGTCCATCGCCGCAGCGAAGCTATGACGGCTCAAGCTTGGGGGGAGATAGCAGCTGTAAATCCATAAGTTCCCCAGTTTTGCCCTGACGAAATGTCGGAACTCAGCGAACACTGAGGGCCGCAGAGGAGGCTTACCGCAAGCCCATATTGCTGCTTTTCCTGAGGAGCTTTGGACCCAGAATCCATCCTCGGGGGAAATGTATGTTTCGCTAGTTATTGCAACGTCCGATCTCATTTCACGCACCGACTGAGAGAGCAGATCTGTGGCAGCCTCGCAATGGTTTAGGTTAATTTGGTAAAACCTAACCATGTCTGCTGCTTCTTCTGCCTCTTCTGACCATCGCTATCGCTGACCAACGCTGACCGCGGATTAGTTGGATAATCTGAGAGCATTTTCCGTGAGACAACGACCGAATAATACGAAAGGAGCACTCGCTAAATAAATTTGAATCTTTATGTAGTATTTGGGCTCTCACTCAATCAAGTAGGCTCTTGGTTCCATCCAAATTAAACAATCCACACAGACTCATTTTTTCTTGGCTTGAACTGAAGAGAGGATCCAATCCAGGGCCATGTCCAACAAAGATATCCTGCCCATATACCCCTCGCGGGCCAACTCCGTGCTGATGAAGCTGCGCGTCCAGGCCGGGCAGCGCGGCATCAGTCTGCTGAAGCGAAGCGGGACGCCATCGACCTGAAGCTGCGCGAGCTGCGCCGCAGCATGCACGCCAAGGAGAACCAGGTGGACGACCAAATGAGAGCGGCCATCTTCTCGCTGGCCAAGGCCAATCTACTGGGCACGGACTTCAAGCCGGTGATCGTGGCGGACAACAAGAGGGCCACGGCCGTGTTGCGCAAGACCCAGCAGAAGATCGTGGGCGTGCCGCTCAACTACTTCGAGCTGGAGGCTGAGGAGCAGGTGCCTTCCCGCTGGCTGGCCTCAGCTGCGGCGGAGTCCAGGTGCAGAAAGTGCGGACGCTGTACCTCGCTGCCCTGAAGGACTTGGTGGCGTATTGCTCCCTGGACTACATGGTGCGGATGCTGACAGCAGCCTCGCGGCAAACTAACATGCGGGTGAACGCTCTGGAACACGTGGTGATCCCACAGCTGGTCCGGACCTACAACTACATCTGCGCCGAACTGGAGGAGTTCGAGCGGGAGGACTTTTATCGCCTGAAGCGCTCCCAGGCGAAGCAGCTGGAGGCTAAAATCGCCTTCACAGAGCTGATCAAGACCAAAAACATGACGCCCGAGGAGCTGGAGATTTATCTTAAGAAAGGCGTCTATGTCCACCCAGTGGCCGATACGCACTTCGACCTGGACGACTTTGACGCGGAGGCGGTCAGAGACCGTCAGCGCCAGGCGCGACTGGAGAGGCACGAGAGGCGGCAGAGGGAGCGCCAGGAAGCCGAGAACCGGGGCGAGACGCTGGTTTCCACTTTCAGCTCCTTCGTCACCACCCACAGCATTGTGAACTTCCTGCAAAGAATATCGCACCCGCAACACCGGGATTCGGAGGGGCACTCCAACCGGTGGATAAAACCGAGCGAATGCTTCGATCAAGTCTACGCCAAAAAAGAAATGAATAAATTTCCTGTTTAACCCAATCGTTCATGAATGAACCAACACCTGTTAAAAGTCCGCTAGATAATACATCCGCTGGATAGTATCAAAGACTATACAATACCAAGATGTCGCATGAGGAACAAATGCTTTTTCAATTTTCGTTTGACGCTTCATGGTACGGGCGCGCGGGGCTAGTACTTCAATTCTCTTTTACCTTCTCGCTACCTTCGCCACCGAAGTGCTACTCAGCTTCGGTCAGCACGAGCTCGAGCCAACCCAGAAATATGCTTTTAGTTGTGTATATGTGTGTATGTCCTAGGTTGGCACGGCCATAAACCGGTTTCGCCCGCAGCATATACGGCTTTTAGCTTCACACACAAGCGCACTGAAAGCATGTCAGTGGCTGCGTGCCGTAACCGTAGGGCAGCGTGGTCGCTGATGTCTTTGGCGCGGCACAGTGGGGACTCAGCCGAAATAGTCAAAAAATTGTATGAGTGCTTTAGATAAATTTAATGTACGCATCTAATAGAGAATTTGCTAATCGAATTTTCAAGATAGTTTTAGTTTAGGAGATATAAGCACTCAAAGTTTAACATTTTTTCAGTGTGCAAATATTTATTGACTAACTAACTAATTTAGCAAGCTGAGACGGCCAAAGGTCCCACTGTGCCGCTCCAAAGACATCGGCGATCCGCGACCACCGCTTCGACGGTAAAGGCATTTCCGAACAGACGAAACCGATGGGCAGCGGGGTCGTGGTAGAGACGAAGTACAGGCGAAAAGGGAATTGAAACCCCGCGCGCTCCCTCGTGCCTTTTGGGTCCTAATGTTAGGACCCGCCATAGAACAGCTTTTTGGTCGCTCATGCAACATCTTGGTATTGTATAGTCTTTGATAGTATGTACATATTTGAAAGAAATAGTTATCAAATGATTCGTTAGACATGACGCTACACACCATATTCCCCCTTCTCAACTGGTCACATTATTTCCCTCTAGTACCAGGCAACTAGTTCCGCACTGGTGCCGCACTAGCTACCATTCTCACCTCCCTGGTTCCAGATCTTTTACCCGCAATGTATTTCAGCGGAGAATTTAACACATGCATGTCCTAGGGCGGAACCACCCCTGGTTCCCGCTCGATTACCCTTCGATTACCCGTAGTTGCTCAGGAGGTAGTTCCGAACTAGTTACCAGTAGAAAGCCAGCAACTAGTTCCCCACTCGACTACCCTTCGATTACCTGTAGCTAGCTCTGACCTAGTTATCAGTAACTAGTTCCGAACTGACTATTGGTAGTAGTCAATCTGGCAGTCTGGAAAAATACAAAAATAAAAACACAATGTCTTTCATTATAACGAATAATTTTTAATTATATGATGCTTAGCCTACTCCTGGTTTTTGGCAAGACACTTCTTCTTAAACACCCTTTTCTTCATCCTTTGCATTGCCTTCCGCACAGTGTTTTCAGGGGGCTCATCGCCAGGCGGAATACATTCTGTAATTAATATTTGTTTTAATTTATATGACAAATTTTTAAATCTCTAGAAGTGTAAATGGTATTTTACCTAGCAAAGCTGCAAAAAATTCTTTGTGGGTCCTAAGGGCCTTCTTCCATTAGACCCCATCGACGTTATAGGCTAGAACAATTTCCTCACTCAAAATAAAGTTTAAGCCGCTCAAAACGCCAGCTGGCTGGAGAATCGATTTCATTGCTGTTATCTGTTATCTTTCCTGCACAACGCTAACTTTGCAATGTTAGCTTCCCTTTCACTCTTACGGAGTCTACGCAAATGCCTTTTGCTCATCATTTTATTTGAAATATATAATATATATTTGCACGTACCTGTTTATATTAATTTGATTTATTTATTAATTCTTTTCCACTTTTTTAATAAATGTTTACACAAAAGACTCTTCCAGCGATTAGATGTTGTACAGAAGTGAACAAAATCAACGCATAAAGCAAACGAGGAAAAAAAATGCATTTTGTTTGTGTAAATTCTTGTCTCTTTCATTCCACGAGCGCAACTACAGTAAAATATCACGATTAACTTACCATTTCGGTGCTTATTGCATGTCGTGGCTCGGTAAAAACTAGCTGAGTGGGCACTGTAACTCCACGAAATTGCGGTTATTTGCCGCCTTCAAAAACAAACCGAAGGCGGCTTCGTTTTTGGGTTCTTTTTAGACTGGTCCGCGTTCGCTTCCCGCGTAACTAGTTGCAGAACTAGTACATTGTAGTCGACGAAGACCTGGTGCGCGTTCGCTTCCCGCGTAACTAGTTGCGTAGCTAGTTACGCGGTAAACAGCGCAGAACTAGTTCGAGAGGGGTCAATTGACCCCTTTGGTTCTACAGGGTTTCTTATTAAATCCAACTAATCCAGGAATCAGCATGCATACATACATACATATATGCATGTTTGCTGCAAGCAACCACCGTTATACACGTGTATGTGAGCGGCAGCGCAGCAGCAGCGCACTTTGCTATGCACATAAGATAGGGCCCTGCCGACCGCTGATATAGCCTATTGTATTTATATTTTGTCTCCTTTCCTTGACTGCTTATGTATTCGTTGAACAATTAAATATCGATAAATAAAACAATTATTTTATTCCACATTCTTTCGTACCTTAATTTTCTATAGAACACCCACGTATGAACCTGTTTCATAGACATGTATAAGTAAACACAATCGATCGAAAAAATATATAAAAACAAGATCAGCCGTTATACAGGGGATGTTGCCCAGCGACACCGGAGTTTTGGGTACGCAACAATGTTGCAGAACGAGCAGTGAGCGTCGGGAGTGCTGGGAACTTACTTGTAAGAGTAGAGTAGTTCGGGGGAGAAATTAACCGCGTCGGCCGTCGCCACGCCTATCTCAAACCGAATAAAATAAAATAAAAATTGAAAGAAATAAAATTAAAATTGGCGCCCAACTAATTCGAACCCACGGCAAAACCTGAACCAGCGGCAAAAATAAAAAACCAATATACGCAATTGAACATAAAAAAAAAAAACAGATCCAGCAGCATCTGGAAGACAAAGAAGACACCATACTACCATACACCATAAATTATACACCATACACCATAAACCGTACACCATACACCACCATACACCTACAAACAAGAAGACATCAAGAAGCAGCTATACTAACATAGTATAAATCCAGCAGCATCTGGAAGACAAGGAAGACACCATACTACCATACACCATAAATTGTTCTCCATACACCATAAACCGTACACCATACACCACCATACACCTACCAACAAGAAGACATCAAGAAGCAGCTATACTAACATAGTATAAATCCCGCAGCATCTGGAAGACAAAGAAGACACCATACTACCATACACCATAAATTGTACACTATACACCATAAACCGTACACCATACACCACCATACACCTACCAACAAGAAGACATCAAGAAGCAGCTATACTAACATAGTTTATGACAAAGAACATGTGAGTAAAGTGTTCATTAAAAAAAAAAAAAAACTGGAGGAGTTCGAGCGGGAGGACTTTTACCGCCTGAAGCGCTCCCAGGCGAAGCAGCTGGAGGCTAAAATCGCCTTCACAGAGCTGATCAAGACCAAAAACATGACGCCCGAGGAGCTGGAGATTTATATTAAGAAAGGCGTCTATGTCCACCCAGTGGCCGATACGCACTTCGACCTGGACGACTTTGACGCGGAGGCGGTCAGAGACCGTCAGCGCCAGGCGCGACTGGAGAGGCACGAGAGGCGGCAGAGGGAGCGCCAGGAAGCCGAGAACCGGGGCGAGACGCTGGTTTCCACTTTCAGCTCCTTCGTCACCACCCACAGCATTGTGAACTTCCTGCAAAGAATATCGCACCCGCAACACCGGGATTCGGAGGGGCACTCCAACCGGTGGATAAAACCGAGCGAATGCTTCGATCAAGTCTACGCCAAAAAAGAAATGAATAAATTTCCTGTTTAACCCAATCGTTCATGAATGAACCAACACCTGTTAAAAGTCCGCTAGATAATACATCCGCTGGATAGTATCAAAGACTATACAATACCAAGATGTCGCATGAGGAACAAATGCTTTTTCAATTTTCGTTTGACGCTTCATGGTACGGGCGCGCGGGGCTAGTACTTCAATTCTCTTTTACCTTCTCGCTACCTTCGCCTCCGAAGTGCTACTCAGCTTCGGTCAGCACGAGCTCGAGCCAACCCAGAAATATGCTTTTAGTTGTGTATATGTGTGTATGTCCTAGGTTGGCACGGCCATAAACCGGTTTCGCCCGCAGCATATACGGCTTTTAGCTTCACACACAAGCGCACTGAAAGCATGTCAGTGTCTGCGTGCCGAAACCGTAGGGCAGCGTGGTCGCTGATGTCTTTGGCGCGGCACAGTGGGGACTCAGCCGAAATAGTCAAAAAATTGTATGAGTGCTTTAGATAAATTTAATGTACGCAACTAATAGAGAATTTGCTAATCGAATTTTCAAGATAGTTTTAGTTTAGGAGATATAAGCACTCAAAGTTTAACATTTTTTCAGTGTGCAAATATTTATTGACTAACTAACTAATTTAGCAAGCTGAGACGGCCAAAGGTCCCACTGTGCCGCTCCAAAGACATCGGCGATCCGCGACCACCGCTTCGACGGTGAAGGCATTTCCGAACAGACGAAACCGATGGGCAGCGGGGTCGCGGTAGAGACGAAGTACAGGCGAAAAGGGAATTGAAACCCCGCGCGCTCCCTCGTGCCTTTTGGGTCCTAATGTTAGGACCCGCCATAGAACAGCTTTTTGGTCGCTCATGCAACATCTTGGTATTGTATAGTCTTTGATAGTATGTACATACATATTTGAAAGAAATAGTTATCAAATGATTCGTTAGACATGACGCTACACACCATATTCCCCCTTCTCAACTGGTCACATTATTTCCCTCTAGTACCAGGCAACTAGTTCCGCACTGGTGCCGCACTAGCTACCATTCTCACCTCCCTGGTTCCAGATCTTTTACCCGCAATGTATTTCGGCGGAGAATTTAACACATGCATGTCCTAGGGCGGAACCACCCCTGGTTCCCGCTCGATTACCCTTCGATTACCCGTAGTTGCTCAGGAGGTAGTTCCGAACTAGTTACCAGTAGAAAGCCAGCAACTAGTTCCCCACTCGACTACCCTTCGATTACCTGTAGCTAGCTCTGACCTAGTTATCAGTAACTAGTTCCGAACTGACTATTGGTAGTAGTCAATCTGGCAGTCTGGAAAAATACAAAAATAAAAACACAATGTCTTTCATTATAACGAATAATTTTTAATTATATGATGCTTAGCCTACTCCTGGTTTTTGGCAAGACACTTCTTCTTAAACACCCTTTTCTTCATCCTTTGCATTGCCTTCCGCACAGTGTTTTCGGGGGGCTCATCGCCAGGCGGAATACATTCTGTAATTAATATTTGTTTTAATTTATATGACAAATTTTTAAATCTCTAGAAGTGTAAATGGTATTTTACCTAGCAAAGCTGCAAAAAATTCTTTGTGGGTCCTAAGGGCCTTCTTCCATTAGACCCCATCGACGTTATAGGCTAGAACAATTTCCTCACTCAAAATAAAGTTTAAGCCGCTCAAAACGCCAGCTGGCTGGAGAATCGATTTCATTGCTGTTATCTGTTATCTTTCCTGCACAACGCTAACTTTGCAATGTTAGCTTCCCTTTCACTCTTACGGAGTCTACGCAAATGCCTTTTGCTCATCATTTTATTTGAAATATATAATATATATTTGCACGTACCTGTTTATATTAATTTGATTTATTTATTAATTCTTTTCCACTTTTTTAATAAATGTTTACACAAAAGACTCTTCCAGCGATTAGATGTTGTACAGAAGTGAACAAAATCAACGCATAAAGCAAACGAGGAAAAAAAATGCATTTTGTTTGTGTAAATTCTTGTCTCTTTCATTCCACGAGCGCAACTACAGTAAAATATCACGATTAACTTACCATTTCGGTGCTTATTGCATGTCGTGGCTCGGTAAAAACGAGCTGAGTGGGCACTGTAACTCCACGAAATTGCGGTTATTTGCCGCCTTCAAAAACAAACCGAAGGCGGCTTCGTTTTTGGGTTCTTTTTAGACTGGTCCGCGTTCGCTTCCCGCGTAACTAGTTGCAGAACTAGTACATTGTAGTCGACGAAGACCTGGTGCGCGTTCGCTTCCCGCGTAACTAGTTGCGTAGCTAGTTGAGCGGTAAACAGCGCAGAACTAGTTCGAGAGGGGTCAATTGACCCTTTTTGTTTCTACAGGGTTTCTTATTAAATCCATCTAATCCAGGAATCAGCATGCATACATACATACATATATGCATGTTTGCTGCAAGCAACCACCGTTATACACGTGTATGTGAGCGGCAGCGCAGCAGCAGCGCACTTTGCTATGCACATAAGATAGGGCCCTGCCGACCGCTGATATAGCCTATTGTATTTATATTTTGTCTCCTTTCCTTGACTGCTTATGTATTCGTTGAACAATTAAATATCGATAAATAAAACAATTATTTTATTCCACATTCTTTCGTACCTTAATTTTCTATAGAACACCCACGTATGAACCTGTTTCATAGACATGTATAAGTTAACACAATCGATCGAAAAAATATATAAAAACAAGATCAGCCGTTATACAGGGGATGCTGCCCAGCGACACCGGAGTTTTGGGTACGCAACAATGTTGCAGAACGAGCAGTGAGCGTCGGGAGTGCTGGGAACTTACTTGTAAGAGTAGAGTAGTTCGGGGGGAGAAATTAACCGCGTCGGCCGTCGCCACGCCTATCTCAAACCGAATAAAATAAAATAAAAATTGAAAGAAATAAAATTAAAATTGGCGCCCAACTAATTCGAACCCACGGCAAAACCTGAACCAGCGGCAAAAATAAAAAACCAATACACGCAATTGAACATAAAAAAAAAAAACAGATCCAGCAGCATCTGGAAGACAAAGAAGACACCATACTACCATACACCATAAATTGTACACCATACACCATAAACTGTACACCATACACCACCATACACCTACCAACAAGAAGACATCAAGAAGCAGCTATACTAACATAGTATAAATCCAGCAGCATCTGGAAGACAAGGAAGACACCATACTACCATACACCATAAATTGTTCACCATACACCATAAACCGTACACCATACACCACCATACACCTACCAACAAGAAGACATCAAGAAGCAGCTATACTAACATAGTATAAATCCAGCAGCATCTGGAAGACAAAGAAGACACCATACTACCATACACCATAAATTGTACACTATACACCATAAACCGTACACCATACACCACCATACACCTACCAACAAGAAGACATCAAGAAGCAGCTATACTAACATAGTTTATGACAAAGAACATGTGAGTAAAGTGTTCATTAAAAAAAAAAAAAAAACTCAAAGCCCCACATAAAACACAATTTAGTCTTGCAAGTTGATTGATAGTGAAATAAATAAAAACAGGTGCATTTTTTGTTTAGGTTATGAGTGATAAGGAAGTACAAGATTTGGTAAAAGAATTTCAGAAACTAAAAGGAACAAATTATCAGGAAGACGTAATAGAGAACATAAATTTAGAAATGCCGCGGTTTCAAGCGCACTAGCCGTACAGGAACAGAGCTTCACTTCAAAACTACAGGGTATTCAGGAGAGCTTAAATAGTGTACAAATTAACGCTCCTCAAGTGGTGGCGTACAAGGATGCAGAGATAAGAACAGACGTTGTCTGTAATGAGACTCTTGATATTATGAAATCCCTGCCCGACTTTGAGGGAAAGAATGAAACCTACATATGTCTCATGGAGGAAGGCTGCGCATACCGCATACAAAGTTTATGAGAAATTTGACGGTAGCTCAAAACATTATCAAGCTTTAGGAATACTGAGAAACAAAGTTAAGAACTCAGCTGATATGGTACTCTCTTCTTTCGACACTCCCCTTAATTTTAAAGCCATTATAGATCGACTAGACTTTACGTACGCAGACAAACGACCAATATACTTAATTGAACAAGAGATGTCAACGCTCCGGCAGGGAAATTTGACATTATTACAGTACTATGACGAAGTAGAAAATAAACTGACCCTCCTTATAAACAAAACAATTATGACTAACGAAACCACTGTAGCTTCTTCATTGAATGAGAAATACAGAGCGGACGCTCTACGAGTGTTCATCTCAGGAACCAAGAAGACTTTAAGTGATGTTCTATTCTCGGCAAGACCAAAAGATCTACCCTCTGCTTTGGCATTGGCTCAAGAAGTTGAGGCTAATCATGATCGATATATGTTCGCTTCAAACTACGCCCGTAGCATAGAAGAAAAAGCTCAGAGAACTGAACAAAGACAGCATGGCAGAGAGTTTAATGAAGGACACAAGGCAAAGACAACTAGGGAAACTCCCACAGTATAGGAAACAAGAATTTTTACCAAAATCAGAACAGGTCCAACCAATGGACGTGGACACATCCTCACGTTTTAGGCAGACAAAACCAGTGGCAAAGTCAGCAACAAAACAACCAATCGGACTACAACAACCAGGGACAAACAAACAAGCGACCGAACAATAGTAGCGCACGTTTTACGGGACCGAAACAACAAAGAATTAACCACGTAGAAGCAGAAGATACCCTACTCGATCAGGAAGAACAGGATTACCAAACTATAGCAAACGCCGAAGTTGATGGCATAGAAAACGACCTTTCATATTATGACCAGATTAATTTTTTAGACATAACTCCTTGCTTCCGTTCATAGAAAGGACAGTAGCAGGGAGAACAATCAAATTACTCATAGATACAGGAGCTTCCAAAAACTACATAAAACCATTAAAAGAACTAAAACATATTACCCTAGTAAATAAACCCTTCCGAGTGAAGTCAATCCATGGCTATAGTGGCATAGACAAAAAATGTATAATGCACCTTTTCAACTCAACATTTTTTTTACTACCAAACCTCACGACATTTGACGGTATAATTGGACTTGACCTATTAAAACAGAGTGACGTTCTACTGGACTTAAAGAATAAGAAATTAATAACAAACTTCGGTTCCGAAACAATCCAATTTTTAAAATGTGCAAACATAAATTTCACAAATGTCGAGTAAATACAGGTCCCTGAGACTATATCCCAAAAGTTTCAGCTGATGTTAGGAAACCGAACAGGGGTTTTCGCAGACCCAAATGAAGCACTCCCATATAATACAAATATCATTGGCACTATCCGAACAGAAAATGAAGATCCCATATATTCAAAATTGTACCCATATCCAATGGGCGTTTCAGAATTCGTAAATGCAGAAACTCAAGACTTGTTGAAAGGTGGTATAATACGACCGTCTCGGTCACCATACAACAACCCCGTTTGGGTTGTAGACAAAAAAGCTACCGATGAACAGGGAAATAAAAAAAAACGTTTGGTCATAGATTTCAGGAAACTAAATTTAAAAATAACAGATGACAAATATCCCATTCCCAATATAGTTTCTATATTATCCAACTTGGGTACAGCTAAATACTTTACAACCCTAGATCTTAAATCTGGATTCCATCAGATTTTACTTGCAGAAAAAGATAGAGAAAAAACAGCTTTCTCCGTAGCAAATGGGAAGTATGAGTTCTGTAGACTCCCCTTTGGCTTGAAAAATGCACCTCAGTTTTTTCAGAGGGCCATTGACGACGTGCTCAGAGAGCAAATTAGGAAAACTTGCTATGTTTATGTCGATGATGTAATCATTTTTTCCGAAAACATGGAAAGCCATGTCAAGCATATCGCATGGGTCTTAGACAAACTGTACGATGCCAATATGAGAGTTTCGCGCGAAAAATCGCACTTTTTCAAGGAGAATGTCGAATACTTAGGATTTGTCGTCTCAAGTAATGGTATAAAAACATGCCCCAATAAAGTGGAAGCGATTCGTAACTACGAACAACCAACCACTTTGTTCAACGTCAGATCATTCCTTGGACTTGCAAGTTACTATAGATGTTTTATTAAAGACTTTGCATCCATAGCTAAACCCATAAGTGACATCCTTAAGGGCGAAAATGGCAAGGTAAGCGCCGGACAGTCAAAGAAAATACCAGTCAAATTAGACGAAAGTCAGTGCGCGGCATTCAATAAACTAAAAGAGATTCTGGCATCCGAAAGCGTAATGTTACTCTATCCTGACTATAAGAAAGCATTTGACCTAACAACAGATGCTTCGTCCTTCGGTCTGGGAGCCGTCTTATCACAAGACGGGAAGCCAATTACCATGATATCAAGGACACTAAATGATAGGGAACTTAACTTTGCAACAAACGAAAGAGAGCTGCTCGCTATAGTTTGGGCTTTGAAAAACCTCAGAAACTATCTATACGGAGTAAAAAATTTAAATATTTTTACAGACCATCAGCCTCTAACGTTTGCAGTTTCTGATCGCAACCCAAACGCAAAAATAAGACGTTGAAAAGCTCTCATAGACGAGTACAATGCAAATATCTTCTACAAGCCAGGAAAAGAAAACTTCGTCGCTGACGCACTATCACGACACAACATCCATACCTTAGAAGATGATGCACAGTCAGACAGGGCCACAATACACAGCGAAATATCACTTACATACACTATAGAATCAACAGACAAACCAATCAACTGTTTTCGAAACCAAATTATAATAGAGGAACATGAAGTAGCTTCAAGTGGCACAACCATTTTGTTCGGTGAAAAGATCCGACATACAATATATTTCTCAAGTAGGGACTCGTTAATTAAAAAAATAAGTGACGCTGTCAAAAAAGATGTCGTAAATGCAATCCACTGCGAATTACCCATATTAGCATTCATTCAACATAAATTAATAGAAACATTTCCAACAACAATATTCCGATGCACAAAACATATAGTAAATGACATTTTGGACAAGAACGAACAAAAAGAAATAGTTATTACAGAACACAATAGAGCCCATAGGGCGGCACAGGAGAATGTAAAACAAATTTTACAAGACTATTTGTTCCCGAAAATTACCAAATTAGCAGTCGAGGTTGTTGCAAATTGCAAAATTTGTCAAACGGCCAAGTACAACGGACACCCACAAAAACAAATACTTGGGGAAACACCCATACCCTCGTATGTGGGCGAAATGCTACATATCGACGTATATTCAACCGATAAAAAATATTTCCTCACATGCATAGACAAGCTTTCAAAATTTGCAGTTGTCCAACCCATCGCTTCAAGAACAATAGTTGACGTACAATCAGCAATTTTACAACTTATCAATTTTTACCGGAACACCAAGACGATCTATTGCGATAACGAACGTTCCATAAAGTCCGAGACAATAAAATCATTATTAAGTAACCAATATAACATTCAAATTATAAATGCTCCACCACTTCATAGTACTTCCAATGGACAAGTCGAAAGATTCCATAGCACCCTTAATGACATTGCGAGATGTTTAACAGCCCAAAGGAAGCTTACAAATACTGTGGATACGATACTTCAAGCAACTATTGAATACAATAACACAGTTCACTCCGTAACGAAGAAACGTCCGGTCGATGTAATTCACTCGTCCTCCCCTGAACTTGAGGTGGAAATCAGGAATAGAGTTCATAAAGCACAACAACTCCAAATGAAAAAACTGAATGAAGTAAGACATGATAGACAGTTTCAAGTAGGTGACACAGTCCTTGTAAAAGCAAACAAACGATTAGGAAACAAACTGACACCTTTGTACACCGAAAATAAAATCGAGGCAGACTTGGGGACAACGGTCCTAATAAAAGGAAGGGTGGTCCACAAGGACAATTTAAGATAGACATCAGTTCATAATGAGTTCATATTCCTCTTCACTATTCAATATACAACAATAATAGAGGATACAGAAGAGTTAAGAAACCAATTCCTACAATCGCAAATGAGACATTACTTTCAAGAAACAGAATAATAATTTCAGAATTAAAAGCATTAATGTTATCAGTTACACTTGCAAAGATAGGAATTGTTAACCCTTCCGTATTAGACTCTCACGATTTGAGAAGAATAATTAATGAACACTCTACGAATTTAACTATTACTGATTTAATAGAGGAAGCTAAAATCAAAGTTTTATTTAATAATGAATTCTTTCCTAAGCCTTACCTAGTTTGCAAAAAAAAAAAATAAATAAATAAAAAAATATTCTGTAAGATTAATCTGTAATCACCCTGTTGAGCACAACGGCATCACAATTAACTTCGCCGAAGACGAAAAATTGCCGACGGTGATAACCATGTTACAGCTATCGGAAACCGCGCTACCACTCTTACAACAACATTCTGTAAAAAACTTCCCTACACAACTTGTGCGCAGCAACTACACTCCGGTGTCATCGCGCACTGTCCAACTCGGCCCAGCCATCTCGAACCTGTAACACGCATCGATGATGGCATAATCATCATAAACGACATAGTGGAGACAATCGATAAACAGAACTACGCGAGGAAGTCTCCAGGATCAACAGTATCCACATTCCTCGACATAACAAACCATGAAGACGTACCGAGCTTGCCGTACTTGTAAAGGTTAAGTATGGAAACTTACGACACATCGACCAACTGGAATCAGGACTCGTAAGAAGACCGATAATATCTGGATTGGCTCCGAGAAACAGACGCCAACGTGGCCTCCAAGAGCTAATTGACGGCTTAAAGGAATCCGAGGACGTCTTCCACTTAAGTGAAGGAGGAGTTAACACAATCGATCGAAAAAATATATAAAAACAAGATCAGCCGTTATACAGGGGATGTTGCCCAGCGACACCGGAGTTTTGGGTACGCAACAATGTTGCAGAACGAGCAGTGAGCGTCGGGATTGCTGGGAACTTACTTGTAAGAGTAGAGTAGTTCGGGGGGAGAAATTAACCGCGTCGGCCGTCGCCACGCCTATCTCAAACCGAATAAAATAAAATATAAATTGAAAGAAATAAAATTACAATTTATACATACATATGTATATATGTATGTATATTCTACAAACTCTCCTTCAGTTAAAAGCGCCGGCGCGACCGTTACAGTGAAAATATTAAATATATTTTTGTCTGCCTTACCTCGAGCTTCGGTTTACGAAGGAACGGCAAAGAAAAGAGCCAGAAAAGGCAAAAATTTGGAGATAAGAGCGAAAAAGAGCGCGAGAGCAGAACCGATTCACAGCCAGTTCACTCTCCATCAGGCTCTCGCCGTTGTTGCTGTCCGCCAGTGCTGCCAGAATCTCCTAAGCAAAAATTGCTAGATTTGGGAAGAAAAATTGATAAAAATTATTAAACCATTAATATTTTCATTTACAACAAATATACATATACTTTATCTTAAGAAACATAATTTCGAGTACATTTTTAATAATGTACCGATACTTTGTGAACCACTATTAATCGTAATTTGTGCCGTTGATGAGAAAAAGGTATACAAAATGTAAAAACCATGAAGGAAAATACTAAAATTGCTAGTTTTATAATAAAGTTGCTATTTTAGTTAAAATATATTTAAAAATTGCTAGATTTGTGGCTAATATCCATTTTTTAAAATTGGCCAGATCTAGCTACTAAATTGCTAAACGGACAGCTCTACTCTCCGACTTACTCTCGCCGTTGTTGTTGTCTGCATTACGAGGCGCTCTCTCTTTGCTCTCACGGCTGCGCTGCGAATCGGTACATTTATATTTATAAGGTATATATATTAGTACAACACGTATATATAACATAACGGTAACGGCAGCGGGCACAGTCGAAATTTTGATTTTCTCGTGAACAAGTCGCCTGCGGAAATTCTGATTAGGATCGTGAGTTGCCCAGAGTCCAAATATTTCACCCAAGCACACACTTTTCCAAGGGGCTGCGAGGAGCCGAGGAAAAAAAGATATAAAAGTTCCATCTGCTCTTTTGTGCCTCGACAAATTCCGCGAAAAACAGCCACTAAAACCAAGCAAATAAACGCCAAAGAATATATGAAAACGAGAAATTGAAACAAATATCTGTATAAAACCCGAGTCCGAGCAATGCCTATATGTGCCAGCACTCACCAGATACTATATAAACGAAAATCATGCCGTGTGCGCGCGTGTGTTTGGCATATTTCGCACAAAAGCAAAAAGAAAAAAATTAAAATAAGAAAAGAAAAGCAAAAACTGAATGAAAAGCAACAAAAAATAATGCCAGGGAAAATTTTGTATTAAATTCGGCAAAGCAGCTGCAACGCCAGCAACAACACAACAGCAGCGCGGCACCGTGGAAAACATATCACAAAAGTCTCCGCGGAGCGTCGTGTCTGTGTCTCCCCTTTGGTTCTTTCGTTTGCCAATTGTTGTTCCGTTCCTCTTCAGCTGGAAGAAGTTGTTGCTGCCGCTGCCGCTGTGCCGTCAAGGGTATTCGAGCAACCTGCGTGTTTCCTCACACATCCTTCTTCTTGATCTTTGCAGTGTGTTAAGCGCACACGTAATTCCACTCACACACATACCAACAGCAGCAGCAGAGGCAGCCGCAGCGGATTAACATTTAGTTACTCTTTCCAACAACAACACCAAAAAAAAACAATAAAAATGGTAAGTGTATGAATACCCAAAAACATGTGCATCTCCGTTTTTGTTTATAGAAACAGAATTCACATTTTCCATTGAAATTTCACAAAATTTTGGCGAGAAATCAAAGTCGGACAGCGGCCTCCCATGTGGTGTGATGTGGGGTGGGGAGATGGCTGGAGGGAGAGGCATCCTCACATCCAATTAGATGTTGTTTATATGGTTTTAACGGCTTTCTACACACACGATACCCACACACAAACACACACGTGCACGTAAAAAGCAGCTGTCCCCGAAAATTTCGTTTACATTTCGCACCCCAAAAAATGTTGCTCGGGGGATAGAAAAACTGTTTTTTTTTCCTTTGCTATAAAAAATATATGTGCATACATATTGTTGTTATATATTAACAATGTTACCCCTCAAACGTAATGTAATTCTTAAGAAATTACTCCAATTATAAAAGCCGCCACAGCGGCAATTAGAAACGTTTGAAAACCAGGTTCTAATGACAATTTTCTGTCAAAAGCGTTTGCTCAACAATAAAACGTGTACCCTCAATAGGCAGGTATATTCATCTATTACTGGACGTATCAAATTATTAATTTAAATGGGAGAAAACTTGAAAATAGCAAAGGTGTAATATGTAAAAATGGAA
This sequence comes from Drosophila miranda, assembly GCF_003369915.1. NCBI lineage: Eukaryota > Metazoa > Arthropoda > Insecta > Diptera > Drosophilidae > Drosophila > Drosophila miranda. Next base: position 28,662,746 of record NW_022881603.1, read on the forward strand.
AATATCGCTCTGGATATTCCGGTTTTATGTGGATATTCCATGAGTTATTGATCAGACTTTTCGAGGCCGCAGCACACACACTCCCCATCACTATCAGGTCTCAATTTAATTCCATGACGCTTTCGGCCCAGGCCCACCCTTCAAGCAGGCAGCTCTTATCAGCATCTCGACAACACCTTTGCAACGGTTCACCACTCCCTCTGTTCTAGATCACAATTGTTGAGGAGACTGGAGCGGTTGAAGGAAAGACTATCGTCGAGGCACACCACACGCATGGTCCCAGCAACACCTTTATCAGAAAACTATAGAAAAGCTCCAATTCCTGCTGTTATCATATTTGAAGTGGGGACGGGATCAACAATAATGCCGCCGGACCCGGCATATTGTTGGTCTTTCCATCCTCTTTGCTTTTTTGTTCGCTCCGCTTTGGGCTTGTAATTTGCTTGCGTTTTTATTTACCGCATATTTAGCCGCTAAATTGAGGTTGGAAACGAAATGGGTGAAACAATTCTTTTGGCTTGTGGAATTTCTTTCTCATTTGCTTTGCGCACGCTCTCAGTTGAACCGTTTCGGAGAGGAGAGCGTACTTCGCTTTGCTGGTTCTCTGTCATAACCGTTTCACACAGTTTCTCTGCACTGATGGTGTGAGAGTTCTGTTTAAATGGTGTGAGCTTCCTCTCTCTCACTCTCGCGTTCTGCACAGTTTGTTATCAGTTCCGTTTTCTGCTGCGTCGCTTGCCCGCTCTCACTCACTCTCTCTCTCTCTCTCTGCGAGTTCTTTCCCGTTTCTTTTGGATGTGTGTTTGGTATTTTTCTGTTGCTGCTTTCTGCGTTTTGCACTTTTATCTGCGTGCGCGTTCTTCACATTCGGATTCGTTTCGTTTCTTGCCTACCTTTTGTTGTTTTCTTCCATAACCGTTTCATTTGCCGCATTGCGGCTATTTTGCTGTTTCGCTTTGTGCTCGGCGTCCTCGGTCGTCGTCTCTTTTCGTTTATTCGTTCGGTTCGCTGTGTTGCCTGTCTGCCTTGCCCCTCTCGCTCTTTGTGTTTGTGTGCGTGTGTGTGTGTTGGCGGCTGCCTGTTCCACTTTGCCTTTTATTTTTGCAAAAGAATTTTATTGTAACGGTTCAGCTACCGGCCCCTGGGTGGAGGGGGGTTTCCTGCTAGACGCCGCCTAACCACATAATCCAATTTTCCCGTCGCCTTCTTCCTCTTCCTCTTCCTCCTCCTCTTGTAGATGTACATACATATGTATGTTACTTGTATTTGGCCTTTGCGCCTGTCTTTTGATAAGCAGCGTCCGCGTGTCCCCCCATAGGCAATGGTCGGATGCCTAATTTAATTAGCAATTTTTACAGCTCACGCAACATGCAAACGGCTTTTAATTAAAAGAAATTGTTCTGCGTGCTCCATTGGCCCCTCCTCTCCCCTCTCGATATCTCGACCGCCGTGATTAATGTGTTACAGTTACAGTTACAGTCTGTGCCTCAAAGTCTGCGGATCTTCAGCTAGAAAGGCCGACGGGAAACATATATTTTATTCAACAGTTACAGTTACAGTTGGCTCGATTTGTTTACTTCTTTAAAATTTCTTCGAGTCTGTTGTTTATCATTATACGAGTATCTCGAAAGCCCACAAAATCGCAATCTCTTGATGATATCCGCAGTACATAGCATTTTCTTATGAGTCAGTTTCTTTGGCTGACTTCATCGATCATTCGAATGAACATGATGTGAGGTGGCATTTGAAAGATCCATGAAGAAACCAAGTTACAGCTAAAAAGTGTACTAAAAAAATGAAGCGAACCATTCATAAAATGAAACTTTAATCCACCGGAACCTAACCGGTTTGAGCAGCCGGCAAAGCGGCACAAACTGCTGTAGTCTGGCTGGCAAACTTTTGGCCCAAACAAGTTGAAACTTGTTGGGAGTTGAACTCTTGGCTTGGTCAACACTTGTTCCCAGAAGCATGACTCATTAGTTGGACTTGCACAGCTTGAGTCCTGCTCCAAACGTGGCAATATATTCAGCAGCAAAGAGGGATGTGTCATCCCCCTCTAGCGCTGAGCTGTGGGCGTGTGATTGTGCATACAAATGTGTTACCCTCTCGCTCCACGGATTGCCATTAATGGATCTGCTGGGTGGGTGGGGTCTGTTGTTGTTTGCTACCATTTCGAGAGAGTGGGAGAGAGCCGCAATGCTGAGCTTTAATCTGCGCCGAGCTGCGGGGATTGGGATTGGGCTGGGGCTGGGTGGCTTAGTCATGCCCCCGCAATGACATAACGCTGCTGAAACATTTTTTATCTGCAAGAGGGCCGAGAGCGATAAGCCAAACAAAATTCAATTGAACGCACGACGCCAACGCGACAAACTCTGGTCCAAAACAGGTGCAAACCCAAAAGCAGCACTTAGTTTCTTGACTTTGCATTCCCGATTAGATAAAGCCAACGATCAAGGGGCGCTATAATTCCATTGCCAATTGCTGATTTGGCTTGACTTTAGTGGGTTATGGGCTGCCTTTACTCCCAGCCTTCCCTCAAGCGCTTTCTTATGGCCAGAATCAGACGGAAGTTGTCCATAAAAATGTTGGGCCAGCCGGCATATCAGATTTCTATGATAGTTCATAGTTGTAGTTGTCGCTTGTTATACAAGATAGTGGGCGCCTACCGACGGGGCGTGGTCGGGGCTGATTTTACCTTGAAATGTGCTAGAGTTGAGGGCAAAAAATTGTTACCAAATCTGATTAGATATGCCTGGGAGGGGGATATTTTCAAGTACATTTTTATGTACTTGTGAATTCCAGAGATCTATTACTTCCAAACATCCACTATCCTAGGATGGATCGGTAAACCCTTTTTCCGAGTATATTACGATCGTACAGCCATCAATTACCCTGATCCGTGCCTTTGCAATTGTCAGCTTGAACAAATCTGTATACGTCATCCTCTGACGCAAAGTCAAATTTTGTTTTTGCATTTTTGCCTCATGAATAATGATAATATATTAATAAAAAATACATGCGAGTATGTGTGTAGATATTTTCTTGAGCCTATCGCCTGAGCGCGAATGCTTGCTCACTTTTATATAAAGTGAAGTATGGAAATTATATACGGATAGACAATAATTTCATCCTCTCGAGCATGATGAGACGTTGCAAGATCGTTTCCTGTCTGAGACCCTGACAACTGGCACGTCTCTTGTCACTCATCATTCGTATGACAATAAAAATAAAAAAAAAAATGATGGAAGGAATAAAAAACAAAACGGTTTTGGGTGTCGTGCTGCCTTTTGGCTCTTCGCTCTACCTCTGCAGTTTCGTTTATTCAGTGGCGCTGACGTCAAGATTTTTGTGGATTCAGCGGATACTTAACACCTTTTTTTGAGATACTATTGCATAGATACACAGATACAATTGTATCTCGATTCGACTTGCAAACAAGCAGTCGACAATACGCAAAATTATTCAAACAAAGTACAATTGTTCTCCTTTTTCGTCTTTTGTTATTCCTAATTGTACTCGTTGAGACGTTTTCGCATATGACATTGAAATCCCCAACCCCAACCCCATTCCCATTACCAACCCCTTTCCCATCGTAGTTCTCTTTGAAAACTCATTCTGAAAGTTGTGCCGAGTTCGGAAACAACAAATTTATTATACAAACAAAAAGTTGTGCTCGCATTCGAACGATATATCAAAATACTATATAAAAATGGTGCGATTAGATTAGCAGCTTTTATTAAGTGAAATTATGAAACGTTCTTCTAACCGGTTCCGTGTTTCGTTGCATCTTTCCAGGCCGATCAGCTGACAGAGGAACAAATCGCCGAGTTCAAAGAGGCATTCTCGCTATTCGACAAAGACGGCGATGGCACCATCACAACAAAGGAATTGGGAACAGTCATGCGCTCCCTGGGACAGAATCCCACAGAGGCCGAGCTGCAGGACATGATAAACGAGGTCGATGCCGATGGTAAGTGGGGAGATGGTAGATGGGGATTATAAGCTGCATTTGGGATAGACATGGGCCATAGCCAGGTCCCCGTCTATTTATAAATAATTGTTCCCAAGTCTTTCGGCCTGGGCAAGCGACGAACCAGTCGAATCCCCCTTTAACCCGTTTCTGGCCAAATCTATTGCTGTTCTCTGGCCTAATCCCAGACACATACATATCAGACCCGATACACGGCAAACAATGGGGAGAGGAGGAACGGCAACAACAGCAAAAAGGAAAAATCATTTTGTCGGCTAAAAATATGCAACAAAAACACGTCATAGGCATTAAAAATAGATGACTGAAATATTTTGTCTGTTGTCTTGTCTTTGGCAGCTGTCAGAATTTTGTTTTGTGTATTTTTTGTTTTTCCTGGTTTTTGTTTTTGACAAAAGGTGGTTGTTCCGTTAGACTGGCTTTTGGTGTAACCGAAACGCACATTCTTTTGCCGAAGAGGAAGATCGGTTTTTATTTTGGTACACTTTCTGTATATTTAACCGATTCGTGGGGGAAATCGCGCGAAAGGCGCCTCGCGCCAAATATTAAAAATGTGTTGCCTGATTTTATTGCGAGGTGTTTCACCTTTTCGCCGAGAACTAGAAGGCAGCGTGGCACCAACGGTGGATGGAGAGAGGGAGAGGGGTTGCGAAAAATGCAATTCCATGATTATTTTATGTGGACGTTTTTTTTTGCAGCTTAATGCAGTTCCAATAGCAGTCGTGGAGGATAATTAGTACCACATTTTAATTAATTTTAAACATACTCGTATTTGTTGTTGTTGATTAAAAAATTTTGCAGATTACAAATTCCGCTCGTCTAAACTTTGTCTGGCGGTGCGTTTAAAGTGCCATTAAATTGTTAGTGGCAATATATTAAACTAGGCCATATCCTGCTCCCTCCCACTGTTTTCGCTTACACACTCCGTCTCTCTCTCTCTCCCTCTCACTCTGTCCCTGTCTCTGTTCCTGTCTTTGTGTATGTCTGCCTAATCATACATAGCGCTTCTGTTGCACAAGAAGAATGAGAGAGGAAAGCGTAAGAAATAAATCAGAAACAACAAAAAGCAACAAAAATTGTATTTGCCTGCAGCAGGAGGCTGCCTGTAAGCCCCTCGCTCTCTCTGTCCTTCTTTTGCAAGTGTTTTTGTCATAGCTCGCAAATAACTGTTGACACTTTCGGCGTGTCTGATAAAAACCTCTCATTGACGGACACATTGAGAAAATGGACTGAAAAGACCCGATCAAATCTGTTTTTGCTCAACTCGCTCTTCGCTCAAGCAAAGACCGATTTTTTCACTTCTCTTTTGTTCCTTTTTTTCACTGAGCATCTTGTCGCGAGTGAACGAACAAAGTGTCTTTTGCGTATGTATGCGTGCTTGTACGTGTGATGCTTATGGCAACTATCAAATTTTGTGAATTCTATACGGTTTGACTATTGGAGCTTAAAATTAATCGTGAAAAGCAAAACGAAAATGTTCGTTTGCCAATTTTGCAAATAAATACATACATATATGTACATATTACAATACAATAGCCCAAAAGATGCGGAAAACATGAATAAATAAACATATACACGAAAAAAAAAACTAAAAACACTTTACTCTTTACACTTTTTTGGTTCTGCTCATCTAAAGACACTTTTGCTGTGAGCGCTTGACCAAAGTGTCTCTCTAAGTTGTTATTGTGAGACACGATCGTGTGTCGGGCTCACCCGAAAACCCGAAACACATAACACAAGCGAAGAGACAAAAAGTGTTCTGCTCAGTGAGAGACCGTGTCTTCGTCGTCTTTTTCGGTTTTGTCAGTGACGAGACAGCAAAGGGAAAAAGTGTTGACCGTCGTTTGCGAGCTATGGTTTTTGTTGTCTTCCTCTCTCTTTCTCTCTGTGTGTGTGTGTGTGTTATCCTGTGGCTTCTCTTGCACGCATGTGCATGAAAATATCCAGGACAAAATCTGCAAAATTTCTGCACAGCAGCAGCGCAGACTCCTGAAGGAGCTGTCGTTGGGGAAAGAGAGCATGAAAAGAGGGGCCTGAAGGGGTAGCACCACTTGACTGCTTAACTGTTTATCAGAGTTAAATTGGCTTGGTTTGTGGGGGCTATCATTTGGGAGTCAACTTTTTGGCAACTTTGTTGGGTGGCAAATTGCCCTCCCATTCAAGAAAATCCTGTTCTGTAGGTGAACCTACCTCCCTCAAGGCCTCCCCATAAGTTGTAGATCAGATCTTATAGAAGTGGATGAATCACCAGCGACTCCACCCACTCGTACATACACACTTGATCATAATAATAGGTACACACATCTACGTAAACTTTAACATAACAGAAAACGGTTTTATGCAATATATTAAGCTTAAAATTCTCAATTATTCCTTAAGTATCTGTTTTCAATCAAATAAACTTGATTATATTATAAGATAATGTTATACAAGAAAATAGATGCATTTGTACTTCCCAGTCAATATCATGCTGCTCAAAATAATAGGTACACTTCAAGTATTGTTATGAAAAAAGTTTGTTAACTGGTTATTATTATTTTTTAGTTGCCTAAATGGGATTTGATAGTTAATATCCGATGTATCCACCTTTATTTTTTGTCACCTTTATAATTATTTTTGGCGTATTTTTAATAAGCGTCTGGCAGGTGTCTCATAACACAATTTTTGGATGCCCTCGCATAATTTTTGATTATTTGAAAATGAAAACTTAGCTAATTTTGTTTCGTAAATCTGCCCACAAGTTTTCGATTGGATTTAATTCGGAAAATTTAAGAAGCCACTTTAAAACGTCTATTGTTTGGTCCTCAAAAGCTTGGATGTGTGCCTTGGGTCGTTATATTACTTAAATACCCAATGGAAACTCATGTTTTCTTCAGCATAAGATAGCATACCTGTCTGCAATCTGGGTTTGTATTGCTCAGCGTCCATTCTGTTCGTTGTCAGGAAAAATGGACCTACGCCGTACCAGGATGAGCAGCCCCATATCTTTAACTGGCACCTCCATGTTTGACAAATTTTTTTTGTGAAACATGGATCAAAATTCTTTCTTTTAAGGCTTCCTACATTGCTTTCACATTCATTCCCTAATAAATTTATTTTAGTTTCGTCGCTCCATAAAAGGCTTCTCCACTTTTTCTCTCCTGCGCATCCTGCGCAGTCTTTATGATCTTTAGCAAAAGGTAAGTGGGACCTTTCTTTCTATTCTCCTTGGAAGGCTGGCTTGTTGTAGCCGTCTACGGATCGTTGGAGCACTAACTTCTAGTGCAATTTCTGATACAATAGCCTTTGACGACTTAAATGGGTCCTTATTCCTCAAAGAAAAGTATGTAGTGGTCACGTGTTATGGTTGTTTTCTGTGGCTTTCCGCGAGTTTCCTGACTAGGTTTTTATTTTTAAAGCATTTCAACAAAATAATGAAACCTTTTCATTAATTTAGCAATGGCCCGAAGAGATTGGCCTTCTTTTTTCAGACTAAGAGCCAATTGGGCTGTACAATAAGACTTTCGGCCTATTCTTGTAAAAAAAAAAATAATTATTTGTTTATATTTAGACTGTAGTTAAATGAAATGGATGTTTAATTGCCAAAAAGCCAAGAATTTCCAAATTATTCACTTGATATTCAAAATTTACTGACACTGTACCTATTATTTTGATCAGCCAAAATGTGATGTCAACTCGCAATATCGCTTAAAGCTCTGTTATTCGGCGGTTTCCCTGTTTCTTTTTTTTTTGTCACGAAACTGTAATACATTGACAAATAAAACATACCAAAAAAAATTTCGTTTTCAACACTTAAAGTACGATAAAACTAATTATTAATGAAAACGTGTACCTATTATTATGATCAAGTGTGTATGTCCCACTAACGTAGGCCCACTCCAAAAAGAGCAACGGAAAGTAAAAAAAAAACGAGGGGGAACGTTGTGAGTTTCTGCGGACACCGCAACTCTACAGTTATACCCGATACTAAGTCAATATGGCTCTCCTCCGGCAGACGCCGCTAATATTAAACGACACGACCAAGAATGCGTGCGTGAGAGACAGAAAATCAGTCTGAGCGTGACGTCGGGCGCTGCGTAGCCACTGCAAATTTATTTCTTGCTTTTGGCTACAAAAATGATCCAATCTGATCCTGATTCAGCAATTTGATAGATATGGTCATTATCTATGATTCTGCGTTTTTAGTTTTCTCGAATGTGCAATATTGTGGATGCAACAGATTTTCGTCCTTTGTGGGGGCGGAAGGGTGTGGGGCGAAATTCTGAGATATACGTTTTATAGTGAGATCTAACAGAAGTGTAGATACAAAATTTGGTTACTCTAGCCATAATAGTCTCTGAGATTTGTGGATGCCCCAGATTTTCGTCCTTTGCGGGGGCGGAAGGGGGTGGCGAAATTTGGACACGAAACGGTCAAGGTCCGATATCACAGGAGTGTGGATACCAAATTTGGTTGCTCTGGCTCTTATAGGTTCTGAGATCCTTGAACTCATATTTTGCAATTGGCAAAACCGACGATGAAACCTGTGTGTTAGAGAGAGACAGAGCGAGAAAGAATGAAATTGTTTTCTTGATTCTGGCTATAATAATTATACGATCTGGTTGAGATTTTACACTCTATAACATATAGTCATCCTCTACGATTCTGCGTTTTTGGTTTTATCGTATCTTTAAAAATGTGGATGCCACAGATTTTCGTCTTTTGTGGGGGCGGAAGTGGGCGGGGCGAAATTCTGAGATATACGTTTTATAGTGAGATCTAACAGAAGTGTGGATACAAAATTTGGTTACTCTAGCCTTAATAGTCTCTGAGATTTTTGAATATCCCCAGATTTTCGTCCTTTGCGGGGGCGGAAGGGGGTGTGGCGAAATTTGGACACGAAACGGTCAAGGTCCGATATCACAGGAGTGTGAATACCAAATTTGGTTGCTCTGGCTCTTATAGGTTCTGAGATCCTTGAACTCATATTTTGCAATTGGCAAAACCGACCATGAAACCTGTGTGTTAGAGAGAGACAGAGCGAGAAAGAATGAAATTGTTTTCTTGATTCTGGCTATAATAATTATACGATCTGGTTGAGATTTTACACTCTATAACATATAGTCATCCTCTACCATTATGCGTTTTTGGTTTTATCGTATCTTTAAAAATGTGGATGCCACAGATTTTCGTCTTTTGTGGGGGCGGAAGTGGGCGGGGCGAAGATTTGAAATATTTTTGTAGCAGTGACATCACAGAAGTCTGGATCCAAAACATCGTAGCTCTAGCTCTTATAGTCTTTGAGCACTATGCGCTGAATGGGACGGACAGACGGACAGACGGACGGACGGACAGACGGACAGACGGACGGACGGACGGACAGACAGACATGGCTCAATCGACTCGGCTATTGATGCTGATCAAGAATATATATACTTTATGGGGTCGGAAACGATTCCTTCTGGACGTTACACACATCCACTTTTACCACAAATCTAATATACCTCAATACTCATTTTGAGTATCGGGTATAAAAATACAGACACTGACGGAAACATTAAACATTCATTACTTAACATTTTGTTGGCGTCGTCTCCCGGCCAGTTGACGATGGCCAGCCCCAGTACCCAGTCTCAGACGCAGTCCCCGTCTTCCGTGCCCGTTCCGTGTTGCATACAAACGACCGCATTAGATTCCAGAGGGTATATGGCGGCGGGAGGGAGTTTTGCATGCAAATGGTATTGTCCAGCGAATATACAAATAAAATTGATAGAGTGGAAAAAATGGCAAGACACGTCGAGACGGGGACGGGTAGGGGGTAGGGGGACAGATGACAGACCAACGGAATCACCATGTGTTATTTATAGAGTGCGGCACGAAGCGGGGGTATTGGGGCTGGCTATTGGAATGGATGCCCCAAACTAAATTTAGCGATGCCACTGCAGAGAGCAGCGGCGGCAGCAGCAGCTTCAGCACCAGAGGGAAGCAAAACTTATTAAAATTTTAAATTGTCTGCAAAATTTTTTGCACTACGTTGCGGAATCACCCGAGTGAGGAGAAAGAACTGAAGGCGTAATGGAAACCGAAAACCTCGCCAGACATGGCCCATCATCATTGTGATCATCATCGTGGTGGGGATCATCATAATTGGTTCTGGGGCTCTTCTGTGGGCCCGGTCTAAGAAGCGTCTAACAAAAATGGCAACAAATTTCTCAATGATTTGTGTCTGTCTCGATTTGTGGTCTGTGTCTGTGTGGGGGGCGGGTGTTTCTTCTGGTATTTGGTTTGGTTTCTTTCTTTTTTCTTGGGGAATTCCTATCGACAAAGCCAAAAGCAACAGAAATCGCGTCAAATGTTTTAAATATAATCATAAACAAGCGCCCGCCGGCGGCCACCCAACAAAATCCCAAAATCGAAAGAGAAATGAACCGAAGTCGATGCCGATGCCGAAGCCGATGCCCACCCGTCGATATTTTATTGAAGGAATATATTTTTGGATTTCTATGTTGCCGAATTGAATTGAATAATAATAATACTTAAATTAGCCAGCCCCAAGTGCAATAGCAATTTTTGTTGTACTTATTTCAATCATTATTTATTTGTTGTAGATCAATTAAATGCGATTCGATTTCCTTTCCTTGTGCTTTTTTGTATATCCTCTAATTGTGGCAGCTTGCCTCAGGTGTTTGGATCGACGAACAGATTCATTTGTGGAATAGATTTCCCTCGAGGTTTCGCTAGGGTGCAAATACCATCAATTTCAGTGTCTGAAGGTCTAAAGGTCTTGTGGTAACCCTTAACCCTCCTTTGTTTTCCTTCCTTCTCCTTCTGCATATCTTTGTCATTAAATCTAAATTCCACTTGAGAAAACAAGTTCAGCTTGAGTTCAAAGGAGCGCTGAATCCCCATTTTGTTTTCAGCAATTATATCTAAAAAGTTTTTGACCCGAATAGAAGCCATTCTCGGGAAAGTACGAGTCGTAAAAATACACATCAAAATGATACTCCATTTGGATGGCTAACATTTTCTCATGTTTTTTATTATGCTTACCATTTTATAGACGAAAGAGTCAGGGCCCGGCCTGGCCTGGCCTGGCCTGGTCGAGAGTCAGTCAATAACAATTAAGGCCAAAAATGCTCCTTCTGTATGCATTATCGCTGTTCAAAACTATTTACCAACTTTAAACAGAAAATTTTTAAATTAGTATAACAAGAATTTCGGTTCAACCACTTCATTTGTGTTTGACTTTTTTTTTTCGTGCTTTAGAAACCCCCTCTGGAAAATGTTTGGTAAATTCTTTAGCAAATTTTCATTCCGCCAGACCAGGGCCAAAGGAGATAAGCGAGGGAGAGACAGAGAGAGAGAGTGATTTGACAGAGAGAGAGAGAGTGATTTGACAGAAAGAGTCTTAGCCAGGCTTATCTTTGAAGCGGCACACGTGTGCCCAGGCCAGATAGAAGTTGGGTGGTGGGGGGTTGGAATAAGTTTGTCTGGGGCTTAGGCAAATTTGAAATATGCCAGGGATTTGTCGAGAAGGTGAGCGAAGCAAAACAAGGCTTTAAACAGTGTACACAGCCGCTGGAAAAAAAAGAGTGAGAGACTTTGCCTTAATCCTAATCCTGTTTGTGGGTAAAATTATTATAATGATGTTCCCCAAGAGCAGGCAATCAAATTAATTGATTAATTGATAATCTCATTATTTCCCCCGCACAGGCAACGGTACCATTGATTTCCCAGAATTCCTTACCATGATGGCACGCAAAATGAAGGACACCGATAGCGAAGAGGAGATCCGAGAAGCCTTCAGAGTGTTCGACAAGGACGGCAACGGCTTCATCTCAGCGGCTGAGTTGCGTCACGTGATGACAAATTTGGGCGAGAAGTTAACAGACGAGGAGGTCGATGAGATGATCCGCGAGGCTGATATCGATGGTGATGGTCAGGTCAATTACGAAGGTGAGTACGGAGAGCCTACTGACGGGGGCACTGTATGGGCTGCAATTTGTTTGGGTTGCGTGCTGGCTTTGGCCCACTAATTGTATTGTATCGGCGTGCCATTGTTTCACCAAAGATTCATCTGTGACATATCCCATTGGTTGCACTTGGTTGTGTCATCCGATGCACATGATCTCTCGCCTTGTCCCGCTCTGACTCACATGGCCGGCCATACGCTTGCCGATCACGAAAAGTATATAGAAAAAAAATGAGCATCTCTCAGTATTTTATACGAATTTTTCGGGTTTTGTGTTATGTGTTCTTCGTAATTTTTTAATTGCTCGAAAATTGAATTTTCAATTGAGCAAACGAAGATACGTGTTTGTGAAAAGCGCGTCGGCGGAGAAGGGAGCGTGAGGGAAAAAAACACAAAGCAATCATCATGATCATCAAAAAGGAAAAAGCAATAAAACAAAAACAACAAAAAATTGCAGAAAATCGAACAAGTTTTGGACTAGAATCTTATGCCCACTCCCATTCCGGTCTCTTCCCTGAAATTTCCTTTTGTTGTGAGCACACAGCCAATCCGCCAAAGTAGCTATTAAAATCGGGCAATCGCACTGATCTTTATATACATATATATGTACCTATATCCATGTATACTCTGGGATATAAGAGTATGCTTCAAGTTGAAATAAAAATCGTGTTTGGTGCCTCTGCAAGCATTTTTCGGATCAAGTAGATTAATCACAAGTAATTTATGAACAAAATACATAAAAAATCAAACAGTTTGAAACAGCATTCTACGAAACGAGAGAAGAGATTGAAATGCCAACAGAAATGATGATCTGGTCAATGATCGTGATGAGGTTCAGGGGAAACCATTTAGCAGAGATTAAGGGGAATCAGATCAGATTTATAATTGAGAATTGAAAATAACAATAACCATCCTTAAAGCTATACGGCGGGATATCCACTTTGTCAATCAAAAAGCCGACTGCTATAGAGGATGAACGCCCAAAGGACTGCCTGCTACGACACTTTCCACTTTTGAAACATTTCCCCTCCTTCCATTATCAGAATCTGTAATTTGTTCTTTTTTTATGTCTTTTGCTGAAAATTGAAATGTTTTTAAAAGCAAAATTAAATGTCGCGCGTAAATTCCATATTTAAATGATTAACCAGTAGAGCAGAGGGAGGCAGGGGGCAACCGAGAGGAAGAAACAAGAATAAAATAAAATATATTTAAATACAAATTTTTAAATTCTGAGGATCGTTCTCTCAGTCAGCAGCGCCTGGTGGCCATTTCGCTTATTGCCAATTATCCAAAGTCTTTATTGTTTTCTTGCGGCTTCAGTACAGGGGCCGGCCCCCATCTCCATTTCCTGCGACACCCCTTTGGACATTTTGCAAGGGGTAATATATATCTATATACAAAAATATATGGTGGAAACAATGACCGTGTGTGTGTGTGGGAGAACATCCAATTATTGGAGCATGGGAATGAGACTTACTTGGCCCCTTGCCAAATATAAAAATGTTGTCAGAAAAGCAAAAAGGGAGCTGTCTGAAAAACAGCAGCGGCAGCGGCAAAAAATGAACAACAGCAATGGCAGCCTCAAGTCAGAAATCAAATAAAATGTTTAACAAAATACAATGAAGAAACAAATTAAACATTAGCCCAGCAGCAACGTGGCAAGGGACAAAAAGTGGGCGTTTGTCACAAAGAAATTAAAAATATACCGAAGCTTTGGATACCCTCAAAATAGACCAATTAAATACAAATCGTGTACAAACTAGCGATTTGTTTGCTGAAAACCTATAGCAATATTGTGGTGTTCACAAATCGGGTCGGTTGCAGGGGCTTAGGCAAGAGCTATGGGCATTATGGCACTGCTTCTTGATCTGTGCTGCCTGTAATATACCCTCTCTCACCTGCAAGGGTATACAAGGCAAGGCCATGCACAAGGGAGGGTGACAGGGGCGGCGGTGATCGGTGAGAGTATATATAAACAAAGCGAAGAAAGATAAACACCAGAACTACAAAATCGCCAAACATCGTGGTGGAGGGAGCTTGGCAAGGACGGAAAGAAAATTCATGAAAATTTGCTAAGCACGAGCGATAGTCCTCCAGCAGAGGCAGCATTGGCAGCACTGGGCGCGGCAGATAGAATAGGTTGAAACGCGATCGGGTCTAATTTCATTTTAATTGCTCCCCAACCGGCAGCGGACTCGACTCGCGAGAATCCCCAATAATCGCCCCAAATGGGCTGTGGGCTGATGTTTTTCGAACGGAGATGTAATCAAAAGGGGCGCGAGCTTCCCGTGGCAAATGTCAAGGTCTATCCGAGGAGCGGGGGGGGGGGGGGGGGGGAGGGGTGTCGCGGGTATTTTGCATTCTGGGTAAGCCCATTTCCGGGCGGGCCTGAACTTTGGCCCATAAACATTCTTTGGTTCTCTGCGTTCTCCATTCCAATAACGTTTTAGAGAACAGCTATTTCTCTTGCTAAAAATTGAAAAATGCAAACACCTGATAAATTGGGGACACACACATGTACACACACACACACCATTTACCATGTACATAAGGAAGAGCCTCGCACCGTCACTACCACTTCGTCTTGCTCCCCATTATCAGGCATTGATTGAGTCAATGAAGCAAAACTTTTTTTATCGACTGTGTCGCATCTGCTGCTGCAGAGGCTGCAGTCTGCAGGGAAGTCTTTATATTGCGTTCGCAGCAGCGAATGCTGCCGCTGCCGCTGCTATGCGAGTTTGCTATGCTTTGCCTCTTCCGCTACTCCGGCAGTCTCTGCCTCTCCCTCTCCCACAGTTCGAGCTGCTGTCTCTGCTGGCTCTGCTCTCCGCTCTCTTCTTGAGGTGTAGTTGACGAAAGGTGAGCTATTGCCACTCTTCGTTTGACGCGACAAACAAAATGGAAACAATTCACGAAACTTGCGTGAGAGCACTCTCTGGGAACTGTCTCTGCCAGTCTGATTTCTATTTTCGGAAGATCGAAAAAGATTCTATAATCTCCGAGTCTTTGCACTTAGTAAATCTGCCCTGGCGACACTTGTGTGTGCCAGTGTGTGCGTGTGGGTGTGGATGTGTTGCTGCGTTCTCATCGGGCGTCTCGTGACTGACTCGTTTGTCTTATTGATTGGCTGCCTGCCTCTGTAGCCCGTCCACACCACAGGGTGTTGTTGTTGCACTGCTTGTTGTGCTGATTAATTGCCGTCTTAATTTAGTAGAAGGTTAATGACAGCACTAAGCTCTGGTCGATATGTGATTTGCTGTGTCAAGTTCTGCACTTGCTGCCACCTCATGTTGACAAGGCAAAGTGGAATATTTCTCTTTAATTTATTACTATCCCAATGAAAAACTTAACTAGTACTCGTCCATGTTTTTTGTGCTGCCTCAGTGCCTGCTCTACTTAACTTGTGTTCTCCGTCGGAGATCGTAGAGAATTATCGTAGAGAATTTCCATACTAATCGATACACTTTTTTCGTTCCTTTCGTTACAGAATTCGTGACCATGATGACATCGAAGTGAAGCGTTAAATTATTTCTTTTTAAGCCTTTCTATTTGTTTAAGATGTTGACGAAGACTGTAGCTGTGCGCAATAACATCGCGCCACGCTGTTGCTATGGACCCCAGTAAAAGATTTTAAAAACAACATAAAACAAAACAACAAAGAGTTAAGCAAAAAACAACAACAACAAAAAGCAACATGAAGAGGAGGAAGAAGAAGCAAAAAAACATTTAAGAAACTTTAATACAAATGAAACCTACACTTAAAGAAACGCAAACGCAAAAGCAAAAGTAAAAGTAAATGCAAATGCAAATTTAAACAAGCAACACACATGAACGAACATCAACCAAAAAGTCCTGATAAAATTACACACCAACAAACAAATTTGTAATGCAACCAAACAACAACAAGAACAACATACAATTTACATTTACCAGAAGTAAATCGAATGTTATCAAGAAATACTAAACGAGAAGAACAAGTACAAGCACAAGCCCGCAGTATCGGGAGAAGAAGTCAAAAGCAGCAGCCGCATGAGGGCCCCCCCTTCCGCTCGGGCGTCGGCGCCATCTGGCGACGACAACTGAAGCGGCTGCCTTTTGGTTTTCTCAGTTTTCCTTTTACGAAGAACAAGAAGAAGACTCGAATCTGTAGCTAATGGATAACAAAACCAAACTGTGTGTAGGTATTAACAAAATTTTTGTCGATTTCGTTGCGAGAGAAAATTAAAATAAAATAAAATAAAATAAAAGCTAAACAAACAGCAAATAAAAACTAAAAACTAAAAAACTGTTAAAGAAAGAATATTCGAAAATTTTTGCAAGCTGGCAAAGTTTATATAGACACACTACCCACATCCAGAACCACAACCACAACTACACCCTCACATTTACACAGCACACCAATACAAACACCAACACACATACACACAGACATGTCAGAACAACAAGAAGTAAAATATATTATAAATACAACATATATATATTATAAATATTGTAAAATCAAACAACAACAAATTCTTCTTATTAAATTATATTTAAATTTAAAATTAATAAATATAAAGAAAATAAAACTAAATAAAAATTACAAAAAAAAACAAAAAGAAAACCAACTACAAATACATTTTCGATATAAAATTAAATTTAAAACCAAATATATACACGTTCCATATATATATATATATATATGTATATATATGCGACTTATATGCAAACGCATACATACATATGCCTGGCGCGGAGCAGAAGAGGCATATTTTTAGGGGCTCTTCGAGGACCAGCAGGATCCCAGTCCGAAGGTCCTTGATAGACAGCTGATTTGTCGGCGATATTTGTAGCAGACTTAAGCAAAGAAATACATCATATATGAGCAGATTTAACATTTAGAAAAGCAAACGCTTCCCAAAGCAAAAAGCAACTAAAATACTTATTTCTGTAGTATATGTAATAAGGCAGCAACAACAAGCAACCAAAAATATTTACTACTATTATATATATATATATAAATACAAAGGAAAATCTATATATACATACAAATAGAATACTAATAAAGGTAATATGATTTTACTATAAAGAAATATAAATTAAATATTTATATGCGAGACGAAGCGGAAGAAGAGCTAGACGAAGAGCAGGAAGAAGACGATTTCATCAAACACACACATATATAAGGAAGGAAGAAGTATGGAGAAGGGGAGCGGCAACAACAGCGGCGGCTCCCGAATAGGACAACTTTTAAGAACAACCAAAGCCGATGGCGAAGAAGCAGCATCAAAGAAGAGAAGAAGCAGCAGCTATATACATATATATACTAATATATATTTATAAATAAATTATACATATGAACAAAACTAGAAAAATGAAAAGACAATTGTCTTAAATGCAAACGATAGAAGCACGATCACCAAATCAAACTTAGACAAAGGACACAGAGCCAACAACTAAGCTTAGCATATATTCTAATATAAAAACGTAAAGGTTTAAGTTTAAGGGAATTCGAACCAGTCGGCAAGAACCTGGCATCCTTGGCACCCACAGAAAAGCGCAAGCTTTAACCTACCCTCTCTGTCTCCACACTAACCTTGCACAACCTTACAACAACAACTATCAATCTATCTGTCTATCTATCTTTCTCTTTGTGTACTGCTGCCTAATGAACGAAAAAGAAGAAAGTCTGCACGACCAAGGCAAACTGTCACTTGTACACAACTGTACTTGGTTTTAATTTAATTTAATATCGAAAACCTTGTTTCCTTCTCTGAACTAAACCGAAATCGTCGTGATGTCACACACACACACCCCCATACCTCGCCACCCACCCACCATCCCACTTTGATCCAAGAATCTCTTTCCAATGCTAACCTAACTTCTCCACTGCATAAATCAACTGTGAGTATAACTTGAACGTTATAAAAAGAACACACACAAATCTTGCGTGTTTTCTATAATATAATAATTAAGGGAAATTTGATCTTTTATTGTTTGCTTGACTTTGGACAGGTCGCTGAAGGACAACAAAGAAGAAACTATAAAAAAAAAACACCATTTGCGCTAACGAAAAAAAAACGAAAACACGAAAAAAAAACCCAAAAACTTTTCTATAACTTTATTTAACAAACAAAAATGAAAACATTTTGTACCGAAAATTTGTGCGTTTTAAAAAAATTCAATTACAACGCAAAATCTAAGCAAATTGCAGGCAAATGGCAAAAACGAATTTTTTCAAATCTCTAAAAATGGTTAAACTCGGAATGAAAATGTAATTGTTCTAACAAAAGCAACGGCCCAGGCCGGTACAGTCAGAGCAACGGGGATCCATTCCCTCGAAAGTATGCAGCAGAAGTGCTGGATTTCCCGATTTCACCACGTTTCAATTCTAAACGTGCATCAGTTTTTATTTTCGTTTGTTTTTAGCAACTTACAATATTTTGAGGGGCATAGAAACAAAAACAAAAGAATCTGCGCCTATATCTATATATTCATAAATATATATGAACAATGATAAATATACATATATATATATTTACGAATATTGTAAAAATTGCAATAGAACATGAAGAAGAACGCATCAGAAAACAAATAGACAACAAGAACAAACAGAAATTTCTTTGAAAAAAATACACAAACATTTTAAAAACCTCGAAACAAAAAACAACAAATTGTCGTTTTCTTTTTTTGCGTTTTTTGTTGGGAACTTTTCTGGTTTCTAGATTGGCTTACAAGCATTTCTACAGACACACAGCTTCATCATCCCCTCTCATTGATACAAATTGGCCAAAAGGAGACTGTACCCAGTACTGTACTCTTGTGTGTTTGCCTTTGCTGTGGTCGATGACGAGCACGAGTTCCAAAGTCAAGTTAATTAAGTTAAGCGTAGCCATAGTCCATACATACTGGTAGAAAGGCATGGACTTAAGGACTGTCGAGGATCTGCGGCCAGCCCCCAAACAGGAACTGGAGAGACCACCAGGCACGCCATAAGCGCACTCCATTTTAATGCGATAAGAATTTAAAAAGTAATACATGTAATGTATGCCTAATAAACCACCTAACAAGAGATTTCATCCTGAAGAAATTCGTCTATATATGTAAGATATTATTTAGAGTATTGTTTATTCGTATTATTATCGCGGTGGCCTGGTATGTGTGCTTACAAAAGTTCTTAATGTTACGGCTTATTTCTGCTGATTTTCTGCTGCTGCTTGAGTCGCGTCCGTATGCTGCTGTTCTCTCCTTTTCACTGCTTCGCTCGGTTCCTCTTCTTCTCTGTCCGCTGTTGATCTGCTTCTGTTACTACTGCTGTTGCTGCTGCTGTTACTACTGCTGTTGATGCTAATCAGCTGTTCCTCTGCTGCTGTTATTACTGCCCCCTCAATAGGCCAGCTGGCCCACTCCTTCTTACACTCGGTCATCCTGATTAGTCATCAGTCCCTGATGACCATGCGTCCTCGTTTTCTACAGAGAACCTCCATAGTTTCATGTTATCATTGCTTGTGGTCGTATTGCTTGGTCCTTCGACGTCTGCTGCCTTCCGAACATTATAGCGTCCGCCTCGTTTCACGTTGGTTATTTCGTATGGTCCTAAGAATTCGCTGGCCATCTTTCTTCCGGTTACAAATTGTGTTCTACGTATGGCTACGAGATCTCCGACCTTGTATCCGTATTCGCATTTCCGCTTTTTATCGAATTGTTCCTTGTATCTGTCCTGGGCCTGCTGAATATTTTCCTCTCGTCTTCAAAATTATCAACCATCTCTTTTTCTATTAGCTGAAGTATGTCGCTATCCGGTCCACAACGCATTTTTACACCGATCATCAGCTCAAATGGACAACGCTTTGTAGACGCATGAACAGTGCTGTTAATAGCCCTCTGAACTCGCGGTACGAACTTATACCATCTTCCAGGTTCCTCCGACGACAATTTGGAAATGATGCTCAGAATAGATCGGTTTACGCGTTCAATTTGTCCGTTTCCTCTTGGTACCCCTGTGGTGCTCCATATGTGTTCGATGTTCTTTTCCTTGACAAACTCCTCAAAGCTTGAAGATGTAAATGCTGCTCCACGATCGCTTACTATGCGTGCCGGATTACCAAATACATCAGACCACTCCCTTAACTTCTTGAGAACTTCGTGTGCTCCTGTTGTTTTTGTGGGATACATCCATACGAACTTACTGAAGCTATCAACCATTGCGAAGATGTACTTGTACTGCTTTGAAGTAGCATCCATAGGCCCAAGGTGATCCACGTGTATAGTATACAGCGGCTGTGATCCTTTGTCAATTTGATGCAGAAATCCCTCTTTTTTGCCAAGCTTTTTGTTGTAGATTATACATTTCATACAGTTTCCTATGATCTGCATTACTTTTCCTTCCAGATGTGGAATCCAATAGCTCCGCTGTACGGTATGCATTGTTTTTTGAGCGGCAAAGTGTCCTGCGTTGTGAGCGTCGGTTATTATTTCTTTTTCTAATGACTTCGGTATTGCCAGCAAGTCCGTGCCTTGCACCACTTTGTATACGAGACCAGCCTTCAACTTAAAGTTGTCATATGGTTTACTTTTCAAAATTTCGGAAACTGCTTTGATCATCGTATCCTCCTGCTGGGCTTTCTTAATTCTTGCTGTGACTTCCGAAGATACCATCATGACATCAATTGGGTACCTACTCAGGCAATCCACATGCTTCAGCCGTTCTCCTGGTCTGTGTTCCACTTCAAAGTCGTAGTCCTGCAAGTACAGGACCCATTGGGCTACCTCCCGCGGAACGTCCTTCTTGCTTAACGTTTGCTTGAAAGCAGCGCAATCCGTTACGAGCTTAAAGTTGGTCCCAAGTATGTACTGACGAAATTTTTTGCACGCTAGGAAAATTGCTTTGGCTTTCTGTATATAGCTATGCTGTCGTGCTTCAGACTTCGAGGTTTTCTTACTCCAGAATAAGATCGGATGCAATTGTCCTTCGTGCCATTGTAACAACGCCGCTGCAAACCCGTCCTTTGACGCATCAGTGTGTATCTCGGTTTTTGCATTCCTGCGATAAAGTTTCAAGACCGGCTCTTTCACCAATGCTTCCTTTAATGTAGCGAACGCCTGCTGCTCCTCCATACTCATTTTAAATGGGACATCTTTTCGCAGCAGATTGGTCAGTGGTTTGGCGATTAGCGAATAGTTTCTTATGAATTTACGGAAAAACCCAGTTAATCCTAAAAACGACTGCACAGCCTTTATGTTTTTCGGCATCGGGAACTTGATGACGGCTTTGGTTTTCTCCAATCCAGGCTTGATTTCCCCTCCTCCAACTTGATGACCCAAAAATGTAATGGTCGACTGCAGAAATCGGCACTTCTTCCACTTCATCTTCAGCCCGTATTCAGCTGCTGCATCAAAAACCTTCTTCAGCTTTCCCAGGCATTCGTCGGCGGTTTCAGCGTGTATAACGATTTCGTCCATGTACAGGTCAAGAATGTTTTCATTTATAAGGTTTTGAAATACAAAACTTATAAAACGGATGAAAACTGCTGGCGAATTGCAAAAACCGATAGGCGCACGGTTGAACTCAAAGAGGCCTTCCTTCGTTATGAACGCCGTATATTTTTTGCTGCTTTCTTCCACAGGAACGTGGAAAAACCCATTTTCTAAGTCCATGATGGTGAACACCTTAGCATTTTCCAGTTTTTCCAGCACCTCTTCAACGATTGGAACGGGAAAGCAATCTTTCAAGACCATCTTGTTCAACTGACGATAGTCCACGCAGACCCGGCTGCTCCCATCCTTTTTCTTGACAATTACAGTCCGACTGGCGAAATTTGATGATGAGCGTCGTATTATGCCAGCGTTGGCCCATTCATCGATCTGCTGCTTGACAACGTCGGCTTCGCTGATGGCCACTCGACTTGGGAATGTCGGCGATCCTGCCTCCTTCCAAACTTAAGGGATGAGTTACTCCTGGGGGCCCTGGAGGTATGTCTCCGATCGGATCCCTGACGAGCGGAGACTCGGCCCGTTTCCCGACTCGGATAGCCTGCAGCAGTCGATCGTCCGCAGCCGCGGCGGCCACACTCCCAACAGAATAGCACTCGCCGATTCCTGCATGAACTGCTGAAATGACCTTCCTCCCCGCAATTCCGGCAGGCCCGGCGTGTGTTCACCGGCCAGTCTCCATCCTGGGTAACTACGCGGCTTGCCGTCTCGGCTCTCCGGGAGGGCCCGGTGTCGTCTGGAGGAGCATGCTGTGGGGTGGATAATCCGGGCCCTTGGTATGATGGCGTTCTGGCTTTCGTATTTGGGCGGTCGTTAGCTGGGTGGGTTTGTTCGCGGTCTCGCGTTGTCTCGTACGCTACGATCAATTGGGTCAGTTCTCGCAACGTCTCGAACTCATGTCTACGGGTGAACAGTTGGTATTCCGGCCGAAGGTTCTCGTAGATCCTGTCCAGCTCCCTGTCTGGAGTATACTGAGCACGTTGCATCATGAGTCGGATGTCGATCAAGTAGTCCTGAAAGGCTTCTCGGGGTCGTTGGCGACGGGAGCGGATCGTATCTTCCAAGCGCTGAAAGTATCGCGGGGGTAGGAAGAACTCCAAGAACTCCTTCCGGAACTCGGTCCATGGCTTGCCTTGCATCTGGAACGTCCTAAACCATCCTTCTGCCTTGCCAGCTAGTAGCTCGGAGATGGCTCGCGGCAGTTGAGCTGGGCTTCCGCCATATGAGTCGACTCTTTCTTCCAACCGTTCGATGAAAGCCAGCGCATCCGAGTGTCCGTCGAACTTCAGACCCCAATTGCGCAGCTTATCGGCCAGGGCGGCGAAGGAAATTTCTTCCCTTCCGGGTCGCGAAGTTCCGGCTTCCTCGGGGAAGCGGTGCTAGTGGTGATTGTCACCATGTCGCCGGTCAGTCGTGGTTTCAAGCCGGCCAGAGTCGCCGTGAGCTGCGCGCGGGAACTCGGGAATTATGATAGATAGAGGCTGCTCCGCACAGATCCCTTCCTGCCGCTCTCGCTGACTCGGTCCCGGCGACGGGGACGTGTTCCTCGGGCTTCTCGGGCTGGGCGCGCTGTCGAAGACCATTCCGAGCTCTTTGATCCGTTTTTCGATCGCAGTCGGATGCTCACCGCGCGAAATAAAGGCCGAGATCCGGCTGCGCAGTTCGTCCACTGTCCCGGTTTCACCGAGGCCGAATTCGGCGGCGATGGCCTGCAATTCGTCCTTGCGCCGAAACGATACGAACTGGCACTTCGAGGTCTTTCGCGTTTCCGACGGTAGTATTACGTATTGACCCTCCGGTAGAATCTTTTCTTAGGTAACGCACTGAATACCGGAGTCCTTGGGGCTAGTCACGGAAGCGCGGCGTATGCACGGTTAACACGGTTGTCCAGTGGAGGCGTCCTTGGCGTCCTTGCTGCTTGGGGTCCTGGTCGATAGTCCTTGCTATCGTTGTCCTTGGAATTGTCCTTGTGGTCCTGGTCGTGCTGGGTTCGTTGATTTAAGCGTTGGATCACTTCGAAGACCGGGCGTTTACTTTCGGCTATAGTTTTGTAGGCTGGGCTTTGAATGATCACGCTGAAGACCGTGCATTGAATAACTGCTCTGAGGACCGGGCGTTGACTGCTCGCGCTGAGGGTCGGGCATCGACTCTTCTCGCTGAGGGCCGGGCGTTGACTATCGGCTATTGTTTTGTAGGCCGGGCATTGAATGATCGCGCTGAAGACCGGGCATCGAATGACTGCTCTGAAGACCGGGCGTTGACTGCTCGCGCTGAGGGCCGGGCATTGACTATTCTCGCTGAGGGCCGGGCGTTGACTATCCTCTTCTGGGTCTGAGTACGAAATATATAGCCGGGCTGGTTGGTCTTTTTTATACCCGATACTCAAAATGAGTATTGGGGTATATTAGATTTGTGGTAAAAGTGGATGTGTGTAACGTCCAGAAGGAATCGTTTCCGACCCCATAAAGTATATATATTCTTGATCAGCATCATAAGCCGAGTCGATTGAGCCCTGTCTGTCTGTCCGTCCGTCCGTCTGTCCGTCCCCTTCAGCGCCTAGTGCTCAAAGACTATAAGAGCTAGAGCAACGATGTTTTGGATCCAGACTTCTGTGATATGTCACTGCTACAAAAATATTTCAAAACTTCGGCCCGCCAACTTCCGCCCCCACAAAGGACGAAAATCTGTGGCATCCACAATTTTAAAGATATGAAAAACCAAAATCGTAGAATTGTAGAGAATGACCATATCTTTAAGACTGCGGAATCTGAATTGGATCGTTTTATTATTATAGCCAGCATCAAGAAAACAATTTCATTTTTTCTCGCCCTGTCTCTCTCTAACACACACGTAGCATAGGCGGCTTTGCTTAGAGTAAAACATTAGCGCCTAGATCTCAGAGACTACAAAAGCTAGAGCAACCAAATTTGGTATCCACACTCCAAATATATCGGACCGAGACGAGTTTGTTTCAAAATTTCGCCACACCCCCTTCCGCCCCCGCAAAGGACGAAAATCTGGGGATATTCAAAAATCGCAGAGACTATTAAGGCTAGAGTAACCAAATTTGGTATCCGCACTCCTGTTAGATCTTACTATAAAACGTGTATCTCAAAGTTTCGCCCCACCCCCTTCCGCCAACACAAAGGACGAAAATCTGTTGCATCCACAATATTGCACATTCGAGAAAACTAAAAACGCAGAATCATAGATAATGACCATATCTATCAGATTGCTGAATCTGGATCAGATTAGATCAGATCATTTTTATAGCCAATAGGAACAAATCAATTTGCAGTAGCTACGCAGCGCCCGACGCCACGCTCAGACTGATTTTCTGTCTCTCTCGCACGCACTCTTTGTCGTGTCGTTTAATATTAGCGGCGTCTGCCGGAGGAGAGCCATACTGACTTAGTATCGGGTATAACCGTAGAGTTGCGGTGTCCGCAGCAACTCACAACGTTCCCCCTCGTTATACCCGATACTCAAAATGAGTATTGGGGTATATTAGATTTGTGGTAAAAGTGGATGTGTGTAACGTCCAAAAGGAATCGTTTCCGACCCCATAAAGTATATATATTCTTGATCAGCATCAATAGCCGAGTCGATTGAGCCATGTCTGTCTGTCCGTCCGTCCGTCTGTCCGTCCCCTTCAGCGCCTAGTGCTCAAAGACTATAAGAGCGAGGGCAACGATGTTTTGGATCCAGACTTCTGTGATATGTCAGTGCTACAAGAATATTTCAAAATTTTGCCCCGCCCACTTCCGCCCCCACAAAGGGCGAAAATCTGTGGCATCCACAATTTCGACGATACGAGAAAACTAAAAACGCAGAATCGTAGAAGATGACTATATCTTCTAGAGTGCAAAATCTGAACCAGATCGTACAAATATTATAGCCAGAATCAAGAAAACAATTTCATTTTTTCTCGCCCTGTCTCTCTCTAACACACACGTAGCATAGCCGGCTTTGCTTAGAGTAAAACATTAGCGCCTAGATCTCAAAAACTATAAAAGCTAGAGCAACCAAATTTGGTATCCACACTCCTAATATATCGCACCGAGACGAGTTTGTTTCAAAATTTCGCCACACCCCCTTCCGCCCCCGCAAAGGATGAAAATCTGGGGATATTCACAAATCTCAGAGACTATTAAGGCTAGAGTAACCAAATTTGGTATCCGCACTCCTGTTAGATCTTACTATAAAACGTGTATCTCAAAGTTTCGCCCCACCCCCTTCCGCCAACACAAAGGACGAAAATCTGTTGCATCCACAATATTGCACATTCGAGAAAACTAAAAACGCAGAATCATAGATAATGATCATATATATCAGATTGCTGAATCTGGATCAGATCAGATCATTTTTATACCCAAAAGGAACAAATCAATTTTCACTGGCTACGCAGCGCCCGACGTCACGCTCAGACTGATTTTCTGTCTCTCTCGCACGCACTCTTTGTCGTGTCGTTTAATATTAGCAGCGTCTGCCGGAGGAGAGCCATACTGACTTAGTATCGGGTATAACTGTAGAGTTGCGGTGTCCGCAGCAACCCACAACGTTCCCCCTCGTTATATTTATTTTTCACAGTCACAGTTATTTGCCAATTTTTTTTATACCCGATACTCAAAATGAGTATTGGGGTATATTAGATTTGTGGTAAAAGTGGATGTGTGTAACGTCCAGAAGGAATCGTTTCCGACCCCATAAAGTATATATATTCTTGATCAGCATCAATAGCCGAGTCGATTGAGCCCTGTCTGTCTGTCCGTCCGTCCGTCCGTCCGTCTGTCCGTCTGTCCGTCTGTCCGTCCCCTTCAGCGCATAGTGCTCAAAGACTATAAGAGCTAGAGCAACGATGTTTTGGATCCAGACTTCTGTGATATGTCACTGCTACAAAAATATTTCAAAACTTCGCCCCACCCCCTTCCGCCAACACAAAGGACGAAAATCTGTTGCATCCACAATATTGCACATTCGAGAAAACTAAAAACGCAGAATCATAGATAATGACCATATCTATCAGATTGCTGAATCTGGATCAGATCAGATCATTTTTATAGCCAATAGGAACAAATCAATTTGCAGTGGCTACGCAGCGCCCGACGTCACGCTCAGACTGATTTTCTGTTTCTCTCGCACGCACTCGTTGTCGTGTCGTTTAATATTAGCGGCGTCTGCCGGAGGAGAGCCATACTGACTTAGTATCGGGTATAACCGTAGAGTTGCGGTGTCCGCAGCAACTCACAACGTTCCCCCTCGTTATACCCGATACTCAAAATGAGTATTGGGGTATATTAGATTTGTGGTAAAAGTGGATGTGTGTAACGTCCAAAAGGAATCGTTTCCGACCCCATAAAGTATATATATTCTTGATCAGCATCAATAGCCGAGTCGATTGAGCCCTGTCTGTCTGTCCGTCCGTCCGTCCGTCCGTCTGTCCGTCTGTCCGTCTGTCCGTCCCCTTCAGCGCATAGTGCTCAAAGACTATAAGAGCTAGAGCAACGATGTTTTGGATCCAGACTTGTGTGATATGTCACTGCTACAAAAATATTTCAAAACTTCGCCCCGCCCACTTCCGCCCCCACAAAGGACGAAAATCTGTGGCATCCACAATTTTAAAGATATGAGAAAACCAAAAACGTAGAATTGTAGAGAATGACCATATCTTTAAGACTGCGGAATCTGAATTGGATCGTATTATTATTATAGCCAGCATCAAGAAAACAATTTCATTTTTTCTCGCCCTGTCTCTCTCTAACACACACGTAGCATAGGCGGCTTTGCTTAGAGTAAAACATTAGCGCCAAGATCTCAGAGACTACAAAAGCTAGAGCAACCAAATTTGGTATCCACACTCCAAATATATCGGACCGAGAAGAGTTTGTTTCAAAATTTCGCCACACCCCCTTCCGCCCCCGCAAAGGACGAAAATCTGGGGATATTCAAAAATCGCAGAGACTATTAGGGCTAGAGTAACCAAATTTGGTATCCGCACTGCTGTATCTCAAAATTTCGCCCCACCCCCTTCCGCCCACACAAAGGACGAAAATCTGTTGCATCCACAATATTGCACATTCGAGAAAACTAAAAACGCAGAATCATAGATAATGACCATATCTATCAGATTGCTGAATCTGGATCAGATCGGATCATTTTTATAGCCAATAGGAACAAATCAATTTGCAGTGGCTACGCAGCGCCCGACGTCACGCTCAGACTGATTTTCTGTCTCTCTCGCACGCACTCTTTGTCGTGTCGTTTAATATTAGCGGCGTCTGCCGGAGGAGAGCCATACTGACTTAGTATCGGGTATAACCGTAGAGTTGCGGTGTCCGCAGCAACTCACAACGTTCCCCCTCGTTTTTTTTACTTTTGGACGTTGACATGCAATGACTGCATCTTTCAAGAGGCGATGCAGTTACTGCACCGTCAAGTGGCCCGTGTGACACCAGCAGAGAGCTGTTACGCGCGGATCCCAGGCAAAACGCAGCCCTCCTCCCGCCCAACCGACCGAGGTGCGCTACCGCATGACGCGCGGTGCGTAGCCGAACCAAACGCGAACATGCAAGAAAGATAGCTATTAGACTAACATTCGAGGAAAATTAGTACTAAACTTACTAAGAAACTAAGCATGCAATCAAAGTACAAATACCACTACAGTTACTAATTAATAGAAAGGTGTGTAAGGATTAATAATTTAATAAGAGGAAGAGAATTAGTGGTGGATATAATATGGTAGAGGGAATTATAATCCGAGCACAAGACCCTAAACGGTTCATGCAAGGAATAATTCGATCTACAAAGTGGAAGGAACAACGGTATAAAATTTCTAGTCAGTCTAATAGGAATCGTGAAGTTTATGCGGCTCAACAGATCAGGGCTGTCTATGTCACCCCTGATCAAGTTGTGCATAAATATCACACCAAGCATTTTTCTACGGTTAACTAAGGATGGGAGGTTTACTAATAGTAGTCTACTAGAGTAAGATGGGAGTCTTACACCCGCATCCCAGTTAAGGCCCCGCAGAGCAAAGAGTAAAAAGTTTTTCTGTACTGATTCTATACGGTCCTGGTGTACTTTGTACTGAGGGCACCATACACAGGAGCCGTATTCTAAGATCGGACGAACAAGCGAGGTATAGAGAGTCTTTGTTATATAGGGGTCGTCAATTTCCTTTGACCACCTCTTTATAAACCCAAGCACGCCCATGGCCTTATTTACCATGGTAGAAATGTGTTCGGAAAACTTTAACTTGGGGTCTAACATAACACCCAGATCATCCACCAGGGTAATTCTCTCAAGAGAACCACCAAATAGGGTGTAGGGAGCCAACAAAGGGCTAGAACGATGAAATGTCATAACTTTGCATTTCGAGGCATTAAGGTGTAACAAGTTTGCACAACACCATGACTGAAAGTTATTGAGATCGGATTGCAAGCGAGAATGAAATGAAATGTCCTTGTACTGGACACAGAGTTTAACATCATCCGCATACATAAGTACTCGAGAGTATGTTAATACTGAAGGTAAGTCATTAATAAATAGTGTGAAGAGTAAGGGGCCTAGATGGCTGCCTTGTGGTACTCCCGAAGAAACCTTTACTGGTAAAGAGAGGGAGTTTTTGAAGAGGACTCTTTGAGACCTAGAACAAAGATAGCTAGAAATCCATCTCAGGAGGTTGGGCGGAAACCCTAAAAGGTCAAGTTTATGCGCTAAAAGGGAATGGTTTACAGAGTCGAATGCTTTACTAAAGTCGGTGTAAATAACATCCGTCTGTAAGTTACATTGAAAGCCTTTAATAATGAAAGAGGTAAACTCTAACAAGTTCGTGGTGGTTGATCGCCGCCTTATAAATCCATGCTGAGTTGGAGATATAAGTGACTTGCAGAGATGTTGCAAGTGCGGAGTTAAAACCTTCTCAAACGTTTTAGGAATAGCGGATAACTTTGCTATACCTCTATAATTTTTTGCATCAGACTTCCTACCTTTTTTATGGAGAGGAATTATAAACGATTCCTTCCAGATCGGGGGAAGCAAGAAGAATCAATGGACAGGGTAAATAGTTTAAGCAAAGGTCCACACAGAGCCTCGGCGCAGTACCTGAGTACACAACCTGGAACCCCGTCTGGACCCGGTGAAAACACCGGCTTAACTAGTCGAAGATCATGAAGTAGGGAACATTCATTTAACAAGGGACTGAAAATGCCGTTCGACCTCGGTAAACCGTATGGGTACGGATGACCAGAGTAGCTTTCCTCAGAATAGGTGGTTTGGAAGAATTGGGCAAAAAGATCGGCAATTGCCTGATCATTATTTGCCGACGTATTACAAAATGATAGCGAGGATGGGTGTGCGGACGTTCTACGCTTACTGTTTACGAAGCTGTAAAACTGTTTAGGGTCCTGAGAAAAACGTATCCTGCATCGAGATAGGTAGTTCTTATAGCATTGAGCATTAAGAACTGAAAAGTTTGACCGAGCTAATACATAGCGAGAGTGAGAAGTAGGAGAACCCACTTCTTGAAATTTTTTATAAAGTCTTGATTTTAAGTTTTTTAGACTGGATAACTCTTTGGTAAACCAAGGGGGTTTTCCAGATCTAGTCGGACAAGAAAGCGGGACACAAGAATCGAAAAATGTGCCAAGAGCATTGTAAAAAATGTTTGTGCCTTTTATGATATCAGTGCACAAGTACAAAGCGGACCAATCAAAATCCCTAATGAGGTTATTAAGCTTCGCAAACTCAGCTTTACGAAAGCAGCGGACACGTTCGGGCAGCCTACTCGACCGATCCAATACAGTTGGTCCTATATCTAGCGACACCTCGAAAGTAGGGTGGTAGGCGTCTTCAGGTATAGTGAGCGGAAGGGCTCGGGTTAACAACACTATGGTCGGATCCGATACAAGGCACAGATCAAGCAATAGACCCAAGGAATTTTTCACATGGTTGACTTGAGACAGGGATAGGTCAAGCAAGCCGTCAACGAAGTCATGTCGTGACATGGGCACTAGGATACTAGACTCGTTTACCGAAGACCAAACAGTTCCTGGCAAGTTGAAGTCACCAAGAACTATCATACGATCTTTATCAGATAGCGAGGAAGAAACAGCGGTTAAAGCGGACAAGTGATGCTCATAAATTGAAATATCCGAAGAAGGTGGGATATACGAGCAAGTAATGAATATAGCGAAAGCGGGAAGAATCAGTTTTACACACAGGAATTCCAGTTCCTGTTGAACTTGGACTGTGAAGTGTTCCGACGTGAAGTAAGAGTCCACTGCAATTAGAACCCCCCTGCACGTCGAGACGAACGGTCCTTTCTAAAAGTTGTGTACCGACCTGCCAAAACCTCGGAACTAAGAATGTCCGGCTTTAACCAGGTTTCAGTAAACACAATAACGTGGGAAGCAAATGCAACACTATCCCGGAAAAGAATGCTGAGCTTACTACGGAAGCCTCTTACATTCTGATAGGTTACTAAAAGAGAAGTTAGTTTTTTGGAAAGGTGGAAACAAGACGGGAAGTTGAGGAAGAGGAAGTTGAGGTTGAGGGTGGCACACTGGAAAGATTTGGAAGGGATATGGGGGGCCTATTCTTCTTCTTAGCCTTAAACTCATTCACCACCAAATGCTCCGGCCAAAATTTGGCGGAGCAAATGGTGTCAAATTGAGTTGGGGAGATGCTTATCTTAAACGAGGCTATCTCCCTGGCATAAGAGAAGTTAAATTTCTCCACCTTTAAACCCACGGCTTTTATTTTGCTTTGAATAAAAGCAATTACATCGTTAGATGTGAGGTCAGGGGCCAGACGTGAAACAAAAACTTGTCGTTTTGGTGGGACTCCCACCAGTGGTTTAGTCACCACAGGCCTAGTACCTGTGGTGGCAATAACCGGAGTTCCGGAACGTCTATTTACTGGAGGGATCGGGATAAACGGGACAACTAGCGAACTTGCGGACACCACGGACACGGACGCTGCAGACGTACTTGGCTGCACATTCTCCGAGGCGATGAATTCGGCTACCGAA
The DNA here is from genome assembly GCF_003369915.1 of Drosophila miranda. Classification (NCBI taxonomy): domain Eukaryota; kingdom Metazoa; phylum Arthropoda; class Insecta; order Diptera; family Drosophilidae; genus Drosophila; species Drosophila miranda. The sequence goes on from NW_022881603.1 coordinate 28,694,186, forward strand.
TCTGCATCGCCAGCAGCTGTCGTTGCCCTTGGAGTGGCAAACGAGATCAACTGCTGCACACTTGGAGTGGTCGGAGTCAGTTTTTCGGCGGCGCACGGCTGAGTGACGGTTGGCAATTGCAGATCCCGCGGAGTGACCTTTTTGCGCCTCGGGGACTCATTCAGCAGTTTTAAACCGCTAAACTGAGCCTCCATGGCTAGGAGCCGATCGTATTGGTTTTTAAAACCAACGGTCAGCTCCTTAAAGCCACTCCGCGTCTGCCTCATGAAAGCCACCATGTCTTTCTCCACCGCACGGCATGCGTCGCAACTGGAATGCAAGCCATTACGTTTGGCTATAGCATCACTCACGAGGCCAGAAAATCCAGCGCATTTTGCGTGCACTACGCTGTCGCAGAGCCAGCAGGGGACATTCGGCTGATCGTGGGTGATCTGCTTCTTACAGCTTTTTTGGCACAGACCACAGCGTATTCCATTTTATTATTTATTTATTTACTATTATTTGCAAAACAAATTGGTATCAGACCAATGTGCCAGACAACGCTCAAAGCGGAATTGGTAAAAAAAAGAGAGCAGAGTGGAGAGCGGTTATAGCGAGAGCTACTAAGCAGAGAGCGCTATTGCTCAGAAAGTTTGAAGAGCGAGAGAGAAAGAACAGGTATTGAAGTTGAGGTGATAGCGAGAGAGTGATAAAACAACAAAAGCTACCAGACGAGAGCGGACTGCCATGCGATGTAATGCGTACTCGCTCACTGCAACAACACAAACACAAGCACAAGCCGACGCCGAAAAATAAAAAGTTAAATAATGTTTTAACACAAATCAAAGGCATGCACTCGCGTAAATGAATAGGTTTCCAGATTGCTGTCTGGTTAGAAAGTATAATTAGAATTTAGTTAGGAAAACACCGGCTGTTTATTCAAAACAAAAGGAAAAAATGCCGAAAAAATGTACGTATCGCTCTCTCTCTAGCGATTTCTGCCCAGCTTCGGCTCGGTTCTCTTTCTCTGCCGCCTCGCCGCGTCGCTCTCCTCCTCATGTGGGCGCAGCGGCCACGTGCTGACGCTATTGCTAGGGAGGTTAGGGAAGCCAGCCTCGGCTGTACGTGAATAATGGGCGACCTCACGTGCGGTTTTTTTTTTCAGAGATATACAGCTATTCTTGTCCTAATGATTCCGACTGGCCGTGCTTGCGCATGGTACAGTCCCGATTCCCCCTGCTACTCTTTCTTCTGATCGACTGTTCCACTTAGCGCCCCAAAACATAACGGAACCCCGGAGTCCCTGCTCGGGCGCCATCTGTAAGGAAGCGATCCTGGGCTGGGGTACATATCTCAGTCTACTCCAGGGTCGAAATTACAGCAATATTTATAATTTGCCGGGACTCCGTATTTCGGACCGACGATGGGGGACGGGGCCGCAGTCCCGCGGACGGGAGCGATCGTAGCGTGGGACGGGGCAGTTGGTTTCACCGAGAACACTCCGGTTATCGCCGAATAGCGCCTTCAGGGCCCCACCGAACTCAGAATCAATACGGAGGTCTTTACTATGCGATAATACCGACAGGTGTCGCCGAGAGTACCTAGGCTATCGCCGGACAGTACTTACGGGACCCCGCCGGCCTGAGAGTTACTAAGAAGCGGAAAGGGGGACTATGCTATGCGGGAATACCGACAAGTATCGCCGAGAGTACCTAGGCTATCGCCGGACGGTACTTACGGGACCCTGTCGGCCTAAGAATTACTACGACGCGGAAAGGGGACTTTGCTATGCGGAAATACCGGCAAGTATCGCCGAGAGTACCTAGGCTATCGCCGGACGGTACTCACGGGACCCTGTCGGTCTAAGAATTACTACGACGCGGAAAGGGGAACTTTGCTATGCGGGAATACCGACAAGTATCGCCGAGAGTACTTAGGCTATCGCCGGACGGTACTTACGGGACCCTGTCGGCCTAAGAATTACTGCGACGCGGAAAGGGGAACTTTGCTATGCGGAAATACCGACAAGTATCGCTGAGAGTACCTAGGCTATCGCCGGACGGTACTTACGGGACCCTGTCGGCCTAAGAATTACTACGACGCGGAAAGGGGAACTTTGCTATGCGGGAATACCGACAAGTATCGCCGATAGTACCTAGGCTATCGCCGGACGGTACTTACGGGACCCTGCCGGCCTAAGAATTTTACGAGGGTCAGGGATATCGACAGGCATCGCGGCATCGCACTTACGGGACACCGCCGAACTAAGAATTACTACGGGGGTCGGGGATACCGGCAAGCATCGCCGAGAGTGCCTAGGCAATCGCCGGATAGCACTTACGGGACACCGCCGAACTAAGAATTACTACGAGTACGAGAATACCGACGCGTATCGCCGAGAGCGCTTAGGCAATCGCCGGATAGCACTCACGGGACACTATCGGGCTAAACATTACTGCGAAAGTCTTTATCATACAGGGCAGGTATCGCCGAGAGGGTTTAGGCAATCGCCGGACAGCCCCTTCGGGACCCAGGGAACTACGGGGATCAGGCGAGACACCAACAAGAGTCACCGGGGGCGCTTAGACGATCGTCGGATAGCGGCCTCGGGACCCTGCGGGGTCACAAACTACGGGATGGGATCATGCGGAGGGAACGCCGACAGGTATCACCGGGAACGCCTAGGCAATCGCCGGACAGCGGCCTCAGGATCCGGTCGGGCTACGAACTACTGGATGGAATCACACAGACTCGGGCAAGAGGCGGGAGGAAGGGCAGGGAAGATGAAGCCTCGGGCCTCCAGGTTCCCTAGTGTATATATTGTTGGTGGTCGTGCTATGTTTCTGTTATATTACATTTCACTTTATTCTTTCTGGGTTCCCTACCTATCGCACCGCTCAGCAGCCCGTATGCACGTCCAGAGACTCGCTTACCCCTGAACTCCCACGCTTGTATTCGTAGAAAGCCTCCTCTTCCCCGTGGGTACGGCGTAGATGCAGGATCTCCTCTCCGTAAGTGTAGTATCGATGCAGGGTCTTCTCCCCGTAAGCGTAGCGTCGATGCCAGATCTTCCCCGTGTCACTGATAGCGTTGGCGTGGATCCGGGCCGCCACGTGTTATTTTACTTTTTCCAAGCCACTCGAATTTTTCCGCGAACACGTCCGACTCCTACGACTGCTCCCAAACGACTTTTTCTTCCACGTTTTCCCCGCTCAGAGCCGGCGTTCTGCTCGCTCTGCCGATCCAGCGTCAGCGTGGGCGGCTAGCGTCGTCATCCTCGCTGCGGCAGAAGGCTGCGTCGTTGTTTCCCCTCTCTTTCGGCGTCTGTAGCTGCGCCGGTGACTTTCGCCTCTCTTTTCCGCTGCTGGCGCGTCGTTGCTGGATTTGATTGCTGTTCTCAGCGGTCCTCTTCTGCCGTTGCTGCGTTGATGCTGTTATCTTATCTTTTCAGCGCTTCTCCTCTGCCGTTGCTGCGTCGATGCCGGCGGCTCGCTGTTCTCGGCGTTTCTCTTCTGCCGCTGCCGCGTCGATGCCGGCGGCTCGCTGGATCCCGGTGTTTTCCTCGTCTCTCTTTGGCCGCTGCTGCGTCGTTTTTGTTGGGTTTGGTTCTCGGCGTATTCCTCGTCTCTCTTTGGCCGCTGCTGCGTCGTTGTTTTCGGGTTTCTGCTTTCTCGGTGTATTCACGCCGTTGGTGCGTCGATGCCGTTGGTTTTCGGTCCTCGGTGTATTCCTCTCCCTCTTTGGCTGCTGCTGCGTCGTTGTCGTTGGGTTTCTGCTTTCTCGGTGTATTCACGCCGTTGCTGCGTCGATGCCGTTGGTTTTCGGTCCTCGGTGTATTCCTCTCTCGTTTTAGCTGCTGCTGTGACTCGTTGTTGTTGGGTTCTGTTGGTTCTGAAAAGCCAGTGGCGTCCGCCGTGATCGCGACTTTCCCCCCTTTAAAGAAGATAATAAGCTACGTGGGGCTTAGAGACCCCTCGGGCCGTATAATATATAAAATTAATGTCATGTAGCCTTCGTGGCCTTTGAGTAAATATAAAGTGTGTATAAAATTTAGTGATAGGTAATTGTTCCATGGCTTGATTTAAATATTCTTTTGTGTAATCAGAAAATAATCTTAAAACACACAAGGAATATATTTTATAAATTTTTTCAGTATTATTAATACAGGTTTTTTTATTTCTGTCAGCAGACACGCACCACACACACATAAACATATATATACGTACTTTTTCAAACACATTCACTGAAAACATGTACCGGGTTTTTCCGGCTATCTGTAGACAGCAACAATCGATTGAATTTTTCTTCCAACTTAAAGAAAACAAAAAAGAAACAGAATGAGCAGCTACAGTGTCTCTGCGACGTCAGATTCCAATGTTTTAGCCCTAAGTGAGTGTTCGGAGCAGAACCCAGCCGATTAGCTGCTTGCCAAATAGCACCTAATTCTTGGCCCTCAGCCGCTTATTTTGTTTGTTACTTATATCTATGTCACTCATTTGTTTGTTAAAGCTTTGCGCGTGCTTGCCCTGCTAAACGCTCTCTGCCAGCTCGCTCTTCGCTATCTCCGCTTTGCGTCTGCCTACCGACGTCAGCCGAGCGAAGCTGCGCTTAGCGATCGGAGCGGCAATGTAAAGGGCAGGCAAGCCACACTTGCAATTTGGATGTCACGCATTAAAGAACATATCGTAATTTTATTTCTGCGCCGAGTTTTATTTAATTCGAAATAATTAGTCGGCCGATTGGGGATAAGAAACATTGGTGACCCCGACGTGATCTCTGAGTTGCAGTGTCAATTAATAATCATTCGCGATCGACATTCGTTAGCCCTAGCAAATTTTCGGCGGTTAAGCACAATTCGGTGCTAAAACACACTTACATACACCTACATACACGCATTGCTGGCTATTAATTTCTCTGTCGCGACAATTCAGTCAGTGCAGTGCGGTAGGCAGTGCAGCGAACTCACTAATACACACAAGCGGAGTACAAAGCGGAATCGGACAGCTCGCAAATCCGCACAGCTAAAGGCATTAGCTGTAATCCCTTTGCTTTCGGTTCCCACGTTTATACGTATACAGGGTGTCTTTTTCGGTCGTGCTGAGTGACTCTTTTAAAACCTCAACATGGCAGCACCTGAGCCTACCAATGTCGCGAACGCAGCAATGCCGAGTGATGTAGATTTCTACAAGCACAAGGCCGAGTCCATCGCGCGCCAACTAAAGGCCATGGATCGCTCTCTCACCAAGGAAGAGCTTGCCGAGTTAGATGAGGCAGAACTTCAAGCTCGCTTAGAGCAAATCGAGCGAATGAATGCGGATTTCGATGCCGCTCAAACGAGCCTTGAAAGGCTGGATTTCCTGCAGTTAGCCCATGATGCCCGGCTGGACTTTTCGAATGTTTATGTCAAGGTTAGGTCCAGGCTGTCGCGGGAGTTGATGGCTGCTCGCACGGTAAATGTTGCCAATTCAACGGCTCGGCATACTCTCGAGGGGAATTCGTCGTTGTTCGCCTATAATAGTATAGGCCGTTCTCGAATGCCCGAGTTGCAGCTTCCGCGATTCGGTGGGAACTACATGGATTGGCCAGAATTCCACTCGATGTTCTCGACAATGGTGCACAAAGACCATCGTATACCAATCATCGAAAAATTCCAATATCTTCGTGGATGTCTAGATGGTTGGATGCGCTGGATACGATTCGTTCCTTCGAACTTTCTGAGGAGAATTACGTCAAGGCGTTGAATTTGCTAATGTTGCGATTCGATAATAAACTGTTCTATTTTCAGGCACACGTCAAGGCTATTTTCGGGCTGCAAGGGGTGGAGAAGGGCTCAGCTATCGGCTTGCGCGCGCTCAGCGACAAAATCAATTCGCACTTGCGTGCACTTCAGACCTTGGCGACCCCGCAGGAGATTTCCGATGGGTTGCTGATCTTCATCATAGGCACGAAATTGGACCACAAGACCAAGGAGAAATGGGAAGAGCACTTGCCGACGTCAGGATTGCCTCGGTGGTCAAGCATGGCCTCATTCTTGGAAGCAAGATGTCGGATGCTGGAAAATTTGGGATCGGCTATGGTAACAATTCCTAGCCAGCAGGTGGGAGAAAGTAAACCTAGCACCCTAATCACCTCCATTAACGATCATAATAGCTCAACATGCAAGTATTGCAAATCCTCCGATCACTACATATCCCGATGCCAGGCATTTCTAGATCTCCCTGTTTTTTCTCGATACAAGGAGGTGAAGAAGCGCCATTTATGTCTAAACTGCCTCAACAAATGACATTCATTGCAACGCTGCAAGTCAGGGGCATGTAGAAATTGCCAAGCAAAGCATCACACACTGCTCCACATGCAGTCGGGCGCTGACGCTGAGTTGCCGTCGCCGAGCACGGAATCGACCCAGCATGATCCTGCAAGTGCCCTAGTAGCAAGCAAATATACTAGCCCTCCCCCCTCGAGTCAAAAATCTCTGCCTAGCCAAAACGTGCTGCTAGCTACCGCAATCGTATATGTCATGGGCCGTTTTGGATCGCTTATTCCATGTCGTGCCATTTTAGATTCCGCTTCTCAGGTTAACTTTATAACATCGAGACTCGACAATCAGCTGCAGTTAGATCCTCACCCGTCTCACGTTCAAATCGCCGGTATTGGAGAGTCAATTCTACCATCCAGCAAGGCTGTAGACATCGTCCTGCAATCTCAAGACGAAAGCTATCACGGTTTCCTCTCTGCAATTATCACTGCCTCAATCACAGGAATGCAGCCTAACTTCGGCCTAGACGCAAAGGATTGGCCAATGCCAAATAATCTAAAACTGGCTGATCCTAATTTCGCCAAGCCCCAGCGTGTCGATCTGTTGATAGGTGCTGGTTTGTTCTTCGAATTAATGTGCGTTGGACAGATTCGACTGTCAGACCAATTGCCAAGATTGCAGAAGACGAAACTTGGCTGGATAGTGTCAGGAAGTATTAAAAACTCTGAGAAAGCCCGTGCGGCGCTAGCAGCCGTTGAAGATCCCCCTGTCATCTCCGCTTGCGAGACTAATTTGTGCGATATTGTAAGGCGGTTTTGGGAAGTCGATGGAGATTATTCGCCCTCATCAATTTCGGAGGAAGATGTTCATTGCGAACAGCATTTCGTCACAAACTGCATTCGCCTAGATTCCGGAGCTTACTCCGTGCGTTTGCCAACCAAATTCAGTCTAGAGGAATTAGGAGAATCGTATCAGCAGGCGCTACGTAGATTTCTCAATTTGGAGAGGAAGCTAGCAAAAAATGCACAGCTTAAGGCAAAATATATGGAGTTTCTCCAGGAGTATCGTGATTTAGGACACATGTCGCCAGCTTCGCGGCAGTCAGACCTCCCGCAGTACTTCTTGCCTCACCATTGCGTCCACAAGCAGGATAGTACAACCACCAAATTACGCGTAGTGTTCGATGGATCTGCCAAAACAGCGTCTGGAGTATCACTGAATGATGCGCTAATGGCTGGACCCACCATCCAACCTAAAATTCTGATAACTCTGCTTCGTTTCCGCTTTTTTAAAGTCGCCTTGTGTGGCGATATCTGCAAAATGTACCGCTGTGTACGCGTTTCCCATCCCGATACGCACGTCCAGTGCATCCTATGGCGCAATGACCCGAAGGAGGAGATTCAGGAGTTCAAGTTGGAGACTGTTACTTACGGAACCAAACCTGCCGCTTTCTTAGCAATTCGTGCTATGCATCAATTGGCAAATGATGAAAAGTTGCGTTTTCCGCTTGGCGCTGATGTTGTTCGAAGAGATTTCTATGTCGATGATCTCATATCTGGAGGGGACAGCATTGATTCTGTCATCAAGATTCGTCAGCAGGTAAAGGAGCTACTTTCGAAAGGATGTTTTCCCATACGTAAATGGTGTTCCAATGAACCCGCTGCTTTGGAAGGCGTATCGGAGGCGGATCGCGAAAAGTTCCTTACCTTTCATGACGGGACTGAAGTAACCAAGGCGCTTGGTCTAGTTTGGGATCCCACCACGGACAATCTTCTGTTTAGCTTCGCTCACGTCGGAACCGCTGCAGGCCCAATATCGAAGCGTTCGGTCCTGTCTACACTAGCTAGGTTCTACGATCCTCTAGGGCTCATCTCTCCCATCATCACAAAAGCTAAAATATTTATGCAGTCGCTATGGAACGAAAGCCTAAAGTTGAATTGGGACGAAAGCCTGCCCCAGGATCTACATACGACTTGGATTGAGCTGACTTCGCAGTTGTCGATGGTTAAAAACTTTAAGTTTCCACGTTACGTGCTTCGGCAGCAAGCCAGAATTGAAAAGCACGCGTTTTGTGATGCGAGCCAAGCAGCATATGGCGCCTGTGTATACATGCGTTCGGAAGCTCTTGGCATTGTGCAAAGTCATCTCTTATGCTCTAAATCCAGAGTCGCGCCCTTGAAAAGTATGACTATCCCCAAGCTTGAGCTATCCGCTGCCCTCGTATTAGCCGAACTAGTGTTCACCATAGTTAAGGGATTATCAGCTCCATGCCAAATACATTGCTGGTCGGATTCGTCCATAGCCCTTGCCTGGATTCGAGAATCACCATTGAATTTTAATATATTTGTTTCTAATCGAGTTCAGCGGATTCAGGAGCTCACCGCTGGAATGACTTGGCATCACGTGCCCACAAAGTTGAATCCTGCCGACATCATATCACGTGGATCCACGCCCGCTGAACTAATGGATAGCAGCCTTTGGATCTCTGGACCACCATTCTTGCGTCTTGAGAGCTCAGAGTGGCCTGCAGGCTTGCAATTGCCGACCGATGTACCAGAACGTCGTCATGCAGCATTGGTTGTTTCAAACGAAAGGGATGTATCGTACGATTGCAAATTTCAAAACTCATTCGGATCCATGCAGCGCGTCTTTGCTTACATATATCGATTCTACATTCTCAAGGACAAAGGCATAGCGCGGTCGAAGGGTCAACTTACCGTAATCGACATCAAAAATGGTACGCATTTGCTCATAAGGGCAATACAGCAGCAACAATTTTCGGAAGAGATAAGGGCCCTCGCCAGCAAACAGGCCCTACCCCCAAAAAGCACGATGGCCTCACTGAATCCATTTCTGGATAGCTTTGGATTGCTGCGTGTTGGAGGCCGCCTCCAAAATGCCGAATTGGACTACGACGCGAAGCACCCGATCCTGCTTCCTAAGGGACATCCTGTCACTGTCTCTATTATTATCTTCTTTCACGAAAGGTTTCTCCACGCAGGAGCTCAAGGATTGCTCGGACGGCTTCGGCAAAAATTCTGGCCTATTGGTGGACGCAAATATGTGGCGGGAATCATTCGCAAATGTGTTAGATGCTTTCGTTTGAAGCCAGTGCTGAGGGAACATATCATGGGAAACTTGCCTGCGGATCGCGTAAGGACTAATCCAGCATTCCACACAACGGGCGTTGATTTTTGCGGACCCTTTTATCACAAGTCGGAAGTCAGAAGCAGGCCTCCTATCAAATTTTACATCGCTGTCTTCGTATGCTTTAGCACCAAAGCAACTCATTTGGAAGTCGTTCGGGATCTATCTACAGAATCCTTTCTGGCAGCATTAAGGCGTTTTATAAGTATACGTCCCAAACCTCGAATCATCTGGTCAGACAACGCTACAATTATTGTAGGAGCAAAAAATGAGATTTTGGAGCTTCGGCAAATGTACCTCAGCGATCCTCATACGTCGGCTGTGTCACATCTCTGCGATTCTAGTGGAATCGATTGGAAATTCATCCCCCTCGCTCACCTCATTTTGGGGGTTTGTGGGAGGCGGCTGTTAAAGCAGCTAAATATCATTTTCATCGCATCGTCGGGACCTACATTTTTACTCTTGATGAAATTCAGACCTTGGCTTGTGAAATCTCTGCTTTGTTAAATTCCCGTCCGCTTTATGCAATTACAGAAAGTCCCGATGATCTAGATGTGCTCACGCCAAACCACTTTCTCAATGGAGCCCTGAAAGCTGCATTCGACGAGCCAGATGTGGCGCATCTCCGGGTCAACCTACTTAGTCGATGGCAGCGGCTGTGTCAAATGAAGCAGGCGTTTTGGAGAAAATGGAGCACGGCGTATCTTTCGATTCTTCAGGAGCGGTGCAAGTGGCGGTCATCGTCTCCAAACATCAGCTAGGAGCGCTCGTCATGATCAAGGAGGAAACGCTGCCACCATTAAGGTGGCCGCTTGGCCGCATTGAGAGCGTCATCCCAGGAAAAGATGGAACCATCAGAGTAGCCGTCATCCGCACTCAAAGAGGCCGTTTCAAGAGGGCCGTTGGAAAAATAGCGGTTCTGCCCCTTCAGGATGGATCTGTTGAAAGCCTTTGCCTTCCAACGGGGGGTGAATGTTCGGAGCAGAACCCAGCCGATTAGCTGCTTGCCAAATAGCACCTAATTCTTGGCCCTCAGCCGCTTATTTTGTTTGTTACTTATGTCTATGTCACTCATTTGTTTGTTAAAGCTCTGCGCTTGCTTGCCCTGCTAAACGCTCTCTGCCAGCTCGCTCTTCGCTATCTCCGCTTTGCGTCTGCCTACCGACGTCGGCCGAGCGAAGCTGCGCTTAGCGATCGGAGCGGCAATGTAAAGGGCAGGCAAGCCACACTTGCAATTTGGATGTCACGCATTAAAGAACACATCGTAATTTTATTTCTGCGCCGAGTTTTATTTAATACGAAATAATTAGTCGGCCGATTGGGGATAAAAAACATTATCTCCACAGTGAGCATAATTGTTAAACGAGTATATAACGAGTATCGATATTGAAATACCTAAAGCTTTACCTACCACAATGTGCAGTGCAACAGTACAGCTGCAGTCATAACTACATACTTACATATATAGTCACACCAAAAGACCTAACACCGAATCAAAACTATAATTTCACCCATAGGAAAGAACTCAACTGAAACATAAATATATGAACTGTAACTATTAAGCCCTAAATTGTAATTTAACTGATCGAAAATAATATCCAAAAACCGGAACTGAAGCCGTTTGTATCAACTAACTTCTCAAGAGACATGCGAAAAGTATTAGGGTGGTAGCGCTGCCCATAATCAGATCAGAGTTAGCTACAAACAGAGAGTCAAATGCCACAACTAATTCCACACTCGATCCGCGTGATCTGAGAGCAAGCAGAAACCGAAACGAATCTAACATAACAATTTTAATAATAATTCTATTCTACTTAACAGGCAAGAACTAAAACCAATAAAAACAGAATATACAAATTAAATGAGAAAGTGAACTTTTTATTTGCCAAATCCGTTTCGGGCGGTGTGGGCATGGCTTGAACCATGAACCATCCAGGCGGTGCCTGTGATTTTGTTGCATAAAAATGTTTCTTATAGGGATTATAGAAATGAATACAAGATATTCTGTATTCCAATCTACTGCAGTACAACCTTGCGTATACGTGATAGCATTCCGCCATCGCCATCACCATCCGCCATCATTAAATGTACATTACATGTTACATGACATGACATTTGTACTACGTCTGAATTTCATGTGTGTTTGTGTATTTCCTAAAAAGCAAGGGCAGGACGGAGTATAGAAATCGGAACATCGGAGCCGAAAAGCTTTTCTTTAACGTTAACAGAGTCGAAAAGCTATTCTGAAAAGTTAACAGTGCCCAAAAGCTTTTCTGCGATTTTTACATCCGTATGTACTTGCCGATTCTTACATTCATACTAAACACATGTAGAGAAAGAATGTGGAGGATGGATGCTAAGCGATAGAGAGTCTCGCATATTTGTAAGGTGGGGTTGGGGATCGGTTGGGGGGTTGTATGGGTATTTTGTTTGTTTTGCTTTGCTTCGGCCTTTGTCGTTGTTATTGGTGTCATCGTCGGCGTTGTCGTCGGCATTTGGAATCGTGTTATTTTTATGCCCGCACGAGAAGCTGTCGTCTTCCGCTGCCTTTTCGTCTTCTGGTTCCCACCGAACGTCCGTGTTGTGTCTGCGGCTGCACTTCTACTTTCTGCCTTCGTCTCAGTCGTCAACAGGACATCGAGCAGTGCAAGTCGACTGGTCGCACGTGGATGTAGCGGATGTTGTTGCTGTAGCCCTGTCTTGCCGTTGGCGTTGGATTGACAGTGAGTGAAGTAGAGTGCAGTTTTGGATTTTGTAAAGTTTCGATTTGTTGTCGTTGTCGTTGCCGTTTCTGTTGTCGCTGCTTCTGGCTGTATCCCCGTGTCCTTGTCCTTGCGTCGCGTGTGTTATCCATAGCCTTGCTCATGGTCAGGTGTCACAACCCCACACCGCACCCCTCCACCAGCTCATCCGCAAGCTATTCACGATTGCACTCAGGTCGCAGTCCTTACCCAGCCTCCGCCAATTGAATGCAAAAGTTCAGGCTATTCCGAGCGCTAAAAGCCACCCTTCCCCCCACGAAGATATTTGGAATCAATGCATTAGAATTAACATAAACTGCCTGGGATCGACATACACAAGAGCCGGAAGGAGGCTGCGGCTGAGGCTGCCATACCACACCACTGCCACATGTCATAAGTCAACTACAGGGCTGCTGCTCCTCTTGTCCACTCGCAGCTCTGGGACTGAGCGGATGCCGCTGCAATATGCATTTATTCGCTCAGTAAGGGAGTGAGTGCGAGGGAGAGATGAGCGAACGCGGCAGCGGAGGCACCGTCACCGGTGGCCGTCATGCCCGGGTCAGTCCCACGCCCGGACGTGCCAGTAAGATTGCGTACACGCCATGTCCGCGCTCCGAGCCGCAACAGGATCTGGCACTGGCAGTGCCGGCCCCAGCGCGCAATTGCCTGGCCATACCCATGTCTTCGCTGCAGACGGCCAACGGACCCAGCAACAAAGGTAAGTGGGGGTCAGGGTCATGACAATCAAATAAAGAAGAACAAGAGATGAAATCCGGTAAATGTGTCTTATCTGACACTAATAGGGCTAATGAGTACAGCGGACACGCTTTTGGCATGCAATTGTTATGTCTGTTCTCTTTGGGCTCTGATCTGTTCTGGGTCTGGGTCTCGGTATTCGATCGAACCATTTGTTCCCGGCAATACGAATAATTGCGAAAATAGATGTTTACCTTAGCTTCTGTTTTTCCGTTCCTTTTCTTTCCTCTCCCATATTTGTCCCCCACCTTTATTTCATTTTCCCCTTCGAACAAATTTAAATGCAACTTTTGACTTTGATTGCCATTTCATTGTCTTCGGCAATCATCAAAACAAAATTTGTGTTTTTCTTTCCACAAATACAAACAGAGCGTAGAGCGGTAGAGCCGCAGAGCGTTAGAGCGTTAGAGAGGGAAAAAGACCTTTTGGCCAAAGACCGACGCCGTCTGGCGTTTCAAAATCGATTGGCAATTTCTCAGAGCTGATTGCAACCAACACGAAACAGCGGCAGCCCCACAACCCGAAAAGCTTATATTAAAGATCACAGAACTAGATTTGATTGCCACCAAAATAGATTTCAATGAAATTGTTGGTGTTCCCGTAGTAAGCTACAGTAAAGGTGAAATTATTTGGTTTATTTAAATGCCCAGAGCTGCTGTGATCTTTAGGCTGCCGCAAGGATTGACTCATTATGTGGATACATATGTATCTTCTTGATCAGCATGAACAGACGAGCTGACATAGCCATTTCTACTGCTTATAGCCAAACTAGAATCTCTTCTGAGTCTGAAATCAGACAGATTGGACCACTAAATCATTCATGGGATTCTCGCAGTCTGCAGTTTGCCTACCACTTTTTACCACCTTAAATCACCAGCGATCTCGAACCTGTCCTCACATATGAAAATTAATACTTAATTAATAGCACCGACTACGACAGAAACAGAAAAAGAGTTGCAGTAAAGGCCCATGCCAGAGCCTGTGCTACTCATAAATCTGGCACCAATCTCTTTGTCTCTTCTGTCTCTGGTTAATTAATACTTTGCCCGGGTGGCCAGAAAAAGTCAATAAAAGGGGTAACGTAAAAGCCCCCTTGATCCTTCCTGCTGCTACCCCCTAACGTAGGAAGCGGAAACGTTCGCTCCGCGTGCAACGCTGCGTATGATTTATGCAGCGTTTCAGAAGCTGTTGCATATGCATGAGCATCATTTGTACAGGTGAGCAGAAGGAGCAAGAGAAGCAGAAATTGCAACCACCGCAATGCAACAATGGGAAATTACATAGAAAAAACGCAAACAAAGAGTAAATTGAAAAGCCAACTAGAAGGAAAGGCAAAGGCAATGGCATCCCACTCACGAAACGGGAGCAGCCAAACTTGGATGCTCTTCAGGGGCAAAGAGACCTTTTGGCTATAGAAAGGGTATCCCAGCAGCAGCAACAATCATTGGGTTGGTGTTGCTTTTTTGGATCTCTGCCAAACATGGACGGAACAGGAAGGACGGATGGACAAACTCAGCCTCAGCTTCAGCCCGGACAATGACAACATTGATAGCTAGCTGGCGACACGGCGACCCCACTTCATTTATCAAAATTTATGACTCTGCCAACGGCCGCACAGCAATTGCATCGGCAACAAAGATGTAGATTGCAACTGTCACTGCCATTGCCACTGACAGGGCCAAAGCCGCAGTAAGGTCAATCTCATTACAGCTGACTCACAAAGAAAAAAGTAGCCGGAACAGACCTCAGCTTCCACAGGCCAGCTTTAGCCAAATCCTATTCTGGCAGACAATTCTGGCAGGTATCGCATTCAAAGATCACCGCAGTCTAAGTTGGGGATAAGAGTTCTCTGATGCAATTGAGTCTATCAAAATGTTTTGGCTACGTACAATATTTAGTACAGATTTTCCCCATGAAATGCCTTCCCAGAGAAACTTTCTTTGTAAATTAAACCATAAATATTTCTTCGCTCACTTTCGGCTTGGGTTAATCTTTGGGGCTTCTCCCTCGATTTCATGCTCTATTTAGTGCCCAAGTACCCCGACTTTCTCTGGGCCGTTCCCTTCCTTCTTGGCTTCCCCTTTTCCATCACATTTAATCCACTTGGCAGCCTTTTTCCTTCACGCTCAGATTTATTTATGCAGAAAGCAAAAATGCCATAAAGAAATATGCTGACTATTTATGTACATTATATTGTACATATTTATGTGTGACGTATGTGTGAGAGGGCTCAACGATTTCCAGGGAAATCTAACAATAAAAATCTTTAATGCATATGCCTGGCTAAGGACTCCATAAATCCCTTTTTGAGCCACAAAATGTATTCATTTACGATGGCGGAGGTGAAGCCTCCCCTTCCATACACGTGGAATACCACCTTCTTCTCTGGCCTTTTCTGCCGTCGAATGAATGATGAAGAAATGCGCAAATAAAATGAATGCCAAAGCATGAATCCTGATGCTGCAGCACCCATTTCCGACAACGCCTGCCTACTCCCCTGGTGAAGATGCATTCCATGGAGAGTCACGTAAATGAAAGTCGGTAGGGGAGGTTCTCAAAAGAACAAATAAAAACCTATGTAAATTGTCTCTACAAGGCAGTAACGGAAGGCAGGCGCCTCTGCTATAGATCTTCATGTAATGTGGGAGTTTTGTTTATTCTGTACGAGCTCCCTATCTAAAAGTTCCCAGTTGTGGGAATAGTTGATTGATGCATGAGAGATATGCCTATGAAGATACAGGCATAAATTATACGCCTGTTGTGTATTGAAGATTCAAGGAGCGGGGAGTGCTGTTCCGTTTTGTTGATGTCGGTCTCCAGATATATCGATTTGATACAAATGCGCTCCTATAAGCCCCTTTAAAAACTTCCTCAGTAGTTTTCCTTCCCAGAATAAGCCGAAAAAGATGGAACTGGAAAATTACCTCAAGTCGCGCTAGCAGTTATGCAAAAGAAAATTGGTTTGAAAAGTTTCACTCTTCTTAATCCAAGTACGTCTTTGCCTCTCATTTGTTTAATTTTGAATGATTTTGTGCCATTTTCTTGGGAAAACTTTGTACGGCATGCAAATGCAATAAGGAAAGCCCAAGAAGAAAATAAAATGAGTTTCCATGTTGGATAGACCCACACAGAAAGGCCGCCATTATACATACACAGATACACTCTTAATGCTGCTTATTAGGGTTGGTCTTGCGACAAAGTTTCGGCGTTCGTCACTTGAGCGGTGGTGATAAGCTCTTCTGATGAGCCTGAGCCTGATCCGGGGCCAAGCCCAAGGACGCACAAAATTAGTGGAAGTCGGTGACGGGGGGGCGGAATCTTCGTCTTTGCGGATAATTGATTTGTGGCAATCGTTCAGGATGATGAATGCTTTTGGGAAAATCTCACAAAATATACTTTTCGAGCTATGTGGCGGACATTTTTCAGATACTTTAAGTCTCCCAGAAGCCTCCCCAAATCTCCCACCCTCCTTTTTCCCTATTTCTTTTTACCAATTGGCATGGCACAAACAGGGGTTTCCCATAGAACCGATAAAACAAGAGCGAAAAAAAATTACTTGTAAGTTCTAGTCCATAATTTGCAGCAATTGACCAAATTGAAAGGACCACAAACCAAATTGTGGGCGACGTATGCGGTGGATTTCAAGGCCCTATATGCGCCCCTAAAAATATGCAATAATTTATGACACCAGTCCATAGCGAGAGTGTGTGCGTGAATGATATTTTATAGGGGAAACGAGAGAGAAAACAAAGATCATTTTTGTTAATAGTTCAAGGAAGTAGCTGATAACCAGCTATGTTGATTTAAATTAACTTTAAAATTGTATTTATTGATTTACTAAGTATTTCGGATCCGCGCAAAATATTTCCGCTTCGTTGGACCCCCCACGAAGACATTTTCCATAAATTTGTGTAGAAATAAATTTCTCAATTTAACGATTTCCATTGTTGTGGATTTTTTTGCTTTTGCAGCAGAGCCATAAATATCAGGGCCTGCCGTTGTCTGAGCCCTGATTTCAGCGCTTATTATGAATAATGACAGCAGAAATTAAATTGGGATTTGGTGTGGTGTGGGGTTGCTTGGCAAATATGAAAAGAAGTTCGCATTTGATTGACATGCAACTTGGCCTTTTTTATCAGCGTTTGAGCCAAATTGAGCTGGCTGCACTGGGCCCAGTTATCAATCAGAGCACCTTTGCCAGGTATGTCTTTCCGTCAGTTTGCTGACACCTGTTGAGAGAGCTGCACCACATCCAAAATGTATCGCAACGCCGTGCAGAAGTTCTGGGACATGGGCCAATTCAATACGGGCTTCGAATTTGACTCTGAGGCGGTCCTCAAGTGCGAGAGGACCCACACGAAGCGCAACAAATTGGCCACCCTGATGAACTGGCTCAGGCAGTTTAACGAGCCCCCATATGCGACCATATGAGTGAGTCTACATCTTCCACATATATTTCCATGTGTATGCGGTATGTGGTATGGTGGGGGCTGCCTTTAAGTGCAAACCAATATGTAAATTGTGCAAATGCTCTCCAACATTTTGTGTGTGCTGATGGTATTTTCCTATGGCCTACAGGCGGATGCGGGGGGTGGTGAAGAGCACTGACAGTTTGTTATGTGAGGTTATGGCCACTTGTGTCAGCAAAGCCATAATGGGCCGGAATTATTTATATACGAGTATCAGCATTTTGGCTCTTGCCAATGGCCAACAAGTTTTTATGCCACAATTCTCTCTATTTGGTAATTGGATATATGTATTTGATGCAGCACATGCTTCAATCGATTGTGGTGGGATATTATGCAAATATCATGTGAAATATCATAGCGCCTTATGCCAACAATTACCCTAGGAAGTGACGCTTATGGGGAAGATGGAATAAATATTTCTAAACTACATTTTGGAGCAAGGGTTTTGTATTTTTGTCAGAAATAGAGGAAAGCTTCTGATATTTGCATCTGCTGTACATGAACAAATGGTTATGGGAGGGCGGATCGCTAAGGTAGAGGTTCCAAAGAAGCGGGGTAGCGGGGGTTGAGACGTAATTAATTATGTAAAAGCGTAGGCCCGAGAGCAGTGTGGATCTTGAGAGCGAGTGGGAAAGCGAGATCTCTGTTAGACAGTGGGTACAGAGCTCTGTAAGTGGCTGTCCACGGAGAGCGGCGATAACAGGCTGTTGCTCAGTTACATCTTTACAGAAGGATTGCGGAGTCGGTTCTGCCCTTCGTATAACTATTTCTATTTTAAATTTGTAATACAAATTATAGAAAAATCCTTAATCCTTGAAACATGTCTGTACACATCCGTAAAAACTACTGTTAAAGCGGTAGCTATTTTGCAGGTACTTTTATTACCGGTTTTACAAACAAACGAGGGGGAACGTTGTGAGTTGCTGCGGAGACCGCAACTCTACAGTTATACCCGATACTAAGTCAGTATGACTCTCCTCCGGCAGACGCCGCTAATATTAAACGACACGACAAGGAGTGCGTGCGAGAGAGACAGAAAATCAGTCTGAGCGTGACGTCGGGGGCTGCGTAGCCAGTGCAAATTGATTTGTTCCTTTTGGCTATAAAAATGATCTGATCTGATCCAGATTCAGCAATCTGATAGATATGGTCATTATCTATGATTCTGCGTTTTTAGTTTTCTTGAATGTGAAATATTGTGGATGCAACAGATTTTCGTCCTTTGTGGGGGCGGAAAAGGGTGCGGCGAAATTCTGAGATATACGTTTTATAGTGAGATCTAACAGAAGTGCGGATACCAAATTTGGTTACTCTAACCTTAATAGTCTCTGAGATTTGTGGATGCCCCAGATTTTCGTCCTTTGCGGGGGCGGAAGGGGGTGTGGCGAAATTTGGACACGAAACGGTCAAGGTCCGATATCACAGGAGTGTGGATAACAATTTTGGTTGCTCTGGCTCTTATAGGTTCTGAGATCCTTGAACTCATATTTTGCAATTGACAAAACCGACCATGAAACCTGTGTGTTAGAGAGAGACAGAGCGAGAAAGAATGAAATTGTTTTCTTGATTCTGGCTAAAATCATTATACGATCTGGTTCAGATTGTGCACTGTAGAAGATATGGTCATCCTCACCGATTCTGCGTTTTTGGTTTTATCGTATCTTTAAAAATGTGAATGCCACAGATTTTCGTCCTTTGTGGGGGCGGAAGTGGGCGGGGCGAAGTTTTGAAATATTTTTGTGGCAGTGACATATCACAGAAGTCGGGAGCCAAAACATCGTTGCTCTAGCTCTTATAGTCTTTGAGCACTAGGCGCTGAAGGGGACGGACGGACGGACGGACGGACGGACAGACAGGGCTCAATCGACTCGGCTATTGATGCTGATCAAGAATATATATACTTTATGGGGTCGGAAACGATTCCTTCTGGACGTTACACACATCCACTTTTACCACAAATCTAATATACCCCAATACTCATTTTGAGTAACGGGTATAAAAATGTACAAACGTTGTTTACCGTTAAAGTTTGATGCGAGTGTAATCAGCCTCTGTCGCCATAAAACCCCCATGCAGCTGCCACACTTTCTCTCTCCCCCCTCTCTTTCACATGTGTGGTGGCCAGTTGTGACTCTAAAACTCCAGAGAACAGCTTGGGAAGTACGGCCCTCGCGTTTAACATTAACTCTGCTCTTTACAAAAACAAGATAAGAGATCAATTACAAGAGAGCAGTAGTTAAAGCTTCCATTGAAGAGCTTAATGTCTAATTTAGAGAAGCAGCGTGGATTTGTGGGAGTTATGTTTTAAAGCTTTACTAGAAATCATACGATTACTCCGTTAGTCGTGGAAGCTATGTGTAAGCTTTGCTTAGCATCGTACGATTACTCCGTTACCTAGGGAAGCAAGGTGTAAGCTTTGTCTAAAATCGTACGATTACCCCGTTGGTTGTGGAAGGTAAAGTTCCGATCGTAAGGGCTAATGCAAGTAATAGAACTTCTGGCTAGATCATTGCTATAGTGAAGCTGTGCGAATTCGGATGTGTCTTTTTATACAAATATATATATATACAAGTGAATTTGAAAACGTTGTGCAATCAAACACGTGCCAAGTAAATTAAAGTTCTGGTGGACTACATTATTCCTTTTGGATTAAGAAAAATAAAAGGTATTTGGACCTTACAATAGTGACACAGCTTTAACAGTCTCGTATCATAGGGCTGGAAATCTTACTACGTTCGACACCTCCAAGAACGAGGTCGTCAAAGTCCATCGATTTCTTAGTAGATCTGGGAAAGACCTCGGATTTCCCAGGAACCAGCATCTACCTAAACCAACGATAACTACAACCAAATAAACCAGAAAGAGCCGTTCAAAGATATACTAGAGTGAAACCCGAAGTTATGTGGATGCATACTTGAGCGGAAGTACATTTTGGAGTAAGACGAGAAGAATGGTTTTCTTGCGAATTCGGAGAAACTAATATGCCGCACTCGTCACCCTTCTCGCTTATGAATTAAGCGCGCGCCTAAGGCTTTCGCATATAGTTCTTCGCAGTGTGTGGAGTGGTTCTCAAACTGTGAAAATAAAACATTATTCTGCGGCGATCCACACTGCCGTTTAATAGTCGTCGTGTGAAAATGTACCAAAGTATTAGTTTTGAGTCTCGTCATGAGATTTTCCATTTATTAAAGATTAGGCTACGCACTAACTATTTTTGTATTGTATAGATTTTTTGTATAGATTTAAAAAGAAAAAAACCAATAATGTATATAATTACCCATAATTAGAAATTAGCGCAAATGAAAACCACATTTTTTAAGATCAGCCGTTGAGTGGCAAATCGTCGTCGTACGGGTATGGAAATGGAAAGAAAATCGGTGTTTCATGCGAATTAGAAGTGAAGACCTGTATATTCATAATTTTTCTCCCTTCCTCAGAATATGTTCCTACGTCCCCCTTGAGCTCAACGGACACGCCGGATAATTCGTATAAAGTATGAGTGAGTTACGAAACTTCCTTAAACGGAATTCTAGAGTATTTTCGAAATATATATCTGTCTTATAAAACTTCTATTCCGGTATATAAAACAACCATATCCGTGCCATAATTTAAAGCGGATCGGCTACTAATTTTTCTTTCACGTTTGCCTTCTAGTTATATAATTATCATATTTTTCTCTTCTTTCCAATTTAATTTCTTTTACGCCATATTCTCTACACATAAGTCCTATATACATATAACTAGATATAACTGGATACTATTTCTTCCTTCTTTATTTAATTACTTTATGCTAAGTTTATACTTATCTGGAAAACCATGAAGTCCAAACCCTTAAATTTTGAATTATTAAATAATAATTAGTAGATAATAATGGAACATTAAACCTTTCGTGTTTGTCCTGAGTAGAGCCTGAGGAAGTCCGATGATCAAATAGAGATGCGCTCGATTAGGGTTATGCTGTCGATTAAACGGCATACAAAGGTAGGGAGGGTAGAGAAGGGGTCAAAGTCATCTGAGTTCCCCAAGAGCGACGGAATATAGCCTGACTATTTGTCGGTAGTCGGTTAAACAGTTAGTTAAAATTCACATTATTTTCTTTTTGATTTCTTTGGTAGAGTTCCTTTTGAACATTAAATCAAGTGTACCTAAAACATCTTTGCGAATGTGTTCGTATAGCAGATAGGAGAGTAGGAAAGATCCCACGACATTCCGGCGAGCTAGTTAGAGCATAGCTAGAGGTACACGTTCCGAAATCCTGCTATACTATTGGTGTCTGACCGTCAAAAAAAAAGTATGTACAACCTCCATCCGTACATATAATCTCACACCTCTACGAATATGAATTTCTGGCACATTACATAGATTGGCGCCCAACGTGGGGCCAGAGTACGAGTTACTACTGGTTAAAACCCCCAAAAACTTTGCTCGTTGCAATTTTAAATTCCACATTAAAATTAATACTTCCCGTCCAACTACTGTAACGGAGGATATTGATGGAATTTTGGGTTTAAGATTCTGAGTTTCGGAATACCTAACCAAATAGAATCCGACAGGTAGCAAGGGATGGAAACTGATATTTTTTTTGTTACCAGAATTAATTTGCGAATATACGACAGCTATTCACAAAGGCGGATAGGTCGGCCAAATTATAATAGGATAACCCCAAAAGAGTTTATGAGGGAAGAGTATCGATGGCTTTCGGAAGTCTAATTTTCTAGATATAGATTTGGAAATTAGCCATTGCCAAGGTTACTGACCACATAAACATACCATAGACCAAATTAGATTTCATTGAGGTTATATTCCGGCGACAAGAGAAAGCGTATATCGGACGGAGTCAAGCCCGAAAAGGACAAATATTGGGTATTTAGGAAAATTTTGTAGAATTTATTGAAGCTTTGGTCCTATAATTAGGGATTTCCACATTTAGTGATCAGAACTCGTATTACTGGGTTACCTTAACATGTCACCAGTACAACGTATCCCAGGGGGCAAGGCGTCGGGTGACGTGGACGCCCGATCTGTGGTATATGTCAAGAAGCCATAAGAAGAAGTCAACTAATATGTACTGCATCTTGTGGGCACAGGTATCATGATACTTGCATGAAAGAATTCGTGAAAAATAACAGAAATTGCCCCGTATGTAGGGCGGAGTTGAATCCGGAGGAACTTTCGTTTGATGAGAATACTCTAGCAGCCGAATTACCACCCGACATGGGTTCGGGTATAGTGCCGTTAGAAGGGGGATCCAACCCGGAGTCAAACGCTTCAGAGAGAGGACATCAAAAGTCAAGAGGGGCTAGGCCTAAACAGGGATGGGGAACTACATCGCGCAGAGGGATGCATACTAGGTTGCAGTCTCAACAATTTCGGGATAATTCTTTGGGCAGTATCAGCCATAGGTCGGGCGAAGGAGATACGCCGGACAGAACCCTTGAGGTTATACAAGCCCTGATAAAAGGTGAGCAGAAAGATATGATGGTGGAGCTAAGTTCATTCGTTAAGAATTTGATCGAAGAAAATCTACGCGGACAATTAGGTAGGATGACTATAGCTTCAGATAGCACGCCTGTGCAAGCGACAAGGCAAAATCACGAGCCTAATATAACAGGAAACTCGTTGTCTTCAGAAAATGGAAGGGAAAGGGGATTACCACATCCAAATGTCTCTAACAGGGCAATAGCTCCTGGGAAGGCCGCTAATATCTTAGCCAGTTGGCGACTAAAGTTTGACGGATCCAAAGACGCTATGCACGTCGACGAATTCCTGTACAGGGTTCGTTCACTTACATCCTCCACTTTAAATAACGATTACGAATTACTCTGTGACAATATGCATCTGCTTTTCTCGTCTAAAGCCAGCGATTGGTTTTGGAACTTCCATAGAAAGAACCCACAGTTTTCTTGGCAAACTTTTTCTGCCTCGTTTAGACAACGATTCGATGATGCTAAAGATGATTTCGACTTGTGGGAGTTGATTAGAAAACGCCGTCAGAGAGAGGGTGAATCGTTTGACGATTACCAGACGGCCGTCGAAGAATTAGTGTCCAGGCTCTCACACGAGGTTAGCGAAAATAAGTTAGTAGACATTTTAAAACGTAACGCAAAAACGGCCCTCAGATATGAACTCTTGCATCTCAAAATCAGCGATCGAACTGGCCTGAGAGAAGAAGTTCGCAAGCATGAAAACTTCTGTAAAGACAACCATAACCCTTTTCCACGAGGTAAATTCAGTAAACCGAATGTAGCAGAAATACTTACGGACAATGAAGATATGGAGGAAGAAGACGTTTCGCAGATTTATCGTAAGAAACTGGTATGCTGGAACTGCGACCAGGAAGGGCATCGTTTTGATGATTGTTTAGGAGAAAGGCGAATTTTCTGCTATGGTTGTGGTGCTAAGGATATTTATAAACCTCGATGCGTCAAATGTAACCCAGCGAAAAACTTGAAACGGGATGTACCGACCGGAGCCCAGTCAGTACATCCGACCAAGAGCAGCAACTAAACGAAAGTAAAGCAACTACCTTAAGAGGGCTTTCCGAAGGGGTAGTTGACGTAAAACCGGATATGATACTACACCAAATTTGTACAGGTATAGATGTAGCGACTCAAACGATGGAGAGCAAAGAGTTAGATTCAGAAAATGTGAATACGTGGTTTAAATTGATAGTTAAGCCCAAACGATCGACGGTCCGGAGACGAGCGTTCTGGAAAAACGTCCAATCTGTTCGAAAACGTTTAGTCTCAGCAGTTATTCTGAGTTCAGATAACCGATTGTACACGGAGGTAATGATCGAAGGGCAAACTTATAAGGCTTTGCTGGATTCAGGAGCAACCATTAGTTGTTTGGGTGGGAGAGCAGCAACCTTTTTAGCACATCACCCACAATCTCAGAAGTGTTTGGGAACCATACGCACTGCCAGCAACGAAGCTTGTACCGTAGTGTCCAAATTGGTGGTTCCGATTGAATTCCGTAAAATAGTTAAGGAAGTAGAGTTCTTTATCATACCAGATTTAAAGCAAGATGTTTATTTAGGAGTTGACTTTTGGAAAGATTTCGGTCTTCTATCCCAATTATTGACCCGAGAAGGAACTGTGAGCTGTTTGGAGAATAGAGACGACACGATTATGAAGGAAACGCCTAAAATGCATTCCCTAAATGAAGAACAAAGGAACCAATTAGATGCGGTAATAAGAACCTTCCCGTCATATGAATGCGACGGACTAGGTCGTACACACCTAATACAACATTCTATGGTAATCAATGCCGAAGTACCCGTCAAACAACGACATTGGCCCATTTCCCCCGCGAAAGAGAAAGTGATGTTCGAAGAAGTAGAGAAGATGATTAAGCTGGGCGTGATAGAACCTTTAAATAGTCCATGGAGTAGCAATTGCGTCCTAGTAAAGAAAGGGAACAAGAATAGGTTATGCCTTGATTCTCGAGAGATCAACAAATATACCCGAAAAGATGCATACCCCCTTCCCCATATAGATGGGATACTCAGTCGATTGCCACCTGCCAAATACATAACGTGACTCGATATGAAGCATGCTTATTGGCACATTCCCCTAGAGGAGTCTTCACGCCAATACACCGCGTTTACCATACCTAACCGACCGCTGTATCAATACAAAGTTATGCCTTTTGGTCTAACCAATGCCTCACAAAGCCTCTGTCGTTTAATGGATAAGGTAATACCTGCTAACTTGCGTACGAGAGTGTTTGTTTACCTCGATGACTTACTAATTTTATCAGACGATTTCGAATCCCATTTAATGTTACTGAGAGAAGTTCAGTACACTTACGAAAGGCTAATCTTACGATAAACATTGCCAAGTCGCACTTTTGCATGCGTGAGATTAAGTATCTGGGGTTCATCATTGGATACGGACAGGTAAAGACGGATCCGAGTAAAATTGAAGCTATTAAAGAATTCCCCGTTCCCAAGACGGTGAAACAATTGCGACGATTCCTTCGTCTTGCTGGGTGGTACCGTCGTTTCGTCGACAATTATGCAACGGTAAGTTGCGCCCTCACAGAACTATTAAAGAAACCGAAAGCGTATGCGTGGAACCCTTTGGCCAATCAGGGATTTGAAAAACTTAAACAGTGCTTGACGTCAGCTCCCATTTTGTCTACTCCTGATTTCTCAAAACCCTTTTTGCTGTTATGTGATGCTAGTACTGTAGGAATTGGTTGTGTGTTAGCTCAGAAAAACGAAGAAGGAGAAGAATTACCCGTAGCATTCATGTCCGAGAAGCAACTAAAGCTCAGAAAAACTACTCAGTCACGGAATTAGAATGTTTAGCGGTGATAAAGGGAATTAAAAAGTTTCGTGCTTATGTAGAAGGTCAGGCATTCGAGGTGATAACCGATCATGCCTCATTACAATGGCTTATGCGTCAGAAGGAGTTGTCTGGTAGATTAGCTCGATGGGCCATAAAACTACAGGGATTCTCTTTTGAGATAACGCACCGGAAGGGCTCACTAAACGTGGTAGCGGATGCCCTATCGCGTAAAGAGGAAATTACTGTTTCTGAAATGGAAGAGCAGGGTCCGATAGTTGATCTATCTGCCGCAGAATTTAAATCACCAGAATATATGACCTTAATTGATAATATTCGCGCTAAGCAAGACAAATTACCAGACTTGAAGATTCTCAATGATTTTGTCTACAAAAGAACCGAACCTGATCAGGGAAATAATGGTGTAGATAATCTATCTTGGAAATTGTGGATTCCTAGGGAACTCACCCAAGGTGTATGCCGCTCACAGTGGAGTAGGGAAAACCATCGAAAAGATTAAAAGATATTTGTTTTGGCCAAAAATGAACAAGCAAATACGTGAGTATGTAACTCATTGTGAAGTGTGTCGTCACACCAAACACCCGAACACCGTGTTGAAACCACCCATGGGAAAACCAATGGTGTCTGATCGTCCGTTTCAAAAGCTTTATATGGATTTGCTGGGTCCATATCCCCGATCCAAGAAAGGGCATATTGGTTTACTTATTATCGTAGATCACTTCACAAAATTTCATTTCCTATGCCCCCTTAGGGTGTTTACTTCCAATCGGGTGTGCGATTACCTCGAAAATTATTTGTTCTGTACATTTGGAGTCCCCGAGGTGATATTAACAGATAACGGATCTCAATTCGTTTCTGGAGCCTTTCAGGCTTTTCTAACCCGCTTTGGGATACAACATATTCGTACGGCGATATATTCACCACAGGCGAATGCCAGTGAGAGACTCAATAGATCGGTGTTAGCAGCTATAAGAGCTTACATAAGCCGGGATCATTCCACTTGGGATACCAAATTACCGGAAATCAGTGCTGCTCTCAGATCCAACATTCACCAAAGCACCGGGTACTCGCCCTATTTCCTAATCTTTGGACAAAATATGATTCTGAATGGTAAAGACTATGAGTTGCTTCGCCGGAAATCTTACTACGTTCGACACCTCCAAGAACGAGGTCGTCAAAGTCCATCGATTTCTTAGTAGATCTGGGAAAGACCTCGGATTTCCCAGGAACCAGCATCTACCTAAACCAACGATAACTACAACCAAATAAACCAGAAAGAGCCGTTCAAAGATATACTAGAGTGAAACCCGAAGTTATGTGGATGCATACTTGAGCGGAAGTACATTTTGGAGTAAGACGAGAAGAATGGTTTTCTTGCGAATTCGGAGAAACTAATATGCCGCACTCGTCACCCTTCTCGCTTATGAATTAAGCGCGCGCCTAAGGCTTTCGCATATAGTTCTTCGCAGTGTGTGGAGTGGTTCTCAAACTGTGAAAATAAAACATTATTCTGCGGCGATCCACACTGCCGTTTAATAGTCGTCGTGTGAAAATGTACCAAAGTATTAGTTTTGAGTCTCGTCGTGAGATTTTCCATTTATTAAAGATTAGGCTACGCACTAACTATTTTTGTATTGTATAGATTTTTTGTATAGATTTAAAAAGAAAAAAACCAATAATGTATATAATTACCCATAATTAGAAATTAGCGCAAATGAAAACCACATTTTTTAAGATCAACCGTTGAGTGGCAAGTCGTCGTCGTACGGGTATGGAAATGGTAAGAAAATCGGTGTTTCATCCGAATTAGAAGTGAAGACCTGTATATTCATAATTTTTCTCCCTTCCTCAGAATATGTTCCTACGTCCCCCTTGAGCTCAACGGACACGCCGGATAATTCGTATAAAGTATGAGTGAGTTACGAAACTTCCTTAAACGGAATTCTCGAGTATTTTCGAAATATATATCTGTCTTATAAAACTTCTATTCCGGTATATAAAACAACCATATCCGTGCCATAATTGAAAGCGGATCGGCTACTAATTTTTCTTTTACGTTTGCCTTCTAGTTATATAATTATCATATTTTTCTCTTCTTTCCAATTTAATTTCTTTTACGCCATATTCTCTACACATAAGTCCTATATACATATATACATATAACTAGGTATAACTGGATACTATTTCCTCCTTCTTTATTTAATTACTTTATGCTAAGTTTATACTTATCTGGAAAACCATGAAGTCCAAACCCTTAAATTTTGAATTATTAAATAATAATTAGTAGATAATAATGGAACATTAAACCTTTCGTGTTTGTACTGAGTAGTGCCTGAGGAAGTCCGATGATCAAATAGAGATGCGCTCGATTAGGGTTATGCTGTCGATTAAACGGCATACAAAGGTAGGGAGGGTAGAGAAGGGGTCAAAGTCATCTGAGTTCCCCAAGAGCGACGGAATATAGCCTGACTATTTGTCGGTAGTCGGTTAAACAGTTAGTTAAAATTCACATTATTTTCTTTTTGATTTCTTTGGTAGAGTTCCTTTTGAACATTAAATCAAGTGTACCTAAAACATCTTTGCGAATGTGTTCGTATAGCAGATAGGAGAGTAGGAAAGATCCCACGACATTCCGGCGAGCTAGTTAGAGCATAGCTAGAGGTACACGTTCCGAAATCCTGCTATACTATTGGTGTCTGACCGTCAAAAAAAAAGTATGTACAACCTCCATCCGTACATACAATCTCACACCTCTACGAATATGAATTTCTGGCACGT
This sequence comes from Drosophila miranda, assembly GCF_003369915.1. Lineage (NCBI taxonomy): Eukaryota > Metazoa > Arthropoda > Insecta > Diptera > Drosophilidae > Drosophila > Drosophila miranda. The sequence continues at coordinate 28,722,624 of NW_022881603.1, forward strand.
TACACATGACGCAAACGCACACAGCCATTCACATAAAGAGCAGTGCGCACACACACATACACATGCAAAAACACAAACACGAAGAAACAGTTTCCGGCCGCAACATTTGCAGCGCGTTTCATTGCGATGTCGGTGATGGTTCTTTGGGTCTGTTTTTGGTATTTGCACGTAATTTGCACAACATTTTTCAATTTTATGTTCGCGGAAATGGAATGATGCCGTTATTTATGCTCTCCCTTTGTGCGCCGGCCATCTTGTGAGCCCTCTGGCAGCCCCTCTGCGTCTGCCTCTTCTGCCCTTCCATCAGATTGGCTGGGGAAAAGCAGTTCGGAAAATTGAAACTGATGCAGCCAGAGCCAGCTGAAATGCTGACACAGATTTACTTGCAATTTGCACCACCGCTTTATGGTCTCTGTTTCCACCCCGTCCTAATTTCCGTTCCTATGTATCTGCCCTTCTCTTTGTTCTCCGTTAATGGTAGAGTTAATGGAATTTGGAATTTCATGTGGTTAATGGGGGTTCCCTGATACTCGTGGCACTCGTGGTAGTATTTCATTTTACTGCCAATTGGCACCACAAAACTGTGAACAAGCCCTGCCGTGTGACGTTGGGGATACCCTCGCACTCACCGACTGATAGATACGTTCTAGCCTTCACTCTGCCCCCTGTAGTGCCAGTTCCCATGTCCATCAACCGCGTATCTTTGACACCCGCTTATCAGAATCAATGCAGAGGCAAAGGTATGTCTTGTACTATATTCTGGATTGACATGCATCACATGCAATGACAGGGGGAGTCTACTATGCAAGCGTTAGTCATGGAGCAGTCATGGAAGTTTAAAAGTAAAGAGACTTCGACTATGTGATACCTCTTATGCAGTAACATACAAAATAAATGATTTCGATGATTCATAGATCCAACAGCCAATATATCGTTAATAATCAGCCCATACTAGACGAACCAAGTGGAGTAACTTGGTTCTCTCTCCACATGACATGGAAAGCTGATGAAAGCGTGTTCCGACAGTTCCGTTAACCGCAAAATATAATGCGCAAAACTCGACTATGGCATAAATTAGGCAGAACATTCTTATTATGATTATTATGGCCTAGAGGAGGACTCAATAACTAACTATCAAAATGACATTTGCCTTGTGGGAACCCTAATGAGGGAGAAGGGTGAGGTGGAGGGAGAAAATCACGTGCCTAGCACGGTAAAAGTTATGACCTGCTCAAAGGCGCACAGAGGAAGAAGGAGAGGCAGGAGCAGGAAAATAGCAAGAGAACAGTAAATTTATGCATACGTTAAGCAGCTCATAAAGGAAAAGCCGAAGAGCCAACTAAAGATTTACTGTGCAGTGCAGAATGGATGGAAAACGGCGACATTTTCAACACTTTTCCCAGTGCTCCACCACCAGCAGCACTTGAGAAGGCCATGAAAACGGAATTCATTTGAATTTATAAAGCATGGAATTTCATTTAGATCGGGTCTCTGGGGCGTGTCCAAGGACTAGTACTTGGAAAAAAGGCTTTCAATAAGCGATTAAGCCAAGTCCGAGCCACAACCAACACAGCAATCAAGGGAGGAACATTTAGTTGTCCGGATGGATTCCAAGCTTGTGGTTTTTATGGGTATAGGGTATTAGTGGCAGGACAGTGGAGTTGTTGCGTGTTGTTTGCCGCAGTTAGTCCGCATGCAACCCAAAAGTAATGGAGAATGGCCAGAGCAGGTCCTGCGGCAGGGTCATCTCGCACAGCACTAATCCCGACCCTGCTGCATGACAATTGCTGTCGGGGCAAGAGACAGGCGAAGCGCCCCAACTTAGACACATGTAAATCACATCTGGTCTCCAGGGCTCCGGGCCAGTTCAAGTAGAAAACGGACAGGCACTCCAAAGCCCCAAAACCTATAATGTTACGGCTACGGGCTGGTTAAATCTTGTTGGCAATGCAGCCTCAGCAGGAAAGGGAATCGAGGTTAGTGCACTATACTGCGCTCTGGGTTCAGCTCGCCGGATGGGGTCGGGGTCTTTCCTATCCCTATACTTCCTTGTTCTCGCCATATTATAAAAATTTAAGTGCACTGACACAGAATCTACTTTGATCAAAACAAAAAAAACAAATGTAATCAATCCCCGGTCGGCATAGATGGCAAGAAGGAATCCGGTAGTCGCGTATTTAATTTAGTGATCCTAGGTGTAGGAGATCACTAGTTCCTCTATACCCTCCCTACCTTCGGCAATGCGTGGAACGATGTTGGCATGGCCCCTAACGTAACTACCGCTGCATTATTACACTCGATGCATCATTGGCATTATGTACTTAGACAGAATGTTTGTTTTTTATTCCAAATTCATGATAATTCAAAATAGTTATATTAATCAAGATTCAAAAGATTCATATATAACAAAAGGTTCATTAACTTAAGAATATAAAATACAATTCATATCAAAACTGAGCCTTTTTACTCACGAAGGTCAACATTTCCATTCAATACGAAACTAATGATCATTACCAATTCAAACACTTTCCTTGACGAGCTCGTTGGGCCCAATGAACTGCTTCGGTAGCTGTGGAACAATATTAATTATATAAAAATAGTAAAGAATTAAAGAATGATATTTTGGCCGACATTGCCAGAGTGAATCAAGGCTTAACATTGAGTTGATTAGGAAAGGACTTAAGACATATGATAAAGAAAGTAATTCTATAGGAAAGATATTCCTTAATATAACTGTATATGTTTATATGATTTTACATCTAAAGTCAAATTTAATTGAAGTGCAAACACAAGAATGCAAGCAAAAGAAAAGAACAAGACAAAGCAAAGAGAATGTCGATGATCAAATTAATGCACGTTTATATGTGTGTGCAAACGCACGCATATGTCCGAATTCTCTTCGAACGAAAGCTCGCTCTTGGCGTGTGAGTTATCACGCTCTCCCTTTCATTACGCTGCACCGCTGCTATACCCTGCTATTTCGCGGGTATGTTCGTACTCACGAATCGATGATCACATGTTGTCCACGACACAGGTCACCCTAGATTCCGATTCCTGATCTTGTATTCACATCTTCTGCACAATTTTAGCTGACATAAATTTCCACTTTAATTCCTAGGCGTTGTCGATTCCGCATCAAGGATGTTGAGTTGCATCTCGCAAGATACGATTAGAGGGCATTCAAAAGTTGGCCAAAAATAAGACACTGGAGGTTTCGTGGGGGGGGTTAGGCGTGAGAGCGCCAAAGCACGGCAGACCTCCAGTGACCAAGAGATTCTGTAATAGATTCGGAATTCAGTGAATGTACCAAACCTGCTTTCCTCTATAATCACCTTCTTTTTCTCTACGTAGCACTTTGCACTTTCACCACACAATATACATAGCTTGATCTTGCTTTTTAGTCGATTCTCCGCCGACTTGCAGTTATGTAATTTGGTATGTATTATGTAATACAGGGACACGTGAACTTCCACTAGCGTTTGGCACTATTGGCACAGGCACAACCGAAGTGTTTTGGGAGAAAAATGGAATTGATCCGCGTGTTCACCGTCGCTGTCGGCTTAAGCGGCATAGACGAGCTTTAACGGGACCCTTCCATGGAATTCGGTCTCGAGAGACGAAAAAGAACATTCCAGCAATTAAAGCTACATACTCGAAGTAGCTGTTTTTAAAGCCTTGGTGTTCGAACTAATCAAGTTGGCGCGTGATTTGAATCTGCTTTATATTTTTATTTATTTATTAAATTAACAAATTATCTGTTAATAATGGTACTTAGTTACTAAAGGCAGAAAAAGATAAGTTTGGAGTTTGCTAAATTTAAATGATTATAAATATTGCATGCAATTAGTTTAAGAGACAGTTCAGGGGATAGGGTTAGACAGAGGTAGTTATAATTATGGCATAAAACCCTAAAAGGTTCATGATCAGCATAATTAGACCTACATATGGGTAGACGGATAGGCCTAAAAGTACGGGTAGGTCTGGATGGAACGGCCAAGTCAATCTGACCCAAGAGAGTTTGGGAGTCAACAGTCCCAAGAAGGAGCTTGTGCACGAACATTACGCCATTGCATATTCTGCGATGGTGCAACGACGGCAGGTCAATAAGATTTAGCCTAGACCGGTAGGGTGGCAAGATTCTACCCGAATCCCAGTTAAAGTTCCGAAGGGCAAAAATTAAAAATTGCTTTTGCACGGATTCAATAACAGCCTGCTGCTCTTTATACTGCGGGCTCCACACACAAGAACAATACTCCAATATAGGACGTACTAACGAGATGTACAGTTGTTTCGTAACGTACGGGTCGTCAAACTCCTTGGACCAACGCTTGATGAACGCTAAAACACCCTTAGCTTTATGTACAGTTGCAGCTATATGGGTGTTGAAACACATCTTATGATCAAAAAGGACTCCGAGGTCATTTGAACTCGAAATTCGCTCAAGGACATGATTTCCTAGAACATATGAGACAAAATGAGGAGCGCGACGGTAAAATGTCATAAGTTTGCATTTGGAAAGGTTCAGAAAAAGAAGATTAGTTGAACACCACAATAGTAGTTCACTTAGATCAAGTTGAAGGCGTGTGTGCAAATACCAATCAGAGTAAGAAAGACAGATTTTGACATCATCAGCATACATTAGTGTAGTAGAGTATGTTATAACTTGAGGAAGGTCGTTCACAAATAAAATAAACAGAAGCGGGCCCAGATGACTTCCCTGTGGCACACCTGAAGTAACATTAACAGTATTTGACAACACGTTAGAAAACAAAACACGTTGAGTACGGTTAGAGAGATAGGACAAAATCCAATCTAGAAGATTCGTTGGGAACCCTAATAAGGAGAGCTTTTGAATAAGCAGAGCATGGTTCACAGAATCGAATGCCTTGCTGAAGTCCGTAAAAACTACATCCGTCTGCAAACCAATTTGAAAACCACGGTGGATTAGGTTAGAAAACTCAAGAAGGTTAGTCGATGTTGAACGATGTCTGAAAAAACCGTGTTGCGACGGAGATATCAAGCTGCAACAAAGATGTTGCAGTTGCCGGGTGACCAGGAACTCAAGAAGCTTCGGGATGGCGGAAAGCTTTGCGATACCACGATAGTTTTCAATGTTTGATCTTGAACCTTTTTTGTGAAGCGGAATGATGTAGGACTCATTCCAAATTACTGGGAGACAAGACTGTTCCAAGGAGAGGTTGAAGAGAAAGGTCAAGGGCTTGCAAAGGGACTGGGCACAGTGTTTTAAGATGCAACTTGGTACCTTATCTGGACCCGCAGAAAACGATATGTCCATAGATGACAAACCTTCAAGAACAACGCTTTCCTCGAAAAAGGGCAGAAAAATACTGTTAGCTTGAGGTAGCTGGTACGGATACGGAGTGGATGCGTTGTAAATATGAGACGAGTACGTTGTTTGGAAAAAGTTAGCGAATAAATTTGCAATACCAACAGCAGAAGCTTCTGTTTTGTTCTGGTAATGAAGGGACGGAGGAAAAACGTTTGACTTGCGCTTAGAATTAACGAACGAATAGAATTTTTTAGGATCACTACGAAAATTACTACTACATTGTGAAAGGTAATGATTATAACACTGACTATTGACGGCAAGGAACAGAGAGCGAGCGGAGGAGTATAGAGCTAAGGCCAACGTGGAGCCCGACGTCTGGTACTTTTTATAGAGCCGGGATTTATTATTTTTTAAGTATGACAAATACTTGGAGAACCAGGGAGGCTTGGACGATACAGGTACAGTGATATCTGGAACAAACGTATTAAGGGCATTATATCTGGGAAATTATTAGGGAATTTAATCTGGGTTTGCTTCACTGGCCACTACACTCTCCACCACCAGATTATGTCCCGGAGTGATCGACAGGGATCGTAATCGAAAAGAAAAGAAGGACAGTGAATTAGCGGGTTTGAATATCCTTTACGTGGTATACTCCCATTTTCTTTCCTTTCTCGTTCGATAATTCGTAATAAACAGGACTTAGCTTTTTCGTTACTGTTGCTGTCACAAACACCTGCGCTAATTTATGGCTGAATGGCTTTGGGAGAAATTGCGAACGTAAACCTGATCTCCGACGTTGAATTGTATGTTTCTACTCCTCAAATTGTATACCCTCGCGTTGGTTGCATGAGCCTTTGCATTGTTGACCTTTGCTGCATACCTTGCCAACTGCAGAGCATCGGGGTAATTAACTCTAGAATCATCTGATAGCAAGTTAAGTTTCCTGAGCAATTCGTAATCCTTGCCATTCAAAATCATGTTTTGCCCAAACGTAAGGAAGTAAGGAGAATATCCGGTGGTTGTATGTAGACTAGATCGAATAGCACCGTTAATCTCATTCAGTCGTTGATCCCAGGTAGTGTGATCTTTCCCCACGTACGCACGGATCGCCGCCAAAACCGATCGGTTTAAGCGCTCGCTTGCATTCGCTTGAGGCGAATAAAAAGCGGTACAAATATGTTTAATTGAAAATCGAGTTAGAAAAGCCTCAAAGAATCCTGATCGAAATTGAGAACCATTGTCCGTTAAGATGGATTCCGGCACTCCAAACGTAAAGAAAATGGAATTTTCTAAGTACTCGCAAATCTTTCCGGAAGTGAATCGTTTCAATGGACAGAGGAAATGGAATTTTGTACAATGATCCACGATTATTAATAATCCGATATTCCCTGCCTTTGAACGAGGGTATGGACCTAACAGATCCATGTAGAGTCGTTGAAACGGTCTCTCTGATTGCATTGGCTTTCCCAATGGTGGTCGTAATACTATATTGGGACTTTTGGTCTGTTTACAAATGACACAATTATTCACATACTCTCGGATTTGAACCAACATCTTGGGCCAGAACAGGTATCTCTTAAGTTTTTCAACGGTTTTACCCATCCCGCCATGTGATGCGCTAGGAGAATCATGGGCTTGTTTGATAACACTACTGACTAGGCCAGAGGGTACCCATAATTTCCACGACTGGTGGTCAGATTCAGAATCTCCAATCGAAGCTTCGGTGCGTTTGTATACATAGCCATCTGTTATTTTTAAATCTGGAAGTTTCTCTTGGTTCTGCTGAATGCGTTCAATTAAATCAAGATATTCCAACGAAGTGAAATGCTCGGACTCTAAATCGATAATCGGCCCTAGATCTATAAACTCATCTACTGACGATTCATTTTGCCTTGACAGAGTGTCAGCAATAACATTTTGTGAACCCTTCCGGTGTTCAATGCGAAAATCAAAACCCTGTAACTGTATAGCCCATCGCGCGAGCCTTCCAGACAAATCCTTTTGTCGCATCAACCACTGCAATGCTGCATGTTCGGTTATTACTAAGAATTCCTGGCCTTCTATGTAAGCTCGAAATTTCTTAATTCCCTTAATAACTGCTAGACATTCTAGTTCTGTAACGGAATAATTCCGTTGAGCTTTGGATAACTTAACCGACATGTATCCAATTGGCATTTCGAAGCCTTCTTCATTCTCTTGAGCTACGACGCACCCGAGACCAAAAGAACTAGCATCACACAATAAGATGAATTTCTTAAAAAAATCAGGAGTTCTGAGGATTGGAGCTGATGTTAATCTTCGTTTCATAACTGCTGATTGCCTGAATCTTAAATGAATCAGTCTTAATCTGACCATCCGAAATTATGAAACCGAGATATTTAATCTCTCTCATGCAGAACTTAGATTTTCGAACGTTGATAGTGATATTCGCTTTTCTTAAGCATAGTGCGATTTCTTGCAAAAGAATCAAGTGCGAATCAAAGTCATCCGATAGAACAAGCAAGTCATCAAGATATACAAAAACTCGATTCCGTAAATGTGGGGGTATGACATGGTCCATTAAGCGGCATAAGGTCTGAGGTGCATTTGTCAGACCAAATGGCATGACCTTATATTGGTACAGTGGACGATTCGGAACGGTAAACGCAGTATACGGTCGTGATGGCTCGTCCAATGGTATTTGCCAGAAAGCATGTTTCATATCAAGACCAGTTATATACCGCGCTGGAGGTAAGCGGCTTAAGATCCCGTCAATATGTGGTAAGGGGTAAGCATCCTTCCTCGTGTATTTATTGATCTCGCGAGAGTCTAAACACAACCGAACCTTATCACTTTTTTGAACAAGAACACAATTACTACTCCAAGGACTGCAAGAAGGTTCTATGATATCGAGAGCTAACATGTTATCTACCTCAGCAAACATAAGTTTTCGCGCGCAGGGGAGATTGGCCAGTGTCTTTGTTTAATCGCCTTAGCATCCCCTACGTCGATCGAGTGCGAAATAATGCTGGTTCTGCCCAATCCGTCTCGTTCGTACGAAGGAAAAATTTCGACGACACCTTGCAGTCTCTCCTGCTCTTTACTAGAAAGTTTGTGTAACTTGGGTGAGCTTTCCTCATCCTCCGTGGGACCTATATCTAACTCAGAGACACTTTCGCTCATGAGTCGATCAGCAAGTTTAAATTTCCTAAAAAAGTCAATTCCTACGTAAGCCTCTTGGGTTAAGTTTGGTATGATGAAAAAATCTATACTTTCCGTGAGACTACGATATGTAATAGTCGCTGTGAAAATGCCCTCAACCGAGCATTTGGTTCCGCTGGCTGTTCCTTCCCGAACACTTACGTGATTTCGGATGGTTAAGGAGAGCACGGGCGGCATTGTTGCCAACGCAACTAACCGACGCTCCATAATCTAACAAGGCGTTGTAAACCTTGTCTTCAATCGTGATGGGTGTGTACAGACGGTTATCTCCCGTACTGAATATGGAAGCAATTAAGCATTGTCGAGTGCTAACAACTGTTTTCCAAAATTTGCGTAATCGAAGGGTAGATCTTTTAGATTTTGTCGTAGTTGATATGGTACAAAGATCGCCAAATATCCTATTTCTAGCTTTCTTGTAATTTGACAGTCTTACATGTAAGGGTAAATATCTAGTTGGTCGTTTATCCGATAAAAATCCTGAGTCCATAGCGGTTTTAGCTAAACCCTCATCTATAGTCTGACTGATGCTTTCGCTATGTTTTGGTACGGATGTGCCTACAGGGGGTTCGTTGACACATCCCGCAGCCGGTTTTCCGAAGGATGGCACTTAGAGCAACGTGGCTTGTAAACATTCTTGATTCCACAACCGTAACAAAATATGTTTCTAGGTTCCACACAATCATCCCATCTATGCCCTATCTTATCACAATTCCAGCAGGACATCTTATTACGCATGATCGCTGATATGATTGGTTCAGGCTCCTCAAGGTGTTCCCTCTCCTACCTCTGCAAGGTCCGCGTTATTTAATTCCGTCGCCAAATCAACATTTCCCCGAACTAACAATTCTGTAGTGCATAGTCCGCGACAGGTTGGACAACTCGGTGAACTCTTAAGCCAATCGGTCAAACAGGAATGGTGAAATTGATGTTGACACGGTGTCGTGGCAAACAATTGATCTTTCTCAAGTTTATCGTGGCAAATGCGACAATAGCCATGCTGATTTAATGCAGTTTCAAAGCTATTATCTTTACTGGCCATATTTCCTCTTAATTTTTTTTTTTTTATCCCCGATACTCAAAATGAGTAATGGGGTATATTAGATTTGTGGTAAAAGTGGATGTGTGTAACGGCCAAAAGGAATCGTTTCCGTCGCCATATTATAAAAATTTAAGTGCACTGACACAGAATCTACTTTTATCAAAACAAAAAAAAACAAATGTAATCAATCCCCGGTCGGCATAGATGGCAAGAAGGAATCCGGTAGTCGCGTATTTAATTTAGTGATCCTAGGTGTAGGAGATCACTAGTTCCTCTATCCCCTCCCTCCCTTCGGCAATGCGTGGAACGATGTTGGCATGGCCCCTAACGTAACTACCGCAGCATTATTACACTCGATGCATCATTGGCATTATGTACTTAGACAGAATGGTTGTTATTTATTCCAAATTCATGTTAATTCAAAATAGTTATATTAATCAAGATTCAAAAGATTCATATATAACAAAAGGTTCATTAACTTAAGAATATAAAATACAATTCATAGCAAAACTGAGCCTTTTTACTCACGAAGGTCAACATTTCCATTCAATACGAAACTAATGATCATTACCAATTCAAACACTTTCCTTGACGAGCTCGTTGGGCCCAATGAACTGCTTCGGTAGCTGTGGAACAATATTAATTATATAAAAATAGTAAAGAATTAAAGAATGATATTTTGGCCGACATTGCCTGAGTGAATCAAGGCTTAACATTGAGTTGATTAGGAAAGGACTTAAGACATATGATAAAGAAAGTAATTCTATAGGAAAGATATTCCTTAATATAACTGTGTATGTTTATATGATTTTACATTTAAAGTCAAATTTAATTGAAGTGCAAACACAAGAATGCAAGCAAAAGAAAAGAACAAGACAAAGCAAAGAGAATGTCGATGATCAAATTAATGCACGTTTATATGTGTGTGCAAACGCACGCATATGTCCGAATTCTCTTCGAACGAAAGCTCGCTCTTGGCGTGTGAGTTATCACGCTCTCCCTTTCATTACGCTGCACCGCTGCTATACCCTGCTATTTCGCGGGTATGTTCGTACTCACGAATCGATGATCACATGTTGTCCACGACACAGGTCACCCTTGATTCCGATTCCTGATCTTGTATTCACATCTTCTGCACAATTTTAGCTGACATAAATTGCCACTTTAATTCCTAGGCGTTGTCGATTCCGCATCAAGGATGTTGAGTTGCATCTCGCAAGATACGATTAGAGGGCATTCAAAAGTTGATACAGATCGTCCGTACAACGGAAACGCTGGTAATTCGAAGCGGCCAAAAATAAGACACTGGAGGTTTGGTGGGGGGGGTTAGGCGTGAGAGCGCCAAAGCACGGCAGACCTCCAGTGACCAAGAGATTCTGTAATAGATTCGGAATTCAGTGAATGTACCAAACCTGCTTTCCTCTATAATCACCTTCTTTTTCTCTACGTAGCACTTTGCACTTTCACCACACAATATAGCTTGATCTTGCTGTTTAGTCGATTCTCCGCCGACTTGCAGTTATGTAATTTGGTATGTATTATGTAATACAGGGACACGTGAACTTCCACTAGCGTTTGGCACTATTGGCACAGGCACAACCGAAGTGTTTTGGGAGAAAAATGGAATTGATCCGCGTGTTCACCGTCGCTGTCGGCTTAAGCGGCATAGACGAGCTTTAACGGGACCCTTCCATGGAATTCGGTCTCGAGAGACGAAAAAGAACATTCCAGCAATTAAAGCTCCATATTCGAAGTAGCTGTTTTTAAAGCCTTGGTGTTCGAACTAATCAAGTTGGCGCGTGATTTGAATCTGCTTTATATCTGGGAAATTATTAGGGAATTTAATCTGGGTTTGCTTCACTGGCCACTACACTCTCCACCACCAGATTATGTCCCGGAGTGATCGACAGGGATCGTAATCGAAAAGAAAAGAAGGACAGTGAATTAGCGGGTTTGAATATCCTTTACGTGGTATACTCCCATTTTCTTTCCTTTCTCGTTCGATAATTCGTAATAAACAGGACTTAGCTTTTTCGTTACTGTTGCTGTCACAAACACCTGCGCTAATTTATGGCTGAATTGTTTAGACGCGTTGCTTTGGGAGAAATTGCGAACGTAAACCTGATCTCCGACGTTGAATTGTATGTTTCTACTCCTCAAATTGTATACCCTCGCGTTGGTTGCATGAGCCTTTGCATTGTTGACCTTTGCTGCATACCTTGCCAACTGCAGAGCATCGGGGTAATTAACTCTAGAATCATCTGATAGCAAGTTAAGTTTCCTGAGCAATTCGTAATCCTTGCCATTCAAAATCATGTTTTGCCCAAACGTAAGGAAGTAAGGAGAATATCCGGTGGTTGTATGTAGACTAGATCGAATAGCACCGTTAATCTCATTCAGTCGTTGATCCCAGGTAGTGTGATCTTTCCCCACGTACGCACGGATCGCCGCCAAAACCGATCGGTTTAAGCGCTCGCTTGCATTCGCTTGAGGCGAGTATAAAGCGGTACAAATATGTTTAATTGAAAATCAAGTTAGAAAAGCCTCAAAGAATCCTGATCGAAATTGAGAACCATTGTCCGTTAAGATGGATTCCGGCACTCCAAACGTAAAGAAAATGGAATTTTCTAAGTACTCGCAAATCTTTCCGGAAGTGAATCGTTTCAATGGACAGAGGAAATGGAATTTTGTACAATGATCCACGATTATTAATAATCCGATATTCCCTGCCTTTGAACGAGGGCATGGACCTAACAGATCCATGTAGAGTCGTTGAAACGGTCTCTCTGATTGCATTGGCTTTCCCAATGGTGGTCGTAATACTATATTGGGACTTTTGGTCTGTTTACAAATGACACAATTATTCACATACTCTCGGATTTGAACCAACATCTTGGGCCAGAACAGGTATCTCTTAAGTTTTTCAACGGTTTTACCCATCCCGCCATGTGATGCGCTAGGAGAATCATGGGCTTGTTTGATAACACTACTGACTAGGCCAGAGGGTACCCATAATTTCCACGACTGGTGGTCAGATTCAGAATCTCCAATCGAAGCTTCGGTGCGTTTGTATACATAGCCATCTGTTATTTTTAAATCTGGAAGTTTCTCTTGGTTCTGCTGAATGCGTTCAATTAAATCAAGATATTCCAACGAAGTGAAATGCTCGGACTCTAAATCGATAATCGGCCCTAGATCTATAAACTCATCTACTGACGATTCATTTTGCCTTGACAGAGTGTCAGCAATAACATTTTGTGAACCCTTCCGGTGTTCAATGCGAAAATCAAAACCCTGTAACTGTATAGCCCATCGCGCGAGCCTTCCAGACAAATCCTTTTGTCGCATCAACCACTGCAATGCTGCATGGTCGGTTATTACTAAGAATTCCTGGTCTTAGTCTTGTAAGCTCGAAATTTCTTAATTCCCTTAATAACTGCTAGACATTCTAGTTCTGTAACGGAATAATTCCGTTGAGCTTTGGATAACTTAACCGACATGTATCCAATTGGCATTTCGAAGCCTTCTTCATTCTCTTGAGCTACGACGCACCCGAGACCAAAAGAACTAGCATCACACAATAAGATGAATTTCTTAAAAAAATCAGGAGTTCTGAGGATTGGAGCTGATGTTAATCTTCGTTTCAATTCTTCAAAAGCATTGGTTGCGGTTTCATTCCATATTAAGGAAGTATTCTGTTTCTTAAGCATCTCGGTCAATGGATAGCTCACGGAGGCATAATTTTCGACGAAACGTCGATAACATCCGGATAAACCGAGAAACCGTCGTAACTGCTTTACCGTTGTTGGAATTGGGAAGTCGTTGATTGCCTGAATCTTAAATGAATCAGTCTTAATCTGACCATCCGAAATTATGAAACCGAGATATTTAATCTCTCTCATGCAGAACTTAGATTTTCGAACGTTGATAGTGATATTCGCTTTTCTTAAGCATAGTGCGATTTCTTGCAAAAGAATCAAGTGCGAATCAAAGTCATCCGATAGAACAAGCAAGTCATCAAGATATACAAAAACTTGATTCCGTAAATGTGGGGGTATGACATGGTCCATTAAGCGGCATAAGGTCTGAGGTGCATTTGTCAGACCAAATGGCATGACCTTATATTGGTACAGTGGACGATTCGGAACGGTAAACGCAGTATACGGTCGTGATGGCTCGTCCAATGGTATTTGCCAGAAAGCATGTTTCATATCAAGACCAGTTATATACCGCGCTGGAGGTAAGCGGCTTAAGATCCCGTCAATATGTGGTAAGGGGTAAGCATCCTTCCTCGTGTATTTATTGATCTCGCGAGAGTCTAAACACAACCGAACCTTATCACTTTTTTGAACAAGAACACAATTACTACTCCAAGGACTGCAAGAAGGTTCTATGATATCGAGAGCTAACATGTTATCTACCTCAGCAAACATAAGTTTTCGCGCGCAGGGGAGATTGGCCAGTGTCTTTGTTTAATCGCCTTAGCATCACCTACGTCGATCGAGTGCGAAATAATGCTGGTTCTGCCCAATCCGTCTCGTTCGTACGAAGGAAAAATTTCGACGACACCTTGCAGTCTCTCCTGCTCTTTACTAGAAAGTTTGTGTAACTTGGGTGAGCTTTCCTCATCCTCCGTGGGACCTATATCTAACTCAGAGACACTTTCGCTCATGAGTCGATCAGCAAGTTTAAATTTCCTAAAAAAGTCAATTCCTACGTAAACCTCTTGGGTTAAGTTTGGTATGATGAAAAAATCTATACTTTCCGTGAGACTACGATATGTAATAGTCGCTGTGAAAATGCCCTCAACCGAGCATTTGGTTCCGCTGGCTGTTCCTTCCCGAACACTTACGTGATTTCGGATGGTTAAGGAGAGCACGGGCGGCATTGTTGCCAACGCAACTAACCGACGCTCCATAATCTAACAAGGCGTTGTAAACCTTGTCTTCAATCGTGATGGGTGTGTACAGACGGTTATCTCCCGTACTGAATATGGAAGCAATTAAGCATTGTCGAGTGCTAACAACTGTTTTCCAAAATTTGCGTAATCGAAGGGTAGATCTTTTAGATTTTGTCGTAGTTGATATGGTACAAAGATCGCCAAATATCCTATTTCTAGCTTTCTTGTAATTTGACAGTCTTACATGTAAGGGTAAATATCTAGTTGGTCGTTTATCCGATAAAAATCCTGAGTCCATAGCGGTTTTAGCTAAACCCTCATCTATAGTCTGACTGATGCTTTCGCTATGTTTTGGTACGGATGTGCCTACAGGGGGTTTGTTGACACATCCCGCAGCCGGTTTTCCGAAGGATGGCACTTAGAGCAACGTGGCTTGTAAACATTCTTGGTTCCACAACCGTAACAAAATATGTTTCTAGATTCCACACAATCATCCCATCTATGCCCTATCTTATCACAATTCCAGCAGGACATCTTATTACGCATGATCGCTGATATGATTGGTTCAGGCTCCTCAAGGTGTTCCCTCTCCTACCTCTGCAAGGTCCGCGTTATTTAATTCCGTCGCCAAATCAACATTTCCCCGAACTAACAATTCTGTAGTGCATAGTCCGCGACAGGTTGGACAACTCGTTGAACTCTTAAGCCAATCGGTCAAACAGGAATGGTGAAATTGATGTTGACACGGTGTCGTGGCAAACAATTGATCTTTCTCAAGTTTATCGTGGCAAATGCGACGATTTAATGCAGTTTCAAAGCTATTATCTTTACTGGCCATATTTCCTCTTAATTTTTTTTTTTATCCCCGATACTCAAAATGAGTAATGGGGGATATTAGATTTGTGGTAAAAGTGGATGTGTGTAACGGCCAAAAGGAATCGTTTCCGTCGCCATATTATAAAAATTTAAGTGCACTGACACAGAATCTACTTTTATCAAAACAAAAAAAAACAAATGTAATCAATCCCCGGTCGGCATAGATGGCAAGAAGGAATCTTTACTAGTCGCGTATTTAATTTAGTGATCCTAGGTGTAGGAGATCACTAGTTCCTCTATACCCTCCCTACCTTCGGCAATGCGTGGAACGATGTTGGCATGGCCCCTAACGTAACTACCGCTGCATTATTACACTCGATGCATCATTGGCATTATGTACTTAGACAGAATGGTTGTTATTTATTCCAAATTCATGTTAATTCAAAATAGTTATATTAATCAAGATTCAAAAGATTCATATATAACAAAAGGTTCATTAACTTAAGAATATAAAATACAATTCATAGCAAAACTGAGCCTTTTTACTCTCGAAGGTCAACATTTCCATTCAATACGAAACTAATGATCATTACCAATTCAAACACTTTCCTTGACGAGCTCGTTGGGCCCAATGAACTGCTTCGGTAGCTGTGGAACAATATTAATTATATAAAAATAGTAAAGAATTAAAGAATGATATTTTGGCCGACATTGCCTGAGTGAATCAAGGCTTAGCATTGAGTTGATTAGGAAAGGACTTAAGACATATAATAAAGAAAGTAATTCTATAGGAAAGATATTCCTTAATATAACTGTATATGTTTATATGATTTTACATTTAAAGTCAAATTTAATTGAAGTGCAAACACAAGAATGCAAGCAAAAGAAAAGAACAAGACAAAGCAAAGAGAATGTCGATGATCAAATTAATGCACGTTTATATGTGTGTGCAAACGCACGCATATGTCCGAATTCTCTTCGAACGAAAGCTCGCTCTTGGCGTGTGAGTTATCACGCTCTCCCTTTCATTACGCTGCACCGCTGCTATACCCTGCTATTTCGCGGGTATGTTCGTACTCACGAATCGATGATCACATGTTGTCCACGACACAGGTCACCCTAGATTCCGATTCCTGATCTTGTATTCACATCTTCTGCACAGTTTTAGCTGACATAAATTTCCACTTTAATTCCTAGGCGTTGTCGATTCCGCATCAAGGATGTTGAGTTGCATCTCGCAAGATACGATTAGAGGGCATTCAAAAGTTGATACAGATCGTCCGTACAACGGAAACGCTGGTAATTCGAAGCGGCCAAAAATAAGACACTGGAGGTTTCGTGGGGGGGGGTTAGGCGTGAGAGCGCCAAAGCACGGCAGACCTCCAGTGACCAAAAGATTCTGTAATAGATTCGGAATTCAGTGAATGTACCAAACCTGCTTTCCTCTATAATCACCTTCTTTTTCTCTACGTAGCACTTTGCACTTTCACCACACAATATACATAGCTTGATCTTGCTTTTTAGTCGATTCTCCGCCGACTTGCGGTTATGTAATTTGGTATGTATTATGTAATACAGGGACACGTGAACTTCCACTAGCGTTTGGCACTATTGGCACAGGCACAACCGAAGTGTTTTGGGAGAAAAATGGAATTGATCCGCGTGTTCACCGTCGCTGTCGGCTTAAGCGGCATAGACGAGCTTTAACGGGACCCTTCCATGGAATTCGGTCTCAAGAGACGAAAAAGAACATTCGAGCAATTAAAGCTCCATATTCGAAGTAGCTGTTTTTAAAGCCTTGGTGTTCGAACTAATCAAGTTGGCGCGTGATTTGAATCTGCTTTATATCTGGGAAATTATTAGGGAATTTAATCTGGGTTTGCTTCACTGGCCACTACAAACCTCACAGATGCGGCCCGCTCTAGTTGCACTTGAGTTGAGGCTTAGTTGGGAAATATCTGGAAATAATTTCAGTGTGATTTTTCAGTATTAATCGTTTTCGGCCCGTGTCCATGCTCTGCCACAAAATGGTACGGAATCTCCTCTTTAATAATGAGTATTGATTAGCTGGCATAATGAATGCCCCATTCGTTTGCTTGACAAATGGGCCATTGATGCGATTTGTCTACGGGTTGCGGCTTGCGGGTTGCAATTTGGAATAGCGGATTGGAAAATTTCAGCTTGGATTTGAAATAAAGCGGAAGCAGAGCCTAAAACATTTCACAGAGAGGATATCCTTAGCATTCTCCAAACGGCAACAAATTTCGATCATTTATTAGCGGAAAAACAAAACAATGATTGGTGGAAAGACTTTCGTTTTGGCAGTCAAATTTCTGGCAGTGGCAGCCACTCGCAGGGAAAGGGTAGAAAATAAATAACATGGACAGGAAATAATCAATAAAAAGCCTATTCTAGAGCAGAGGACGCAGCTGGGAAAAAAATACCCATGAAGGGGTAGAAAAGAAAATCTACTATAGATAATGTGAAATAGAGTTCTTTTCTGAAATCTTGACTTTAGATGCGGAAACTATTTGCATTGAAATGAGGGAGTATGAAATGGAACTGACATTAATTTTTAAAGCTGAGAAAGTGGACAAATGGGTTTTTATGGAGAGCGCAGAGGTATGGAAGACAGAAAAAACCTTCCTCTAGAGCGCTGCCAAGTCCACCTTTGACCCACATCGCCTGGTTTCACTTTCATTTTCGTTTGGCGTTAATTGTTTTCGGCTCGAGGAGCCCTGAAATGCTTTACACATACATAAAATTTCCCCATAATGCCATAAATATTTAATAAATTTGACAAATAACAGTCGCAGCAAACGGCGAGGGCCAAGCGGTCCGTCACAAGGGGCGTATGCGCAACAAGTGACGAGCACGAGCAGGCCAGAGCTTTTGGTCTGCCGTGCGCTTGTCTATGGTTCTGTCACTTTACATATATTTAAGTCATAGAGTCGCATACAAAGTTAATGAAAAACGCTCGCCGTGCGAGCGATGAGAGATCTGACGGCGACGGCGACGTCGCCAGGAGGCATGGCCGCCTGTCAGCGGAAAAGCTCTCCAAGTGGCAGTTGTACATCTGACGTGTCGCGGGCAAAACGCTTTTCATTTTCGTGAAACATTCATAATTCCTTGAGTTGTTGCGTCGGCAGGAGCGCGTGGGACAAAGCGCGTAAATACACGTATGGGATAAACCATTAATAGGCCCACCGATAAGGTCTCCCGATTTCTCTATTGATTGCCACCTGCCCCCGCAGCGGGTGACGCATAGCCGGAGTTAAACCAATTAGTGTGCCGAGCAGTCCTGGGCTGAATATTACGCATACGCCCCGACGCACAAACGAACAACTGCGGTCGGTATGTGCCACTGCGTCGGCTAAAACTGGCTGAAACTAATTTGGCAATTGCCGAAACGTTGCCACAAAGTTTGCACTTGACAAATAAATATATAAATTGATTCGATTCAAATGAAATGATTCACCATAATTCGGTGGATTCATGTGTGCCAGCAGCAGTGAAAATTCAATTTTCCACAAACAAAAGGGCCTAAAAATGAAACGCGAGCACTGATAAAGATAATTTCTTCATTTGTGCAAGCCCAAACTTTTCCCAGACATGACTGACATCCAAATAGTGTATCAAATATAGATATTCAGCTGAAGAGGTACAAGTTTGTTGCCATGGTTTAAAGAATTCGTAACTCTTAAAATTTCAATCCACGAATGGAAAATATAGAAAACACAAAGAGGAATAAATGAATTGACTCTTTTGAGCAATCAGATTTCAGATCGCCAGGCACATGTATCTGTATGTAGGTATCGGCCATAGGCGGCTGTGGTGCAGCACCCAAATCATTCACACTTCACACACACGCACACACACATGCCCGTGATATGTAGTTTACGATATATGTACACACGGCCAGCCAAGGTCAAGGGCCGTCCGACCCGCCTACCTTCCTTGTCTAGGTCACAGCACCCTCTCGATGCTCGATGCTCGATGCTCGCTACCGCACGCTCCCTCTCACGCCCTCTCTGTTGGCGCAATTCTAATTTTATAATTTTCGTGAGTCTGCTTCTTGCCCGTTTTGGTTTATTTTGTCAGAGGAGAAAACGCAGAAATTGTATTTTATTAGCTTGTTTATTTTTGGCCAGAAAACGAAACGAAATGCGGCTTCCCAAAAGTGTTTTCTTTTTGATTTTATTGGGTTATTATCTCCCGCATCTTAGCCCGCTGTTGTTTTGGCCGCTTGATTGTTTTGGCCTACCAGTGTATGTATATTTGCTCCGATGTGTGCTCGATGTTTAATGATAGGCATTATTATTGCAGTAACTGGGGTCGTAAAAGCAATTAATTATACTGGGCCCAGGCCCAGCCACTTGAAAATGCTGTAAAAATGTTTACGAGCCATTTTGACGTGGCTCTGTTTGATTCTTAGTTTCGCTGATGGCCTGAGCGATTGAGGGAGTGCTGATGGCAGGGCTTAAGTGAGTGCCAAAAGAAATTCCACTGATGGAAATGCAGCTGGGGCAGCCCATGGGGAAACCGATTTGGTACAGTAAATTCCACATAACTGAAATGAAAATTATGCTTTCTTTATGGGCTAATCATTCTTTGAGTTATTATGGGAAAAATTCTTGAGATTTCATTAAGATTAAGTTCGCCAATTTCGTTTCGCATTAGGCCTAATGATATTCCCTTTCCCTTGTGTGGAATGTCCTTTGTTCACAGACTTTTACTAATTATACCCGATACTCAAAATGAGTATTGGGGTATATTAGATTTGTGGTAAAAGTGGATGTGTGTAACGTCCAGAAGGAATCGTTTCCGACCCCATAAAGTATATATATTCTTGATCAGCATCAATAGCCGAGTCGATTGAGCCCTGTCTGTCTGTCCGTCTGTCCGTCCGTCCGTACGTCCGTCCGTCCGTCCGTACGTCCGTCCGTCCGTCCGTCCCCTTCAGCGCCTAGTGCTCAAAGACTATAAGAGCTAGAGCAACGATGTTTTGGATCCAGACTTCTGTGATATGTCACTGCTACAAAAATATTTCAAAACTTCGCCCCGCCCACTTCCGCCCCCACAAAGGACGAAAATCTGTGGCATACACATTATTAAAGATACAAGAAAACCAAAAACGCAGAATCGGTGAGGATGACCATATCTTCTACAGTGCACCAGCTGAACTAGATCGTATAATGATTATAGCCAGAATCAAGAAAACAATTTCATTCTTTCTCGCTCTGTCTCTCTCTAACACACAGGTTTCATGGTCGGTTTTGTCAATTGCAAAATATGAGTTCAAGGATCTCAGAACCTATAAGAGCCAGAGCAACCAAATTTGGTATCCACACTCCTGTGATATCGGACCTTGACCGTTTCGTGTCCAAATTTCGCCACACCCCCTTCCGCCCCCGCAAAGGACGAAAAACTGGGGCATCCACAAATCTCAGAGACTATTAAGGCTAGAGTAACCAAATTTGGTATCCGCTCTTCTGTTAGATCTCACTATAAAACGTATATCTCAGAATTTCGCCCCACCCCCTTCCGCCCCCACAAAAGACGAAAATCTGTTGCATCCACAGTAGAGAAAACTAAAAACGCAGAATCATAGATAATGACCATATCTATCAGATTGCTGAATCTGGATCAGATCGGATCATTTTTGTAGCCAAAAGCAAGAAATCAATTTTCAGTGGCTACGCAGCGCCCGACGTCACGCTCAGACTGATTTTCTGTCTCTCTCGCACGCACTCTTTGTCGTGTGGTTCAATATTAGCGGCGTCTGCCGCAGGAGAGCCATACTGACTTAGTATCGGGTATAACTGTAGAGTTGCGGTGTCCGCAGCAACTCACAACGTTCCACCTCGTTTTTAAGTGGGTTTCCCCGACAACTAGGAAACACCCATTTCATGCTTCATTTGCGCCCGCTTTCAGGCTGTTTATAAATGGCCAGGACTTGGCTAAGCGCTTTTCAATTTGTACCCAAAGCCGGCCCCTCAACACCCCTACCGAAGGGCTCTCGGAAGCAGCTGTCTAAATTTATCGCGCCAGGAAATCAATAAGCTACCATAAAACTAATTGCGCCGTGTCTTGAACTAATTAAACTCACACAAACCTGTTCCGACACCCACAAGCCACCCACAAGAGTACCCTGCTCTTGGAGTCAGTTTAATTGCCGAGCATTTGGAATTTTATATTCCCGCTTTTTCCGGCAATTCCGATTTTCCCCTTTGCCGTTTTCTCTCAATTTTGTTGTTGTTGTTGTTCGGTTTACCATGCGGTAGCCTGCAAGTTCGGTTCAGCAGTTGGGCTGTGCTAAGTAATTTTGAGACGGAAACCGGCAATTTCCGTAAGCCGTTGAGCAGCTCCTCACACGGACATACACTCCTGTGCATGCCGACCCTCACACAAAAACTCCGAAAGTCATTTGGGCCGCCACTCCACTCCGGACAACAGCCATTTTGGAAGTTAACGAACCGAATGGCGAAGAAAACCAGCTCCCTCCACACTTCTATATACTAACCCTAATGTTTATTACTTAGGTTACTAAAAATGGATATGAAATATAAGCTTGTATTAGGTGTGATCACAATTATTTAAGCATTTAACCATCGACTCCTGAGAATCTTTTGCCCATTAAGTTATATCAATAACTTCTGATGTTGTGACTTGTATCCTGCACACACACACACACACACATAATCACTCATGACACAGGGTATCCACTAGTCGAATAACCAAAGAACATGGAGATAACTTCTCTCCACCTGTGATTTTCCGTACATGGGGCGAAGGCAAATAAATTGCAAGTCCTTTAAAACAAAAATTAATACAAATTCTACGTAATAACAAAGTTAACAAAGCGAAAGCGCAACAAAAGCAACGCAAATAACTGAAAGTTATCTACCAAATGAAATCCACAGGCACACAGCAAATGAGATACAAAACAAAAACAAAGACAAGAAACAAGAAAAGCAAAAAAAGCAAGAACAAAGCGCACAGGCCGGCCACATAAGCGGACAAACACACACCAATACTCCACCCACAGAACATACCACTCACCCAACCGCCCAACCACCCACCCACACAAGCTCCATCCGGTTTGTTGGTCAATAGTAGGAGGACCAACATCACCACCACCATAAACCACAGCGACAAGTCGCACACACTGCGTACATAGCTGTGCCACATCCCCGTAAACGTATACGTACCCCTACCCGTACCCGAACTCACGATGAATTTAATGTTCCGTAAGAATTTCCGCGAGGGGGCAAGCAAGTCTGCCGGCGGCGGCGGGAAGCTACAATCGAAGGCAAACCGGACGAAGCGGTCGCGGGACATGGGCCTCGTGCAGCAGCCGGAGGAGATACACTACCGAACACACCTGTTCTTCTCACCCAATCGTCCTGGCTATGACGTCGGCGAAGGTAAATTGACGTTCGCCTTGCGGCACTAACAGCAGCAGCAGCAGCAACAGCAACAACAGCAGCACAAGCAAATGTTCCGTTTCAATCATCCACAAACATGACTCACCTTCGCTCATTCTCCTCCTTCCAATCCCTCTCTCTCTCTCTTCTTTGCATTCGCTGGAGCCTGGCCCTCCGTCACTCCGTCGCTTGTGCTCCATTAACCCCACATTGTCATTTGCATTTCATCCATATGCAGTGCATTCAATTGAAATACTTCCATCAGTTTTACAAACAGCTTATGGCTGGGGGAAGGTAGGATGTCAATATGTCATTCGAAAATTAATTGAGAGTCTAATCAATTGGTGACAGTTTTTCAATTAAATTCAATTATTACACGTTTTATTATGTACGAGTATTAAAAATAATTAAATGAGAATTAGGTGCCCTCTTGGGCACCGATTGGCATCTTGAAAAAGACAACAGGGATGCCAAAAAATGCTCAGTAGAAGAAATGTCAGAAGTCCCAGAGAGTTATCATCCTGCATTTTCCCTGCATGTGACTGTACCTGGGCCTGTGCCTGTGCCTGTGCCTGTGCCTGTAGGTCTTCCTGCTATTGGTGTGAGTGGGGAGCCTTAGCTAATCTTCCGATTTCCAGTTGGCTTGGCTTCTGGGGCACAGAGCACACACTCGTACAGCAAGCTAGAGCACAGCCGTATGTAAGTTACTTTTGTAATTCCCTTTAACTTTTGCACTTCCTGCTCCCCTGGCAATGGCCTTGAATCTCACTTTGGTGCAAGGAGGTGTGGCTTAGACTTAGAGGATATCCAAAAGAAGGTCCTACTAACCCATCCCCCTCAAACTGATGGAACTGATGAATGTGTCTCGAATCACGTGATTCCCAGCTCACTCAAACATCATCCAGCTCCGTAATTGTAACCCCCCTCCCCGCACACACATTCATTTCGTATGTTGTTAGTTGTTTGATTGCTGCGTGTTTGTGTCCTTATAAATATCGAGAGAATCCATTGCAGAACGATGCAGCGCACTCTCAGGCATACCGAGTACCCCAATCTTGAGCACAGCCCCGTCCTTCGCCCTGCCCGGCAACTTGCAACCCTATGAGTTGGACGCCCCCCAGCCGCTGGTCGATCGCCGGCCGTCCTTTTCCCTGATGCGGTGGAATAGCAGTAGCAGCGGACCGGGTACTGGCAGCAGCAGTGCGAATAACAGTTTGCTACGCCTGCAGCAGCAGCAGCAGATGCACTTGGCAACAGCAACAACAACCTTGGGATACGGTCATGGTGATGCAACAGTGGCCACGGCAACAACCACGTTGCTGACGGCCGCGGCTGCAGCCACGCGGCAAGGTTTGAATCTCCTCAACTATCCCACACAGACTCGATCCGACTGGATACGGTGGTCTCAACTAGTTGTTGTTGTTGCTGCCCAATCGATCAGCCCCTAACGACACTGCCAAAATGCTCACACGTACACGCACCCACACACAAACAAACACACACACACACACAAACCAAAGCCCCTCACGCATTTTCCCCATTTTGTTGAACTATTTTCCACCCAAAACCTATAACCTACGCCCTACACCCTACAACACCCGTTCCAAGCCAATCCAACTCCCGAATACCCGAAACTTACACACGCACGTTGTAGCTAACCTCAAACGTTCCGATACCGATACCGATTACGAATTCTTTTCTAATTACGGTTCTTCGTCTTCTTTGTTTATGTTGCAAGTTCAGTCCTGTTTATATTTTGTGTTTATTAGAGAAAAAACTGAAATCGAGACAAAATATACTCGGGAACATGTAACGAACCTAAAAGGGTTCGATACAATCCGTCCCTCGACTTATAATGAGAGCATCGCACCACACCCCGCAACCAACGCCCCCCCTCCGCAAGCAACCACCGAACAAAACGCGCAAACTCCATAACGATGACCAAAGACATCAGGTCACGCGAACTTTCCCCACTCCAGGCCAAGCCATCGGCCAAGTGCGGTTTTCCGGATTCATCGACGGAGGAAAGTCGACGCCGCCAAAATCTGCGACGATCACCAAGAACGGTAAAGTGCACCCCGACGCGGAAGTGCATTTGTCAAACCCGCCGACCCAGCAATACGGGCCTATAAAAAGACGGCGACGAGAACCAAAGAGCGACTTACGCAGAGATCCGGCTCACAGTACGGTCGTGGTATCAAAACTTACGCAGAGACCCGGTCCGGAGTACAGACGCGGTACCCGGAACTCACCCGTACCCGTACCCGAACTCACGATGAATTTAATGTTCCGTAAGAATTTCCGCGAGGGGGCAAGCAAGTCTGCCGGCGGCGGCGGGAAGCTACAATCGAAGGCAAACCGGACGAAGCGGTCGCGGGACATGGGCCTCGTGCAGCAGCCGGAGGAGATACACTACCGAACACACCTGTTCTTTTCACCCAATCGTCCTGGCTATGACGTCGGCGAAGGTAAATTGACGTTCGCCTTGCGGCACTAACAGCAGCAGCAGCAGCAACAGCAACAACAGCAGCACAAGCAAATGTTCCGTTTCAATCATCCACAAACATGACTCACCTTCGCTCATTCTCCTCCTTCCAATCCCTCTCTCTCTGTCTCTTCTTTGCATTCGCTGGAGCCTGGCCCTCCGTAACTCCGTCACTTGTGCTCCATTAACCCCACATTGTCATTTGCATTTCATCCATATGCAGTGCATTCAATTGAAATACTTCCATCAGTTTTACAAACAGCTTATGGCTGGGGAAGGTAGGATGTCAATATGTCATTCGAAAATTAATTGAGAGTCTAATCAATTGGTGACAGTTTTTCAATTAAATTCAATTATTACACCTTTTACGAGTATTAAAAATAATTAAATGAGAATTAGGTGCCCTCTTGGGCACCGATTGGCATCTTGAAAAAGACAACAGGGATGCCAAAAAATGCTCAGTAGAAGAAATGTCAGAAGTCCCAGAGAGTTATCATCCTACATTTTCCATGCATGTGACTGTACCTGGGCCTGTGCCTGTGCCTGTGCCTGTAGGTCTTCCTGCTATTGGTGTGAGTGGGGAGCCTTAGCTAATCTTCCGATTTCCAGTTGGCTTGGCTTCTGGGGCACAGAGCACACACTCGTACAGCAAGCTAGAGCACAGCCGTATGTAAGTTACTTTTGTAATTCCCTTTAACTTTTGCACTTCCTGCTCCCCTGGCAATGGCCTTGAATCTCACTTTGGTGCAAGGAGGTGTGGCTTAGACTTAGAGGATATCCAAAAGAAGGTCCTACTAACCCACCCCCCTCAAAACTGATGGAACTGATGAATGAGTCTCGAATCCCGTGATTCCCAGCTCCCCCAAACATCATCCAGCTCCGTAATTGTAACCCCCCTCCCCGCACACACATTCATTTCGTATGTTGTTAGTTGTTTGATTGCTGCGTGTTTGTGTCCTTATAAATATCGAGAGAATCCATTGCAGAACGATGCAGCGCACTCTCAGGCATACCGAGTACCCCAATCTTGAGCACAGCCCCGTCCTTCGCCCTGCCCGGCAACTTGCAACCCTATGAGTTGGACGCCCCCAGCCGCTGGTCGATCGCCGGCCGTCCTTTTCCCTGATGCGGTGGAATAGCAGTAGCAGCGGACCGGGTACTGGCAGCAGCAGTGCGAATAACAGTTTGCTACGCCTGCAGCAGCAGCAGCAGATGCACTTGGAAACAGCAACAACAACCTTGGGATACGGTCATGGTGATGCAACAGTGGCCACGGCAACAACCACGTTGCTGACGGCCGCGGCTGCAGCCACGCGGCAAGGTTTGAATCTCCTCAACTATCCCACACAGACTCGATCCGACTGGATACGGTGGTCTCAACTAGTTGTTGTTGTTGCTTCCCAATCGATCAGCCACTAACGACATTGCCAAAATGCTCACACGTACACGCACCCACACACAAACAAACACACACACACACACAAACCAAAGCCCCTCACGCATTTTCCCCATTTTGTTGAACTATTTTCCACCCAAAACCTATAACCTACGCCCTACACCCTACAACACCCGTTCCAAACCAATCCAACTCCCGAATACCCGAAACTTACACACGCACGTTGTAGCTAACCTCAAACGTTCCGATACCGATACCGATTACGAATTCTTTTCTAATTACGGTTCTTCGTCTTCTTTGTTTATGTTGCAAGTTCAGTCCTGTTTATATTTTGTGTTTATTAGAGAAAAACTGAAATCGAGACAAAATATACTCGGGAACATGTAACGAACCTAAAAGGGATCAATACAATCCGTCCCCCGACTTGTAATGAGAGCATCGCACCACACCCCGCAACCAACGCCCCCCCTCCGCAAGCAAACGATGACCAAAGACATCAGGTCACGCGAACTTTCCCCACTCCAGGCCAAGCCATCGGCCAAGTGCGGTTTTCCGGATTCATCGACGGAGGAAAGTCGACGCCGCCAAAATCTGCGACGATCACCAAGAACGGTAAAGTGCACCCCGACGCGGAAGTGCATTTGTCAAACCCGCCGACCCAGCAATACGGGCCTATAAAAAGACGGCGACGAGAACCAAAGAGCGACTTACGCAGAGATCCGACTAACAGTACGGTCGTGGTACCAAAACTTACGCAGAGACCCGGTCCGGAGTACAGACGCGGTACCCGGAACTCACAAGAAGACATCGGCAACCAATTAAAATAAGTTCATTTAAACCGCTAAGAATTACAATAAAGTGTCGAATTATCAAAGTAAAACCCCCGATTGCGTAAGTTCACCCCAATTAGTCGAGGCACCGACGCCACCCCACCCCGAGTCTACGCAGCCGTTTCGTATACACGACGAGCGACGCCCATCCTAGCCCCGATCCACCTCTCTACGACAGGCCGCCCACCTGACGCCGCCGGACTGAGCTTACCTCAGCCTGAAATAGGTGCATCACAAGTGGCGTCCGAGCAGGGACCCAAGGGAACGTCAGCGAGGGTTTGTGGAATAAAACCCCACGGCCACTAGAAAAGAACACAAGAAAACGACCCGAAGAAAAACCTCGACCTCGCACAATACCAACGGCAAGAGTTGCGCAATGAGCAGACGAAAGCGCGACACAGCGACAGAGAAACGCGAACAGTGCCGTCACCCCGAGAAGAAATTCGAAGCGTCAGCCGCGAAGCTCGACACAGTGCCCTAGTGAAGGAAAAGCGCAAGCCCAGCGAAACAGCAACTCGAGTAACAATCGAAGCGATGGAATCCCATACAGAGGAACAGCCCAGTGGGTATTATCCTGGAGAATTCGTCGCCAACCCAGGGGTGAGTACCGGCTGGATACACAAACGCCGCCGAGAGGAGCTGGAGTCCTTCGCGGAGGAATTCGGATTCAGCCGCGAGGGTAACGTGGAAGATTTGCGGAAAAATTTCGCCGAACTAGTCGCTGGGCCCCTCGAACACGATGCCTGGGTCAGGTTGGCAGAGCTCGAGCGGCAGTACGCCAGATCGCCAGGACGAGCCAGATCGCCCCAGCCCGACATCTCAGCACTAACAGAGAAGCGAAAGACGGACCCCAAACTCAGCCTACAAGTTCCAGGAGTCATGGAGGGCAAAGCCAGCACCTCACCGACATCGATAACCGTCGAAGATCTACCCGGAGCCAAGGCCTTCGCCCATGAGAAGGATCTTGCCGACAGCAGGAGGAAATGGCCCCACGGACGGTCATTACTACAGTCACGCCGCACAGATGGCGGAACGGATCCGAAAGTGGGGAATCCAGTTCGACGGGCAGGACGACCCACTGTCGTTCGTCGAACTACTGGAAGAGCGTGCCCTCTCGTACGGGGTAGACATGAACTACGTGCCGCGAGCCATGGCAGAGCTCCTCACCGACCGAGCCAACCGTTGGTTCCGCACCAGCCGACTCCATAGCGCCTCTTAGGCCGATTTCCGCCAGGAATTCCTAGCCTTTTTCCTGCCTCCCCGGTACTTCGAGCAATTGGAAGACCAGATCAGGGACCGCAAGCAAGCGGTGGGCGAACCGTTCAAGGACTTCGTCATCGAGCTCCGGTTGCTCATGCACCACGCCGGGTACGACGAAGCCAAGGAACTTAGCCGGATCTATGACAACACCCTCCCGGCGTACCAGCTGTACGTGCGAAGGCACGAACTGAGAAGTCTGACGCAATTAACAATGTTGGCCACAGAGTTCGAGAGTATCTAGGAACGAAACGTACCAGCGACCCTCATCCCCCCTCGACAACCACCCAGGTACACGCGGCCAACGGCACAACAAAACGAAAGCGGGACGAATCGGGCCCAATTCCGAAAACCTCACTGGAATACCTCGGAACCCGCAAGGAAGCCGCACCAGGCCGGCGCTCCAGCACAGGAAACGGCACATCGAATGATCACCACACCTATCGCCAACCCACGCGCAGCCTGTCGACGCTGCGGAGAAGCTGGACATGTTTCTCGCGACTGCACCAACCCATCGATCCTCTTCTGTTGGGAATGCGGCAAGCGCGGAACGCGCACCGTGGGCTGTTGCCGCCGGGACCCGTCGGGAAACGACTCACGTCCCCAGCTGACACGGGAACAGCCGGGCACGACGCTTCCTCAGACAACCAACTAAGAAACCCGCTACAAGTACACGACGGCCGGATAATGGCGAGAGTGACCATCGGAGGACGGCGCGCGGAAGCCACGGTCGAAACCGGGGCGTCCCGAAGCTTCATCAACGCCGACCTCGCCGCAAACTCGGCTGCGACAACGACCTGCGAGCCGCATGCGTCCCGATACGCCTAGCAGACGGCTCGGCTCGCGAGATAACTCAGATCTTGCTAGCGCGCGTCAAACTAGACGAACAAGAGATACAGATGCCACTCTTGGTACTACCCAATATGGTAGAGCAAGCCATCATAGGGATGGATTTCCTGTGCGCCATTGAAACCACAATACAATGTGGCGCCTCCACACACACCTCCATCTCCAAGGCTCCCGACGCCCCACCCCAAACACGCCGACGATCACCGCTAGCCAAGTACACGCCCCCGGACCCACGAACTCGAGACCTCCGCCGCCAACGAATTCGCCGCCACGACACGAGACAAGAGCACAAGGAACAAGGAACAAAGAACCCATGGCCACGACGAGGCACACCAGCCCCAGGCCCACTCCAAGAAAACCAAAACTAAGCAAAGCCACGAAGAAAGCGAGCCGGTCCCCCGAGGGCACCGACGCGGTTCCACCAACGAAGGGAAAGGAACCCAGGACGCCCCTCCAGAAGGCAACCCGGCCCCAGAAACGACAGCCGCCACGCAGCAGCCAGGCGCTCGAGGTACCACCTCCGACCGCCACCCTAGCCCACGAACGCGCCGACACCGCCCTCGACGCGAAAACGACCCCTACGACACCGACCGACCCGCTACTCCCGCGTCCTCTCAGGCAGGAACCGGGAAAGGCGATCACTGCCACGCGAGGCACCCATCGGAACCCCGACGCACCTGGAGCCGACGCACCATTGATCGTCCCCGACATCATGGAACGCCTCCCGGGCAACACCTCGTACGGCGCCGACATGCGGCCCAGAACCACGCCTGGAGCCATGTCGGTGAACCTCACCGCCCAAACTAGCCGTCGGTCAAACGCTACGATCGCAATCGAGACCCGCACGTTCGTACATCACGCTGAGTACAACGTCGCGCAAGCACCCCCCAGGACACACACGAGCCCCCTACTCATGATCGAGGCACCCGCCATCGTCGCCAGCATAAGCGAATACACTCGCGAAGTCGAACCACCAAGCGCATTCGACACAACAATCCTCCCCGAGAACCCCGACCACACTTGCGACCCAGGAATCGACGACCCACCCGAGGACGATTCGGCCATGCGGCGGATCATCGATGAACAGGTCGACCAACTGATAGCTGAGGACCTAATCGAACCATCCCGGAGCCCCCACAGCGCGCCAATCGTCCTGCTCCGCAAAATGGACGGGAGATGGCGCATGTGTGTAGATTATCGGCAGCTAAACGAGCGTTCCATCCCGGACGCGTACCCGCTACCCAGGATCAACTACATACTAGAGTGACTCCGAAATGCCCACTTCATCACGTCCCTGGACCT